>NC_133659.1:4002685-4364745 GCF_037893015.1 Macrotis lagotis
CCAGGTTACCTGGGATTTCTCTTTCTAGCTCTTTCTGCTGTGTCTTCTTAATCATATATAGAGATGTCATGAATTTATGAGTTTATTTTATATCCTGCAATTTTGCTAAAGTTACTAATTATTTCTAGTATTTTTTCATGACTCTTTGGGATTCTCTAACCTTCATGTTATCTGCAAAGATTGAGAGTTTTGTTTCTTCCTTCCCAATTCTAATTCTTTCAATTTCTTTTTCTTCTCTTATTGCTGAAGCTAACATTTCTAATATGATATTGAATAGTAGTGGTGATAATGGGCACCCTTGTTTCACCTCTGATATTATTGGGAATGCCTCTAGACTGTCCCATGGGCAAGACTTTTAACTTCTGCTTCATTTCCTCTGAAATGAGGAAAACAAAATGCTACTTCCCAAAGTTGTTTTGAGGATCAAATGAGTTAATATTTGTAAAACATTTATTCCACCCTGTTTATTAATAAAATGCTTTTAATTTTAGTGTATTTCCTGTATTATCCTCTAAGATGTTCTGTAATTTATCCTACATATTTCTCTTATTGGCCCATAGCCCTTTAGATCATGAGCTCTTCGAAGGCTGGAATGATTGTGGCTGCTTTTTTAGCCAGGGCCTGGCACCTGGGCAGCAGCTAAGCAACCTTTGTTGACGTAACCTAGGATTCTGGAATGAGTTAAAGCCAGCTCCTTTCCTTTGGAGGATAATAATAACAACAAGCTCTTAAATTCCATTAGGAGAGGAACCATGTCTTCTATGCAAGGGAAACTTTGTGTCTTCTCTAGGATCTAATACAAATCTTTGTCTCCCTTTGGGTCTCCCCTCTCTCCCCCTCCTATCCCTCCTTTGGCTTCCTCTCCTCTTCTTTGCCTTTAATTCTACCTCTCTGCTGGTCTCTGTCTGTGTCTCTCTATCTCTCTGTCATACACACACACACACACACACACACACACACAAATGCACATGCACAGACAGACACAGAGACACACACAGACACATAGACACACGCACATAGACACCCCTTTCTCTCAGAGTGATCCTCTGATCAGTAGTTGCTCAATTGCTTTCTTCATTTCCATTGAAACATGCATGTAGGAGAATTTGAGAAAGCATTATAGAAAAATACAGAACTGGATATTTATGTGAATGCCAATAGTCAGCACCATTTCCATTTCAATTTTGAATGAATGGAGCTTCCCTCCTCACTGGTTGCCCCTCTTCTTACCCTTCCTACTGATTGCCCCTCTTCCTCCCTTGTCTGCCATGGGCAGAGTTTGGTGGGAAGTAAGAAAATCCTGCCAACTCCTTTCTCATGACAGACATGCAAAAAAGAAGCCAAGAGCTTCGTTTTCTTTTTATTTTCAAATGTTAGACTTCAAACCAGCTTTGGAATTCCTCTTTCACTCTCATCAAAAGTAGATGATAGCATTTGAGAGAGAGAGCTCCAGGTGGTTTTAAAGCAGGCATGTTTGTTTAGATCAAACTTAATTAAAATTGCTAAATGAATGAGCATTAAACTCCTAGGCTTTAAGGGGTTAGAGCACAAAGACCTGGTTCTAACCAAGTTTTTTGGGGGTTATATTTGTTTGATGAAGCGTAGGGATTCCATAAGTTCTTAAACCTGAATTCCATTTGAATTTTTTTTAATCTTTATTCATTTGAAACTTGCTTTCTCTTCTTCATGTGTCCAAGGCTTCATGATCCCATAGCCAGGAGCATGCCAGGCCCTTGTATTCTCTCCACCATTCTCTCCAAGTCTGTCCAAGTTGACATTCATTGCTTCCATGACACTGTTTTTATCCATCTTGCCCTCTTCCATACTCTTTTCATTTGCCTTCAATCTTTCTCAAATCAGGGTTTTTCCAGTGAGTCATATATTCTCACATGGGACCAAAGTATACAAACATCAATTTCAATATTTACCCTTCCAGTGAATAGTCTGAATTAAAATTTTAAAATATTGACTGGTTTTATCTAATTATTGTCCTAAGGTCTCTCAGAATTTTTCTCCAATGCTACAAGTTGAAAGCACCGACTGTGTTGCACTCCACTTTCCCTATAATTCAACTTTTACAGCCATACATTACCACTGGAAAAAAAAAAACCTTAAATTTTAATTATTTGGATCTTTGTTGACAAGGTAATATCTTTGCTTTTTTCTCCTTCCAAGGAGAAAGGAATTTTTAATTTCATGGCTGCACTTCCCAGCTGCAGTGATCTTTGAGCCCATTTCTTCTCCTTCCATTTGCCAGGAAGTGATGGGACCCATTGCCAAGAGCTTTGTTTTCTTTTTATTTTCAAATGTTAGACTTCAAACCAGCTTTGGAACTCCTCTTTCACTCTCATCAAGAACTGAATTTATTCCTTTTCTCTTTCTGCCCCCAGAATGCTATTATCAACATAGCTGAGATTGAGGCTCCTGTTGACCTGTATTCCAGCTTTAAATTCATCTAGGTTGTTATTTCACGTAATATATCTTGCATATCAGTTAGAAAAGCTAAAATAACATACAGACTTGTAATAATCCTTTCCCAATCTTAAACCAATGAGTTATTCAGTTATAATTACTGCTTCTTGTGCCATGTACAGGTTCTTTGGGAGATAAGTAGTGGTACTTTTTGAGGACTTGTCATCAATTTTTGAAGTTTAGTATCATGCATTTCAATGGCTTATACCCTAACGAAACAGAAAAATTAGCTGGAAGGTTTTAGGATTTGGGGAATGGAGTGGGAGTGGGTATCCTACAGGAGATATTATTTGAGCTGGAATTTAAAGGAAGCCAGGGATTCTTGGAGGGGGAAGGGAGAAGGAAAAATATTCTAGGTATGGGGACAACCAATATACAGTGAGAAAGGGAGATGGGAGATGAGATGTGTGTGAGGGACCCCAGTGTGCCATTATGCTTGGATCCAGGAGGGTATAGACAAGAGGAGAGGGTCACAAGACCAGAAAAGTCAAAAGGGGCAGTTCCGAAAGGAACTAAAATCCAGAACACTTTTACTTTCCGCAGATTTGTACTTTCATAGGCCATAAATTTACAAAGTATTTATCCCCCAAAGAGTATTTTCTTGTTGCTGCCATATTCCTTTTATCTTTTCACTTACATTTACTATTTGTAATTATTGCTTTTTTTATACTTTTGTGTACATTGCTCATTATTATTAGAAAGGCAGAATGAAAGGTAGTGGCTACAGTGTCCTAATCATTTTCTCTTGGAGACAAGTAGACCTAATTTCTAAATACATAATAGCTGAGCTGCACTCTCTTAAACTAATAACTCTTTGAAGTATAGACCTTTAAAATTTCTGTCCTTCATGCTTATGCATTTTACACATTATTAATGGCACATTAGATATTACCGCAAAAACCTCAGCTCTCCCATAATGTCTTGAAAACTTTCATTAATATGTTAATTTGCAGCCCTTTGCAGATAATGCTTTGTCAATCTTTTGAAAGTACCGCACAATGCATTCTAAAAAGTATATGCTTATTCTTTGTACTCACTGAATAATTACCATGACCAACAATTTCCTTGAATTCTGAAGATCATTTTAACCAATGTTTTTCTGCTGAACTCCATGTCATCATTTCAAATGACTCTTATCAAAGTTTTGAGAACCAAAACTTCATCTTATTTAATCAGAATGTAAGATGCTTGGAGGCAAGAGGCTGACATGTTTTTTCTTTGTATTCCAAGGAACTTATACAGAACCTGGTATGTGAGAGTCCTTCATATGTGCATCTTAATTGTTTTGATGTGGGGAAGAATATATCAATGGAGTTTTTTTTTGATTATAGGAAAGATGTAATTGG
The DNA here is from genome assembly GCF_037893015.1 of Macrotis lagotis. Lineage (NCBI taxonomy): Eukaryota > Metazoa > Chordata > Mammalia > Peramelemorphia > Peramelidae > Macrotis > Macrotis lagotis. The sequence goes on from NC_133659.1 coordinate 4,006,504, forward strand.
GGGAAAAAGTCATGAGTAGGGATAAAAGAGGTTTCAAGCTGCTGGAGAAGTCAGGATGGTACAAGGGGAGGTCTTTTCCTTGGCAAGGAGAAGTGCTCAATCTTCACATAAGGATGAAGGAAGAGATGATTGCGGAAGGCATCTGCATGATGTGAGATGAGGAATAGGAGAGAAAGAAAGTGTTCTGCAAATGACTTCATTTTCCCCCCAGTGAAATAGAAATAAAAAAGCATGATTCTGAGATGGTAGGGAACAGAGAAGCTTTTGAGGAAGGATAGAAAAGTCAGTTGGGTTCCTGGAAAGATATGGTCTGATGCTGAATGTTGTGGAAAATCTAATTCTTCCTTTTTATTTCTAGGATCTTTCATTATCTCTTGCGAAAATCTGTTAGATTGTGTCTATCATTATTGTATCCATTTCTCATTTTTCTATGTTAATAGCTTGGTTTATACACTCAGGTTAGAGTTGACTCAGTTGTAGACCATATCTTCTGATTTTTATTCACTTAGATATTTATTTTGATAGTATTTTAAAACTATGTAATATAATTATACATGATTGCCACTTTTAAAATCAGTCATTTACATTAAAGATAATTCAATTATTTTGTTTTTTGATAATTTATGCTTACATCATCCCTTTCTTTCTCAAAGGAAACAGCTATAATTTATAGAAGTCTATATATACAAGTTTGTGTTATATAATATTGATATTGATTTGTTGATATTTTTAGGCTTAACACATATCTCCAACATTACTTCCATAATTATATTATAGTAAAAGATAAATGGTAAAGATTCCTTAGGAAGAAATAAAATATCTATCTGGTTGTCTCTTAACAGTTATTCAGACTATTTGAATTTGGAGACTTTCAGAGAATGAGTTGTCACATTGCATACTTTAGTTAGAGGTCTTGGAATGGCTAAGGTCAAAATAATTTGGATATTATAGATGAATCACTAAAAGTATCAATAGTTTTTCAAGCTATCCAAGGTCTTATCTAGTGATCACAAAATAGCCCAACCACTCTTAGAATTAGATTTCAAAAAAATTGTGGTTGGTGCACTAGAGTCTAACAATAGATATAAGTATAGATGAGACTTTAGGACTTACATGTATTGAAATAAAGGAAGTCTTAGAAATCTTTTTTTCCTTCTTTTTTTATTTCACCATTAGGAGTTGAGTCTCTAGACAAAACTTATAATAGGTTTGGAATGGAAGAAACTCTGATTTCCATCATTCTGTGGTCCTGGGGCTAGTTATGATTGATGGTATCTATTTTTTAAAGTGACATATTGTTGTAAATGAAAATCTTTTAACTAGAGAGAAATTATGGCCAGTAGCAATACTCCACATTTATGTAATGCTTGAAGGTTTACAGAGTACTGTACAAATCGTCATCTTTATTATACCAAAATATTAATCAACATGTGTGGCAAATTAAAACTGTTTGCTTGGTGGACCTATTGTTATTTCATTTTATCTGATGACTTCTATTTGAAATATTTGAGCTGATGTTGAGGTGTTTTGTTGGTTCCTAGGGGGAAAGAGAGTTTTGCATCTGCTGATGGCTTTTACCAAAAGAGTAACATACTTAGTTGGAACAATGAGTCTGGAGGAGATTATAGAGGAAGGTTTTCTTTCCTTTACTATTGTGAGCTAGGAACATTAAAATTGTGTCTCCTTGCAGGAATCCCTCTTGGATCTAAGATCTTTGTACTCTTTCTAAAACTTCAAGTTCCATATAATGAAACCTTTCAGAGGCCTTCAATTGGACATTTCAACCTCCAGGATCATTTTGCTTCTTAGAGCACATGTGACATCATGACTTATGATAGGAATATTTATGTAAGGCATTTATGTACCTTCCTTTACAACCCTGTTTCCAAGAGAGAAAGCTGCCTTAGCTTGTAGATTTACTAGCTCTTAACAGAAATGGGCTTTCATGGAAAGGTCCATGGGTGTAGAGTAGAGTCAGAATGGTTAGTTTTAAACCCTTACTAACCCTATGATCTTGGGCAAACCAGCCTGTCTGGGCCTGTTTTCTCACCTGAATAGTGCGGAGTTTGGATGACTATCTGAGGGGTCCTCCCAGGGATCTGAATTGGGAAATCCCTTAGAGTGCTGCTTATCCTGCTTGATATATGGCAGGGCTATGGCAACTTAGAATTTCTGTTCTTTGGAAGTTTTCAAGCCAAGGCTCAGTGGGGATTCTTTTAAATTGAGAATGGGTAGAAGTTGAAGTTTCCTTTCAATACTGAAATTGTATGTAGAAATACTTTGTTGAACTGGAAGAAAGGCTTTGTTTTTAATTTTATTTAAGGCAATGGGGTTAAGAGTGACTTACCCAAGGTCACACAGCTAGGCAAGTAATATTATGTGTCTGGTCTAATTTGAACTCAGGTCCTCCTGACTCCAGGACTCATGCTCTATCCACTGTACCACCTAGCTGCACCAAAGGAAGGCTTTCTTTGACCTCTCAGGAACCCAAAGAGAAGGAGCCTCATGAGATTGGGTCCACCTTCCTGAATCTAGGGCTGACCCTTTCCTGACCATAGGTCTGCCCTCAAAAGCAATACCCTCTTGGAGTGGTTTTCAATGGCATTTTTTGTCTTGCAAATGGGAAATAAATCCTGCTGCATCTATGTCTCTTACAATTCTTGGCATATTGGGCTAATCAGTGTCAAGAAGGATTTGCCAGAGAGAGTGTGCTACGAAATCACAAATGACTCTGCATGCCCACACATATAGATGCTTGTATCCACACAATTTGGATCAATTTTGGGGATAGATTTCCAAGTCTGATAGTACTAAAGCTTCAACATTATCAGTTTGACTAGTTGGAATTGACTAGATTCTTACTTTTTTTTTTATATTTTTGCAAGGCAATGGGGTTAAGTGGCTTGCCCAAGGCCACATGGCTAGGTAATTATTAAATGTCTGAGACCAGATTTGAACCCAGGTACTCCTGACTCCAGGGCCGGTGCTTTATCCACTGCACCACCTAGCCGCCCCTAGATTCTTACTTTTGATAACTTTTCTATAAAGGAGATGTATGATGTGAGATATAGCTAAATATTTTGTAATTGAGGTTTATTTTGCAAAACACAGTTGCAGGAGCTGCTATGAAAGACAATAATAGTCTCCCTACTTCATTCGTGATTCATATTCATTTATTCAGTATGAAGCTATTAAACATTTACTATGCGCCAAGCCCTATGTTAAATGTGGGGATAAAAAGAGCAAAAATAAAAATTAATTATTAGTCTTAATGAAGATATATTCTACTGAGGAAAGACAACATGAGAATATATTATAACTCATCACAAAATATTTCTTTTGGGACCAGATCTGTTATTTCACTGGTACAGAAATTCCCAGTGAGAAAAAATTCCTCTATCAATGAAGATCAGTGAGAAAAAATTCCTCTATCAATGCAGATCAGTGCCACATTTAGAGTGCAAATATGAAATTTAAAAAATTGATGGGGCATTAATTCGATATTTCATTATCAGAAAAAGCTTAGTTTACAAGAGAGTAGTTGAACTCCCATGGTTGTCGTCATTGTCCAAGCTCTCATTGCCTCTCATCTGAATCATTATAGCAATCTCCTTATTGGTCTTGGGAGTCTAGGACTAACAGTCGTATTGGTCTAGGATTGATCCTTCCCATCTACAATGCCAAAGTGGCAGGTTTTTATTGTTGCTGCAGTTGTTTTAGTATTAGCATGAAGGAAGGTAATTATTTTTAAAATTATTTGTTTTACCCAAATTAGCAACTGGTTCTTCCTATCCCCTATTTCATATAGTCTTTGCCTCAAAATGCACCATAACTATGAGATAAATGGTCCTAAACAATCAGATTTAGTTTACATATGTGCAATCATGTAATACATTTCCATATTAGTCATTTTGTAGGAGAATATACACATAAAATAATGAAAGGAAGAAAGGGAAAAACAGTGTACTTCACTCTGTATTCAAGCATTATCAAAACTTTGTGGATAATATGCTGAGAATATTTAAGTCATTCATAGTTCATAATGAAACTATATTGCTTTTACTGTGCACAATTTTTTCTTGGTTCTATTCATTTCACTTTGCTTCAGTTCCTGTAAGTCTTTACAGGTTTTTTCTGAAATCATTTTGCTTGTTAATATATTCTAAGAATATTCCATTGTAATCCTATCCCACAGCCTATTTAGCCTTTTCCAAAATGATGTACATCACATTGAATTCCAGTTTTTAGCCACTACAAAAAAAGAGCTGCTATAAATATTTTTGCACAAATAAGTTCTTTTCTCATTTTTTTTTCTTTTGGGATACAGGCCTAGTAGTGGTCTTATTGTAGCATGTTGACATGGAACAGCAAAGAATCCAATGTCATTAGATCTAAACCTACTTTTGGGTGTAGGGTGAGAATTATAAAAATGGAATTGGCAAATCTGTGAGGTGAGTTCAGAAGTACTTTGAATGTCAAACCCAAAATTTTAATTTGATCTTGGAGATATAGTAAAAAACCAGATAGAATTTATTGAATTTCCTCCTATGTAGTAAACTAACTAGTGGCTCACCAAGACCTCCAGGTATAATTCTGACATCATCAAACCTGTCTTTAAGAACATCAGTTTGATAGCTGGGTGGAATTTAGGTTAGGGGAAAAAGATCTATGTAGAAAACAGGATACTTTGGGTATGAATAGAAAGCCAGCCAACAGTAAGGAAGTAATATTGGCAAGAATGACCAATTTGGGGTGTTGGGTGAGAATCCAGAGTCAAGATTTGTTTCTCTTGAAAATCTATAGGTCATGAATCATGTGGGTTTCCTCAATAGAAATGGGATGCTAGAAAGAGTAAGCAAGCTTATATTTAAAAGAAAATTTCTATTTTGATCCTATTTGAGTTGGAGATGACAGTATCTCATTGGAATTGGCAATGTAGAATTAGAGTTCAGTAGAGAAATGAGTTCTGAGAATAGATATAGAAGGTGGCAGTTGAATAGATTTAAAACTGGTGATATTACCAAAAGAAATGTTTGGAAATGAGAAAAGAGGTCTCTGGACAAAATCTTGTGATACGTTCACAAACAGGGACTGGCATATGAATGGGAATACTGCAAGGAAACTGAAAAGGTGACTAGACAGTATGTATAAAATGCTGAGTTTGTGTCCCTGACTCTGAGGAGACTCTTCAGAAATGCTGCTTTTCTTGGATTGTCTTTGCCTTGGGGTCACTGGATCAGAGAGAGGAGGCTTCAACACTCTTGAGGAGGAGAAAGTCAGACTTGGTCTTTATCCCATGCTAACAGCACAGGTTCAAGATGGTAGTCTCTGTTGTTTTTCTTCTTTTTACAACAACCTTTTTAAGATTCTAGTCATTTTCTCTATGATGAAATATAAACCCCACAATATTTAAAACTTTTTACATTTAAATGACACTTCCTACTCCTGTTCTCATACTTAAACCATCACAAAATCTACTGAGCAGTTAAGCTAGTGTCAGTTTGGGGGGTCTTGAGGAGCCCTTGGATTCAAGTCATAAACTTCAAATTTTGGACCTGTTAAATTTTAGTATTTGTATCTCCATTTTCTAGTACAAATTCTGTCTCAAAATACGTTTTTATTAATTGATTACTTACAGGTGTTTATATTCAATCACTTTCTTCATCTCCAGCATGAGCACATTTCCTGTCCTTTTAAATTAATTATTTGTAATTATTCTTTATCTGTATATCCATCCATCCATCCATCCATTCATCTATTTATTCATTCATTTATTCTTCATCTATTGTCTAATTTCCTTTAGGCTTGACATTCCTATTCTGTAAGGAATTCCTGTTGTTGGTTACTTGTCTGTAACTTGAAGCTTTAGGTTGTTGCCTGCAGGACTAAGAGGTTTTGTGTTTTCTCCATGGTCACAGAGATAGGAATTTCCAGACAGTCCTCTCTATCCATGATGATATCATATTACTTCACATGATGTCATAAACCTGCTTCCCTCCCATATACCTTTGTTTTTCTTTTACAAGTTTTGTTTCTTTGTGCATTTTATTCTCATACCATCAATACTCCTCATTAATTTAGTGTCCGTTTTAAGTTTTTAACAAGAAGAGTAACTTGCATTCATTAATATTTTTAATTGAACTCACTAGAAGTAAAACTAAAATGTCATTTCAATATTGTTGAAAGACATAATACTTCAGGCCTTTTAAAAAGTTTCTTCAAATACCAATTTTGTATTTTTATAGCCATAGATTTGATTTATCCATCAATTTAGTTATAATAAGAAGTTATCTAATTCTCATTAGAACCAGAACAATAATTTCAAGATATCTGTCATGGCCAAAATCAATCTGTTAAGAACAACTTCTAATATGTTATTGACTATTTTGATTAGAATTTATTCTATAAATGTGATATCATCCACTAGTGTTTCATTCCACTCAGGTCTCCAAAGTACTTTTTGGTATGCCTCAGGAAACACTAATAGAGTCACTTGGCTCTAAATTTTTATTATAAAAATTATATGGGATCAAGATACTTTAATATTTATTATTTATTCCACTGCAAATTCTTGTGGGGCAAATATAGCTTAGGAATAGGTTGAGTTAGCTAATCAGAAGAAGGGCAAATGGTCCATTGCAAACTTAACTACTTATAGATTCAAAGAGACTTAAGATGAGACTGATTATGAGATGATATGATGACAAAATATGCTCATTCCTGGGAGGCCTGTCCTCAGACCTCACTCTACTTAGCTGTTTCCTTCCTCCATAAAGGCTGCTCTGATTCCCTTTCTATTTGCATCTTTTAATCAATTTTCACCTGTTTTATGCACTTAATTAAACTCTAATTTGTACTATGGTTATTTGTTATTTGTGTTAATTCTTAACTTGTCATAGATTGAGTGACTTATGGGATCAGAGGCCACCATTTTGTATTTTTGAATTTCATTCCTTATTGTAATCCATTATACAAATCCAGTGCATCATAAATGTTGTTGAATTGGATTGAAGTTCCTGTCCGAATCTTTAAGTTTAGTATTCCAAATCCAAATTTCTAATTCTGACCCTTTACCAGTTCAGAGTTGCAGAATATTTGATTACATTAGATTCTATGTTAAAAAAAAAGACTCTGTCCCCCTTCCTAGCTTTCCTGTTTTTGTGATGAGACCCTATTCTTCCAAGGATAGATATTGTTGACTTATTTTTTATTTTTTTCTCTCCTTTGACCATTCATTGCACATCAGGTCTAACTTCCTAGTATGATTTCCTTGAAAATATCTCTGAGATTCATTGTTACTTCTCCATTTTCACTAACAAGACCCTTGCACTTCCATTTCACATTTTAACCAAATAGGACCTCTCTTTGTCCTCTCATGCTTTCCAGTATGCTGGACCAGGAGGAGAACTATTTAAACTCTGTTCCTCAAGACCTCTTTTGGGACTTCCTCTGCTGCTTTCACTAAAAATGATCTCGTTGTCTTTATCTGCATCTATTTTTATTTTGGTGAATATATCTCTTTTTCAGATAGTTTCTGACTCATGGACTTTTTAAACTCAATTCCTGCCCCTTGACTTGGAGACTACAATAAACATGTCGTTATGCACTTATATGATATGACCTCCCAAGTACATCAACATCCTCAACTTCCTTGATCTGAACCTGTACTCTGCCTCAGTGACTCACTGTTTACTTGTTATCATCTTTTCTAGTATTGGATAAGAATTCTGAATTTCCTTTCTCTGATTACAACTACCTCTCCAAGGGTTGCTTCTCTTTCTCATTTCTCCAAAAACTACTTTTTCCCCTGTCTCATGAACTATAGTCACTCAATACTGTCCTATTTCATCAACCTTTTCAGGTTTCTACTTTCCTGTCTTTGAAGATTTGTATTAGAAATTAGTTCATTGGGGCAGCTAGGTGGTACAGTGGATAGAGCACTGGCCCTGGAGTCAGGAGTACCTGAGTTCAAATCTGGCTTCAGACATTTAATAATTACCTAGCTGTGTGGCCTTGGCCAAGTCACTTAACCCCATTGCCTTACAAAAACCTAAAAAAAAGACAAAAGAGAAAATGAGTTCATCTCTGCATTTTTTTTATCTTGTTGCTGTTTCTTACTTGCCAAACAACAAACTGGGTTACTCTCATCATCTGTCTTCTCTTAGCATGCTTCTGGATACTATTGAACCCTGCTGAGTCCACTTATGTTAACCAATCAGTGCATCAACAAATGTTCATCCAATGTCTACCATTTGCCTGCCATGTTAGATTATGTGATTACCAAAAAATATAGAACAAATTTATAGTATCTAATTATTAATTTCAAGTCAGACAAACAGTGTTTCAACTCATTTTTTTCTTAGCCGGCTTCATTCCTTAAATTACCTACCTTAGTATCACCCCCACTACCAGAGAATCTTACTTCACACTTTACTGAGAAAACTGAAGCCATCCATTGTGAACTTTTTCTTCCAAATTCTATATTTCAGAACTCCTCTACCTTATTTCTTATTCCCTTCTTCATTTCTGAAGTTTTTGATCATGTGGTGATTCTTTGTTCTAATGAGTTCAATCCCTCTGCAAGTGTCTTTACTCCTAGCTGCCATCACTTATTCTCTGAGATCCTGCCCAATAATGAGAGACCCCCCCTTATCTTCAGTCTTGTTTATTATTCCTGTTGCATACAAAGTTGATCATTTATTGTGCACCTGGTGTGGGACTAGATTTAGGGATTAAAAGACAAAAATGATGCAATGCTTTATCACTATCAGTGAGACAAAATGTATGTTTATCAGTAGATGCAAAATAAATCTTCAGTGTGTGTCAGGTGTGGGAGGTAGGCAGTTGCACCTACAAGACTCAAGGAAGGTTCCATGTAGAAGGGAACTCCTGATGACAGTTTTTGAATGATAGGATGTTTCTAAGAGGCACCACCCACTTTTCATCTCTCATTCTTCAAGTGAATTATCTTCAGAACATTGATTCCTGCTCCCTTTGTCCCCAAATCCAGACATTCTTGGAAGTCTCTGTAGTTTCCCACCATCATGGGAAGAATAGATACTACCCCATCTCCACACAAGTCCAAAAGCAAGACATCCTCTTGCTCCACCTGCTTTAGGCCCTCTCTTTGTCTGCACTAGAGTCCCAGAGATTCCTATAATCCTTCTTCCCTTGTTCTTAATCAAAGTTGCTGGATTTCAAAAAACTATATCCAGCGTCAAATTACTTTGCCCCTCCTTTCTTCTAATCAAGGATGAGAAGATTCCCTGATTCTCTTGAATCAAAGCCATAGGGAGCTGTCCTACTCAGTTGTACAAGAGACCTTGTATTCCCTGACTCTAGCCTAGCCTGAGGTTTGGAGGAATCCCACTCCCCTGATTTTGTGTAAATTTATTGATACCCCTACTGCAAGATTGATCTAAACCCTAGGAAATACCTCTTTCCTACCTCATCCCTTATTATGATGAGAGACTAGGTAGCTGATACCACTTAAGTTCACTTTCCAGAAAGCTTAGAATGAGCTACAGAGTCATTTACTCTTATTTGGCCCAGAGCCTATTCCTAGCCTGGAGTATCTTTTATATTCTTCTCCCCTCATGCCTAGCATTTCTAAGCCCAACCAGAGCTAAGAAATCTCATGACACTGATTAGGATTCTAAAAGTATGTTGGATGGGGGAGCTAGACAAAAAACAAGGGGAAAAGCTACTCAGATATGACCCACCACCAATCTTGCTTTGTACCAGCCTTCTTAGCTGGGCAAGTTAGGGTCTCTGGTTCCTTTAACATTCTGGTCAAGAGACATTTTCAATGACCTTTTTCCTGATTCCTCTGCTCATTGATTCCTTGCCAAATTGTCCTGAATATATTTTGTATGTGTTTTCAAAATACACATATACACATTATCTTCTGTGTTAGTGGGTAAACTTCATAAAGATAGGGACTGATGGATTTTGTATTTCTATCTCGATTACTAAACAAACTCCATGCAGTATAGCACAAGTTTCCCTAGTACTTGGTCAGTGCAGTACTGCATTAGGAAAACGAGATATTTCCAAGGCAGAAAGAACCCCAGTAAGAAGAAATCTTGAGTATTATTCTTTCAGATATATAAATATTAAATTAATGAAGTTACAAAGATGAGGTCACAAAAGCCTATGAAAGATAGAACTATCATCCTAATGATAATGTCTTTGAGGGTATCATCTCACTATGCAAAAACAAAAGAAAAATGACAAAAAATGAAGGCTTTAAATTTAAGGTTCACAGTCTCAAATTACATAATAAACATCATGGCAATATTGTTTTGATAACAAAATAATTTGTTTATAAGAAAAAAGTAAAACTTTGAATAATCTATCAACAGGAATCCATAATTAAAGAAAACTTTATAAGCACTAGAAGATGAAATACAAACTTATGAACTTGTTCACAAAATTATAATAATGTTAAAATCTCTTAGTAGTGGTGACTAACAACTAGAGAACTAGATGTATAGATAGATCTTTGGATTTTTAAAAGACTTTCTTATCTCATCAACATTGGTACTACTTCTATAAATACTCTTTAATATCTTTTTTTATTGTTCATGACTTTTATCTCTGTCCTCTTGTAAATCCTTCACAGGCATTCATCCAGGGTATTAGAAATTTTCCTCTTGGAACTCTTGACATTTCAAGAATATTAATAGGGTACCGACACACATCATTATACTTTGCTTATTTTCACTCTTTATTCATGCCCAGTCTACTATATTTTAGTTTATTTATTTTAATTTTAAAAATTTCCCCCTAACTATATGCAAAAGCAAGTTTTAACAGTTACTTACAAAACCAGCTAGTTTCTTGGTATTGATAAAAAATATGTATCATGAAAAACATTAATATAATAGTCATGTTGCAAAAGTAAACATAAAACTCACACACAAAAAGAGAAACCTCAAGAAAAATAAACTGAGAAAAAAGTGTATACTTCAGGCTGTATTCAGACAGCATCAGCTTTGTCTTTGGGATAGATAGCTTTCTTTATCATAAGTCCAGAGAAATTGCTTCAATATTTTCCCTACAATTACTATTGTTAGCTATGTTACCCTCCATCTTATTCCTTGCTATTCCCATTTATTCTATTCTCTCTCATCTTTCACTCCATTCCTCCCCAAAAGTGTTGCATCTAACTACCTTCTCACAAACTTCCCTCTCTTCTATCACCTATACCTCTTCTCCACCAACCCCTTTCTCCCATCCCTTTCTACTCGTATTTTCCTCTAGGATAAGCTAGTTTTCTATACCCAACTGAGTGTGATCCACTTTTGATGAGAGTAAGGTCCACTCACTCCTCTTCACTTTCCCCCTCTTCCACTCCATTGGAAAATCTTTTCTTTTTTTGCCTCTTTTATGTAAAATAGATTAACCCACTCTGCCTCTCCTTTCCCTTTCTCCCAGTACATTCCTTTCTTACCCATTAACTCCATCTTTTTAATATGGTATACTTTTATATTCTATATATGCTCCTTTTTAATATGTTATACCCTTATATTCTATATATGCTCCTATATATTCTATATATTCTATGATATATGTATGTACCTTCCAACTCACCTTATAAATGAAAAGGTTCTTAAGAGTTATCAGTATCATCTTCCCATGAAGGAATAGAATCAGTTCAACATCATTAAATCCCTCATATTTAGTCTTTCCCATCCACCTTCTATGTTTCACCTGAGTCCTGTTCTTGGATATCAAACTTTTTGCTTAACTCTGGCCATTTTATCAAGAAAGTTTGAAAGTCCCCCATTTCACTGAATTTCTTTTCCCCTGAAAAAAGTATGTTCAGTTTTGCTGGGTAGTAGATTTTCAGTTGTAATCCAAGTTTTTTTGCCTTCCAGAATATCATATTCTAAGCCCCACAAGCCCCTAATGTAGAAGCTGCTAAATCTTGTATTATCCTGACTGTGGCTCCACGATATTTGAGTTACTTCTTCTGGGTTGCTTGTATTATTTTCTCCTTAACTTGGGATTTCTGAAATTTGACAATAATATTCCTGTCAGTTTTCATTTTGGGATTTCTTTCAGGAGGTGAATGGTGGATTCTTTCAATTTCTATTTTACCTTCTGCTTCTGGGATATCAGGGCAGTTTTCCTGGAGAATTTGTTGAAAAATGAGGTCTAGGCTTTTTTCCAGTCATGATTTTCAGGTACTGATACTTTTTAAAATCTCTCTCCTGGATTTGTTTTTCAGATCAGTTGTGTTTCTTTTATATGGTAGGAAATATTGTTTATTTTTTATAAATATTTTGTTTTCCAATTATAGTAGTTTCTAACTCTTTTTTTAATGTTTTGAATTTTACATTTTTTTCTCCCACTCTCCCTTCCCTCCCTCCACCTCCTCCACAGAAGGCAGTCTGATAATCTTTACATTGTTTCCATGCTATACATAGATCAAAATTGAATGTGTTGAGAGAAAAAAATCATATCCTTGAGGAAAAATAAAATATAAAAGATAGCAAACTTATGTAGTAGATAAGACAACTTTTTTTAAAATTAAGGTAATAGTCTTTGGGCTCTATTTGAACTCCACAGTTCTTTCTCTGGATATAGATGGTATTCTTAGTCACAGACACCCTAAAATTGTCCCTGATTTTTGTACTGATGGAGTGAGCAGGTCTATTAAGGTTGAGCATCACCTCCTTGTTGCTGTTAGGGTGTACAATGTTTTTCTGGTTCTACTCATCTCATTTAGCATCAGTTTATGAAGATCCCTCCAGGCTTCTCTGAATTCCCTCCTGGTCTCTAATAGAACAATAGTGTTTCATAACATACATATACCACAGTTTGTCAAGCCATTCCCCAATTGATGGACATTGAGTAATTTTCCAATTCTTTGCCACCACAAACAGGGCTGTTATGAATATTTTTGTACAAGTGATGTTTTATCCTTTTTCATGATCTCTTCTAGGTATTGACCTAGTAGAGGTATTGCTGGATCAAAGTGGATGCACATTTTTATTGCCTTTTGGGCATAATTCCACATTGCTCTCCAGAAAGGCTGGATGAGTTCACAGCTCCACCAGCAGTTAATTAGTGTTCCAGATTTCCCACATCCTTTCTAAAATTGATCATTGTCCTTTCTGGTCATATTGGCCAATCTGAGAGTTGTGAGGTAGTACCTCAGAGATGCTTTAATTTGCATTTCTCTAATAAGTAATGATTTAGAGCAATTTTTGTATGACTATGGATCTCTTTGATTTTCTCATCTGTAAATTGCCTTTGCATATCCTTTGACCATTTGTCAATTGGGGGATGGCTGGTTGTTTTACAAATCTTACTCAGTTCTCATTGAGGGCCTACAGGCTAGCTTATCATTTATTACTGAACTATGACTTGGCTCAGTCCAGCTGAAGTCAAGTTTTCAGGCCACCTTTGAAGAGGCGGGAGACAAAGGCGGCAAGTTCTCCATTTATTAAACCAAATACAAGTGCTTAAATATCCTCCCCAGTCCCTGGTCCACTCCCACTTCTGTAGCACTCTCCAATCAACCAATAAAACAATGCTATCAGGTGATGAAAGCTTTTTTCCCTCAGGCCAGTACTCCCACACACAACAGCCCCTTACAAGTTCTCTGTATATTTTAGAAACATCAGAAATATTAGTTGTAAAAATTGTTTCCCAATTTACTACCAGTTGTTCTTCTGAGATATTTCAAATTTTCTTTTAGTGTTTCATTCTTTTCATTTTGTTTTACTGTTTCTTGATTTCTCACTAATTCATCAGTTTCCCTTAGCTCCATTCTACATTTGAAGGAATTATATTTTTCAGGAAACTTTCATATCTCATTTTTCCATCTGGCCGATGCTGCTTTTTAACACATTCTTCTCCTCATTGGTCTTTGCAATTGCTTTTTCCATTTGACTCAACTGGTTTTTTAGATGTTATTTTCTTCAGTATTTTTGTGGTATCTCCTTCACAAGCTGTCACTTGGTTTTCATGATTTTCCCACATTGCTAAGATTTCTTTTCTCAATTTTTCCTCTATATCCCTTTCTTTGTTTTCAAACTCTTTTTTTGAGCTTGTCAATAGCCTTAGACCAATTCATATTTTTTTTTGGTGGCTTTGGATTCAGAAGCTTTGACTTTGTCATCTTCTGAGTGTATATTTTTCTCCTCCATGGGATCAAGGTAGATTGTGGTTGGATTTTTTTCTTCTATGGCTTGCTTATTTCTATAGCCTATGACTTGATTTTAATTCTTTCTTCAGGTTGGAATCTCATTCAGAATGAAGAAGCTTTTGAGGGTTTTTGCAGCCTTTTTCATAGACAACCTCTCAAAGATCTGCAAGTTCTCACTTCCTCCAAGGTCTTGTGAGAGGCTCTGACTGCTCTCCTGGCTTGTGCTTTGGTCTGTGGATGACCAAAAACACATCCCTCTGCCCTGGAGCTGTGAGGAGGGGCCCTGCTCTGCTGTAAGTTGTGAGCTCTGTTTTGCTTCTACCCCTTTTCCTGAGTCTGGAGCCCCAGATTGGGACCCAGATCTGAGTATGGGTGAAGCAACAGAGTCTTGCCTCAGGGATAGTAGGGAGACTCTGAGATTCCCCTGCTCACCTTACAGTCCATGGATTGAGTGCTCTAAATGCAGCTGACCAATGTATCCTTTAGGTTTGCCCCGAGGCCTGTGCTAGGCTGTCCTTCCCAATTGTCCTTGGCAATCCCTGGGCTATGAGGTCTAGAAACTGCCACCCCTTCCGAACCCCCTCCCTCCCTCCCCCAGGGCCCCAGGTGCCTAAAGATCTGTTTCTGTATGTCTAGAGCCAGTTCACACTGATGCTGCCTGGGCTGCCCTGTGGGCTCTTTCTAATCCTGATTCAACATGCTCTTCCCAAGGATCTTCCAAGTTGTCTTGGGCTGGAAAATTGTTTCACAGTCTTTTTGTAGGTTCTGCCACTCTAGACTTTAGTTAGAGTCATTATTTTTTTTAGGTTTTTTTTTTTGCAAGGCAAATGGGATTAAGTGGCTTGCCCAAGGCCACACAGCTAGGTAATTATTAAGTGTCTGAGACCAGATTTGAACCCAGGTACTCCTGACTCCAAGGCGGGTGTAGAGTCATTATTTAAAGGTATTTGGAGTGGTCTGGTGGAGAGCTTGTGGGAGCCCCTGCTGTTGTCTTGGCTCTGAGCCCACCACATTTTTAAAAGACCCATTTTTGCTGCTATCCTTAAAGCTAAATCTCTGAATCTTTATTAACAGTGTTGTATCACAGCCTACTCATAACAATTATCCTTTTCATCACTACCCCTTAGGTGACTCATTTTTATTTTTTATTTTTAAGAATTGTAGAATTCCATGACACAGCCATAAATCATGATTATAAGGATATTGATGTTAAAAAGTTGAGACCTGGTTCAAATCATTAAATGCATTGTGAAAATTACAAAAAAAAATAGAAATCCAGACTGTTTTTCTCCTACTATTTATTTTTACTTCAGATCATTATAACAGAGTAATCTGATGAACTTATAGTGTGGGTTTCTTCTCCTACCCCAAATTATAGTTTTAATAATAGGATTTTATCATTTACTTGTTCTACTCCCCATTCATAGAGGTTAAACCAAATGCTTCTATTTAAACATAGTTGGTCCTCATAATTCTGTCCTGGGCTTTATGCTCTTCTTCTATGCTACATTTGTGATTTCATCAGTTCCGATGGATTTTATTACTATCTCTAAGTTTATGATTCTCAAATCTACCTCTCCTACCCTAACCTCTTTGCTAATATCCAATCTTTTATCTCTAACTGCTGTTCAAAAAGATGTCAGTAGACATCTTAAATTCAAATCATCCAAAAAAGAACTTCCCTATTATCTTTGCAGTCCTTCAGAGGCACTCATCATGTCATCTTTGATGCCATATTATCTCTTCATTCCTATATTCAATCGACTGCCAAAATCTGTTCATGTCCCCATTGTAATATATCTCAAATACATGAAAATCCTAAGTGTGGACTGGTGGGAATGTGGGAAAGCTGCCATACTATTGGTAGAGTTTGAACTGATCCAACTATTTTGGAGAGCAATTTGGAACTATGTTCAAAGGGCTATAAAATTACGCATACCCATTCATCCAGTAATACTTGTGTTCCTCTTCCCCCAACCAAGAAAAAAAAATAAAGGGGAAAGGATCTATTTGTAGGAAAATATTTGTAGCTTTTTGTGGTGGCAAAAATTGGAAATAAAGGGATGAACATAAATTGGGGAATGACTAAATGAGTTATAAATTATTACAATGAAAAACTTGGACAATAAGAAATGACAAACAGGATGATTTGGAAAAAACCATGGAAAGACTTACTTGTACTGATATAGAGTTGAAATGAGCAGAACCAGGAGAATATTGGTCACAGTAACAGCAGTGTTGAACAGTGTTCAACTATGAATAACATAACTTTTCTCAGCAATAATATGATACAAGACAGTTCCAAAGTACTCATAATGAAAAGTGCTGTCTCCACTTCCAGGGAAAGTAGAGATAAATCAGAATGCAGATCAAAGCAGATTTCTCACTTTTGTATGTTTTTTTTGGTCTGTTTTCTTTCACAAAATGACTAATACACACACACACACACACACACATCAAATCATTTACTTTTTCATTGAGGAGTTAGGGAATGAGTGAGAGAATTTGGAACTCAAAATTTTTTAAAAAAGAAAATATTAAAAATTGTTGTTACAAGATATTGGGGAAAAAATTAAAAATCTAACAGTTGCTACTCTTTAATAGATTTTCATGAGATAGTTTCATGTAAAAATCCTCTGGTAATAAAAATTTTCATGAATATGCACTGCTCCCCTCAAATCTCCCAAATACAACTTTTTTCTTTCTAATGTCAGTGCTGCCACTCTGGTGAAGAACCTTATCACCTCATGCTCATCTGTTGTAGTAGCCTAGTTCCTGAGAGGTCTACTTTCTGTTTGTTACCACAACATTTCATCCTCCATTGAGCCACCAAAGTGTTTTTTAAAGTACAAATTTGATCATTGCCAACCTCCATCACCTGACACACTCAGTAAATGTCAGTGACTCCTTATTGCCTCCAGAATCAAACACAAAAGCCTTTGCCTGTCATTCCAAGCTCTTCACCGAATCTCTTCCTACCCCTTGAATTTTCCTTTTCTTTCTTACCTGAAGTGTACTCTTTAATCTGGTGATCCAGCAACAAGATCCTCCATCTTTCAGTTCTGGACATTTTCTCTTATTGACCACCATGCCTAGATTCTCCCTTTGCTGTTTTGTCACTTTTTTAGTACTGACTAACTCCCTGCGACACCTTTAGGCTTTTCTCGGCCATTTTCTTCTCTATCTCATATCTCAGTTAATGAAACTGAGGCAAGCATGGTATCTGATGTGAACCTATATCTTCCCAACATTGGGCCAGGAGCCCTGTGCAGGCAGGATGGCAGCCTCACTGTCCCACTGGCTTCTTTTTGAGTCCCCACTAAAACTCCATCTAAAGCATGGAGTCCTCAGTTGCTCTTTTTTCCCAGTACCTTCTCTATGGTATGGCATCTCCTCTCTATCCAATCTAAAGCTTTCTGGGCATTAACTTGGTTCTTTCTTTCGCATTTGATTGTGAGTCCCTGGAGAAGAATTATGGTTGTTCAGCCCTTTCTGTTCCCTCCTAGCTGTCATTGCCTGGATCATAGCCTGAGCTTAGC
This sequence comes from Macrotis lagotis, assembly GCF_037893015.1. NCBI lineage: Eukaryota > Metazoa > Chordata > Mammalia > Peramelemorphia > Peramelidae > Macrotis > Macrotis lagotis. Next base: position 4,024,204 of record NC_133659.1, read on the forward strand.
AAAATCTGGCTTGACTGATTGACAAAAAGAACAATCACACTTGTTTATTCAGGTTCTGCAGTCTGAATGACATAGAGATGGAGCTCCCAAGAAGCTCATGGTTGAATGGGGACAATCAGAAATGAATCTACAGATACATATCTATGGGTTTTTCCCCTTAAATAGAGGCATCAATGAAATGCTAGAGGGGCAGCATCGTATTAATTGAATAGATTTCTATGGTTCCATTCTTTCCTCTGATGCTGACTGTGTGACCCTGGGTCTTCATTTATTCCATGGGGTTTAATATGAACACATGTTGCAGAGGTTTTTTATGAGCATCAGATGAGATAACATGTAAAACTTAAAAGTGATATAAATACTTGTGTTCATCATAAGGTAATATGAGAAATTTCAAATGTTTTATTTCCCGAAAATTAATTGATATTTCATTTTTCGTTTTTTTAGGCTAAAACATTACCTTAACTGGTTACAGACGCGTCGTTATCAAGTTCCTGGAAAAAAAATCAATCTAGAACAAAAGGTAAAGGAGAGAAAATTCCCAGCATTTGAAGATTTATCATTCTTTAGAGAGACTGAAGAAAAGCAGATTCCAGATGAAAGAAAGGTGATTATGAGAAATCTTCATGTGGGATTTTTCCATTAGGAAATTTTAGTTGAGATTCTATGGCAAGACTATTGGCCCAATTCCTGAGACAGCTTAGGAAAGTAATGAATGTCTCTAAAAATTGGAATTTAAAAAAAGGCATTTAATATTCTGCTTCAGATTCTTGTGACATTTAAACCTGATAATTGAAAATAATTAATGATCAAATAAATTAGATCACATGGTATGTGAATTTTGAACTTCTTTTTGAACTTTATTCTTATATTATTTTGACCCCTGATTTCAGGGGTCAAAATTTCAGATTCCTAAATAATGTGTGGATTAGTAGAAAAATTGATTATTGGGAGTTAATATTAGGAGAAATGTAGATTAACCCTTCCTTTGACATAGTTTAACTCCACAAGCATTTCCAAATTCGATATCCATTTCTATTTCTTTGCTTAGTGGTCCTCACTAAACCTCATTCCAATTTTCTTCTCTACCCATGCATTCTCATAAACCTTTACTGTACTTCAGACCTTGTAGAATCATCCACTTATCCAAGAGAAGCTCACAAGAGTAACTACTGGGATTTTCATGACCCTTGAAGCTTAGCCACATACCTTTTGATTCATTATTTCACTTTGACCTCACCACCATTCTGGGAGGCAGGTACTCTCCAACATGTAAAATCTGAAGGTTTCAAAGATTAAGCCAACAGCCATCCTAGTGTGAGGAACTTTAGAAAATGAGTTCAAACCCAGTAGCTGCTCCCCTTTGGTCTCCAAAGGACCACTCTCTTCTCAGAGATAGTGGGAGTCTTTTTCAGCCCCTTATGTGCCATATGTGGCAATAGAATTGATGGAGAGAGTTTCTAGATAGCCCTGGGTAATTGCCTTCAGTCCTAAAGCAGTTGTCACCAAGGCCAGTCTGTCACACTGCTCTTTAGTTTCATGTCCATAGGATTTAAAGCTGCAAGGAGTTCTGGCATTTAGACAAAATTCTCTAATTTAACTAATGAGGAACCCAATTTGCCCTGTCCAAATTTAACTAGCCCAAGGACACAGAGATCACAGATATGACAGATGAAGTGTAAGCCTAGATTTACTGAAATCAGCTCCAATGAACCTTCTTTTGCATTGATATATTAATTTCTTATACTAGGATTTCAAATCCTCCAGATCATGGATGTCATCTATTTCCATGCATTTCCTCTCAAATCATGTCTATGCTATGCTTTCTATCCAGGAGATACCAACAAATATGGCAGCCTTGCAATCCCTTATTATATATGCATCATATTGGTGCCCAGTAACTTTAGAGAAAACATTCATTTTTAGAGGAACAATTTTGTTAAAATTTCAGCAAAATTACTTGAAGCTATGGGCAGGCATATCTTCATTATGGTGAATGTTTTGTAACAATAATATTCATTATCATAAAATTTATCTTTCTGTATCTTCCATATTAGAACTTGATGTGGTAATGATGTTGCTGTTCATTTGAATAGTTTAAAAAACTAATACACAATCAGCAGTTCTTTGAAAAGTCTGTAAATATGAATCCTATCCATCCTTTTTTTTGCAGCTACAACCACAGTTGGCAGGTCAAGTTACTTCTCGAGCTACTCAAACTGATTTTCCCCATCGGCGTTGGTCAATCTGATGCTCTTATTTCCCAGAAAACCACCGTTTTACTTTCTTTGTATGAAACTGGGCTTCAGTGCTCCTTGGCTCTTTGGTTTTAGGGCCTTCCTTAGTTCCCTGTCATCTCATCCAACATGTACTGTGCCAGGCTTCTTCTTTAGTATCTTTTAGTACAGTGTGATGTTGAGCTATATTAAAGTCAAAAGTGCTTTAGGATTAGTGGTTTGGCTGTGTTTTGTGAACATGTTGTTGATTATTGTGCCTTCATATGGAAGGCTTTTCAATATCACCAATGCTCTTAGAGCAGAAATGATGCTTGTATTACATCTGAGTTCCACAAAAGTGGACACATTGACCCATACAATTCAATTCAACACCATAGATTGAGGTCCTGCTGTGTCCTTCACATGTTTAGATACTGTGATGCTTAAAACTTGCCCCTTACCTATAGGGAGCTATTACTTAATCAAGGGTACAGTGCATGCACATTTGAAATGATTATAGAAAAGTTTTAAGACAACATTCAATTAAGTGCCATTCCATGTGGTATAGATGATGAATAAATAAATAAAGCCTATATGTGTGCTTGTATGTGGGTATATATGAGTGTGTGCTCACACCTATCAGTAAGAAAAGTCTTGTAGAGATTTCTGGTGGGGGAAAAAAGGGCAACTGACACCTAAAAAGAGATTAGAGTTAGAAAAGCAGAAAAGGCCCTTGGGTCCTCCAGTTTGCTCAGAGACTGGACATTATATGCTCAAAATGAATGAAGATACTTTTCAAATAGAAGTAAAAGCATTAGGATTTACTTCTTTTCATTGCCTGGCTTCATATATAATTTTTTCATTGCTAAAATTATTCCTCTCAGACAGCTCTGATTATATGAAATTTCTGACTTATATTGCAGCAAAATATATATCACTGTAGTTCCCACCTAGTATTCCTTGTTCCTTTTAATGGGTTGAAGCAACCAAATTCTGCATGGCCACAAGTCAGATATTAGAAGATAAGGATCATGCTTGCCATGGTTTTCTCTTCTCTAGACTGAGTATTTCCAAGGCCTTAATCCAGTCCTCCTTTGGCATGGTTTTGAGACCCTTCATTTCCCATCATCTACCTGTAATCACCTTTCAAGATGCCCATTCCCTTTCTAAATGTGACAGCAAGATCTGAACACAGCACTTCAGAAGTCATCTGGCCGGTACAATGGAAGAATTGGCTCCATTTCTATGTAAGTCCTTTGCTCTATCCATTTACCTATTACTCCCTCATTTAACACACACATATATAATACATATTATATAATATATATTATATAATATTTATATATTTTTTGTTTATTATTAAGGAGACACATGCTCCAGATAAGAAAAACAATCTCTCCTTTCACTGGGTTGACAACAGTTAGAAACTAGCCCAGGCTACTTGAACACAAATGACTGTTTTTAATGAGTACACTTGGACTCCACTGTCTAATGATTTGGATATTCTACTTCTTGAGTATCCACAGGCAGGTCCCCCATTTTCTCTGCTGTCTGCTTAAGGTTCCCTATTTGTTGGGGGGGCAATGATTAACACTTCAATTGTGAGCCTCTTGCAGCAATAACTTTAATTTCCCTCTTTTTGTATCCCTAGTGCCTAATGTCCCACAGTAGGCACTTCATCAATGCTCATTTGCTGACTATCTTCATCAAAGGCAGTCAGGTTAACATTGTACATACATATTTTTAGTAAACATCTTTATAGATTAGTCATTTTTGGTATGATGCAGTAGGATTCAGGGAAAGAGAAACATAAGAGCTAATTTTTATAGCGTGTTCATCAGATTCTGAAGGGGTTTTTTGGTTTTGTTTTGTTTTTCTTCCTCTGAATATAAAAGAAAGCAAAATTAAATAGTACATAAAACAACTTTATTTCTTATAGAACAATAATGTTTCATAACATACATATACCACAATTTATTCAGCCATTTCCCAATTGATGGACATCCACTCGATTTCCAATCCTTTGCTAACACAAAAAGAGTTGTTGTGAACAGTTTTGTACAAGTGATGTTTTGGGTAAAAGGATAATAATGCTCCTCTATTCCAGTCTCTGCACTTGGCCTTAAGCTTCTCATCAGTTTTCATTCAGCTTCTACAAGGACATCTGCACTAATAGTTAATTCATGATCTTCCATAAAAGTTTCATTTGGGAGCAACTCTCTCTCTCTCTTTTTTTTTACTCCTACCTTCATATTAAAGCAAAAATCTACCTTTGTAACTTTTTTCTTATTTTGGTTTTTACAAGGAAATGGGATTAAGGAACTTGCCCAAGATCCATAGATCGGTAATTATAAGATTTCTGAGACCAAATTTGAACTCAGGTCCTTCTGCCTCAAGGGCCAGTACTGTATCCACTGTGCCACCTGGCTGTTGCCTTCCGTTACTTTTAATCATTTTGTTGTAGTTATAATGTCTGGGGACACGCAAAATAAATATGGTGCCTTTTCAGAATACCAATTGTTCCAATATGTGAAGATATTAATTATGATCACTCCTAAACTGAACTCATACTTCCCAAAAGTCATCTCTTTCTTGGACTATATAACTCTAATTCCATTCACTCAGACTTTCAGATCTTGAAGACATCTTCAACGTGTCTATTTTATGCTAAAATTGTGTCTAGAATTGAACACAACTCTGGTTGAAGTCAATTGGGACATAATAATATAGTGGGACCATCACTCTACTCATTCCATATTTTTATTAATGCAGCAGATCTTTTTCTTGTTTGTTTTAATGTTGATATATCTCACAATCAACTCATCTTGAGCTTCAAGACCTTTCAAACCCTCAGTATTTGTACCATAAGCTTACCAGATCTCCCTTATTCTATATATATATGCAACCAATTTATTTTGAAGTACAAAATTTTATGTTTATCTCCTATCTCTATTTTAACTTGTTAAATTCTTTCCATTATACCAGTCCATCAAAATTTTTTGGATGACCATTCTCTCATCCAAAACATTATTCATTCCTTCTAGCTTTATGTTCTCCACAGATTGAAAAATCATGGTTTTTTTTTGTTGATTTATCCAATTCATTGGTAAAGAAAACAAAGAGGACATATTCAAAAACAGGTCTGGAATCTATTGCTAGTGACTTCTTTTCAGGTTCATGATGAACCAACAAAGAACCCTTTTACAAATTTCATTTGAAATTTCTATTATACCTCTTGATCCAGTTTTCCTTAGTTCATAGCTATAGCATGGATTTTTTTTCCTTTGAACTTCTTCAAATCCTCAGATTTGAGCATTGGCCTGCTGATCATGGCCAGCATTTCTACCTTTGTGTGCTTTGAATTAGTCTGCCTTGGTTGGCGAGTCAGTGAAAACAAAACTAAGTAACTGCTCTATTAGATTGCCCTCAGACCACCAGCCAAACCCGATGAGGCTTCACATACTGTACCACCATTCATCTTGTCATTTAACCTTGTCACTTACCCTCTCCTTATTTTCATTCCATTCCTTCCTCCTTTTACTTCTTGCTCTGCATTAATTAGTTAATCAAATCAGTACTAACATGTTACCTGTTGAAGGTATGTAAGTTTACTCCCTTCAATTCCTTGGCCACCACTTGCATATATAGGAATTTTTCCCATCATAACATGGATAGGAGCTTTGTCATTTTTGTGCTTATATCCACAAAACTTGTCACAAAGCCTGGCTCATAGTGTTCACTTAAGAAAAGTTTTTTCCTTCTTTCATTTATTTTTAAGTTTTCTATCTATGACTGTCATTGTAACTTTTGAGGGTACTATCTTTTATTTTAAAACCAATCCACTCCATCTCTTAGATATATACAACTAGGCAGAAATGGGGAATAGATTCCAGAAGATATGGGCACAGGTAACATCACTTTACAAATTTTCTTGAATTAGAAGACAAATTAATGACTTTTGGGAACAACAGAAGAAGATAATTTGGAAGAAATTAAGAATTATTCCTTCACCAGTATCACACAATGAGACACTCTTTCCTGTGTCTAGGATTTCACACTCTAGGAGAAGAAAATGTGAAAACAACTGTTAAAACAAGATTATATACAATGTAATCAATACAGAGAAGGCATTAACATCAATAGAGATCAGAAAAGGTTTGTTGTCAATGATAAGTTTTTAACTGGGATTTGGAGGAAGCCAGGGAAGGCAGAAGGTAGAAATGTGAAAGGAGAATATCTGAGATGTAAGGGAAGTAACCAAAGTAAATTCCCAGAGTCTGGATATAGAAAGTCCTCTGTGAAAGGAGACAGGTGCCTTTGGACTTAAATGAAGGATGGAGAGTAAAGGGTAAAAAAAATTGGAAAGGGCGGAGGGAAACTAGATTATGAAGACTTTGAAATGACAGATGATATTGCAATTGAATCTGGAAGGGATAGGAGTCACTGAAGTTTATTGAATAGGAGAAGATCCATAAAGGAGCAGAAACGTTGTCATCAGGAAGAGGAGGAGGGACCAGAAGAAAAAAGTTTCAAAAGAATAGCAAGGACAAGAGAATAGTTTACAGTGTGAAGGAATGAAGAGAAGTCAAGAAGGGTGAGGACTGAGAAAAAGTCATTGGATATTAAGATATATTGAGTAACTAAAGAAAGTGATTTTGTTTAAAGATTTCCTATCCACCCCTGTCACCTTCTTATATGATCTCATTGTGAACACTTGTAAACGTAAACTAATCCCTAGGATTAGAATGTGACCCTTCTTGAACTATTTTTGATGTTTTCTTAATACTTAAGAACCTCCGTTTTTTCAACATGGAAAAATGAAATCAAACTGATGAGAGATTGATAATGAAAGGGAGCTATTTAGAAACCTCCCTTGATTTGGAATATTGGTTTTAGCCATCAAATTCAGGAAGCTGGCTCTTTCTTCCAAATTGTCTCTTTCTTTTGTTCCCAAAACTCATTAATTCTTCTAATTCATGAAATTTGTAAAACAATGTTATCTGTGCATGAATCTTCTGGAATCTACTCCCCATTGCTGCCTAGTTATATATCTAAATTTAATATTTTTGACAGAATGCTTGTGCCATTTATTCTTCAGTCTTAATCTAGCTACTTGGTTTTTAGAGATCTGTGACTCTCTTCTCACTCTAGAACTACCAGTCAGAGATCTAGAAAAGCATGTAAAAAAAACTCATTTCTAAGCCCTTTCTGATTTCCTATATTTCCCTTCCTCACTGTTTTGTGGTTTACAATTCTTTAACCCTACCAAGGTTTTTTAATTTGTTTTTCTGGTCTGAATCCCTTTGATAATGAATCTGGTCAAGCTTGTAGACAGTTTTTCAGAATCATGTCTTTAAATAATTGTTGGAAATGCTAAATTTCCGTTAGAGGCTAGTAACAATAACAATGTAATAAGTTTTCCATTCATGTTTTTAACCTCCTTTGTGTATATGAGGTAAGTGGGGTGGAGAAGAAGGGTCTACAGACACCAGTCAAGAAACTCTCCCTTAGACATTTTTGCACTAGCTTCCCCTTACTCCAAACTCTCTTTCTGGTTGGTCTACTCAGACAAAATACCTTTTTTTTCTGATTTTGGAATCATAGACTCCAAAAAGCTGTCTAGTGCATTTTAAAAGAAGTAAAACATCCCAGTAGAGTGTGTTATATCCAAGAAAGCCAATAGTCTTTCCATTATTGGGAATGTCCTTTGCTTTAGGAATGTCATTGCTTTAATACAAAAGCCTGACTTTCAACTTTATTTACATACTATCTCATATTTTGATATCTGAGCAGTTTTTGCATCATATGATTTCACCTTATTACACTATGAATGATTTTAAAACAAACACAAGGCAATTTATGAATCCAAATCAGAGTGGTCAGCTTAGGAAGCTGTTCATATCTTAGATATATTTCAGTCATGTCACCCCTGCTAAAAATACCATTGACCTTTAGGAATTAACTTCAGAACCTTCCTATGGCATATTCTCAATGGTAACAAATTGCCATCCTTTGTGCATGAATTAAATTGCTTGGATAGAGTAAAAGTCAAGATTAGCTAGAGGTAAATCACAAACCACAAGGAATCAGTGTATGGTTCAGTGGGAGGAGGAGAATGTAGGGAAAAACCACCAGGTTGGCACAGGATATAGGAGGCTTTACACTTCGGCAGCCAGAGTCATCCCACCAGGTGATCATTCAGCAGTTAGATATGGTTATGAAATACTATGGGAAGAGAAAGAAAGCAAGTTCTTTATCCCTGTGGCAGCAGCGTCTAATGGGGAAGACAGCACCATGGACAAGAGTTATTCAGAGAAGATGGAAAGGAATCTGAGGGAAGGCATAGGCAAGGGAGGGGGGTGGCCTCCTCCAGAAGGAATCTTGGCTGTTTGCTTTTTGCTTATATGAAAGTCAGTCACCAGTAGGCATTGACTAGGGGCCTATAATGTGCCCCACACTAAGAGCTAGAAATTCACAGGCAAGAACAGGATCATTGCCTGTGCCAGGAGAGGAGGAATCAGCTTCCCTGCATTAAGAGGGATGAAGAGGTGAACCCAGAAACAACAAAGATGGCCATTGCAAAGAGATACCTGGAGCTATGCTGGGCATATCTTTCCCCTTGTTTCTCAAACCTCTGCCTCTCTTAAACCCCTCGAGGTTGCTTCATTTTATCCCTTGTTTTCTTTTGTTTTTCACTTGATCCTCCATTTTTCTGAGCTTTTAGCTCAAATTACATTTTTTAGATTCATGAGATAAGGATACTATTGAAGTTATAAATTGTTAGTAACTTCTTTTGAAAAGGAAATTGTCCCTATCTACCTTATACAACCAGAAGATGATGAAGATGATAAGGATACTAGATTTCAAGTTGGGAATGACCTCAGAGAATCTCAGAGGTGGTCTAGTTCAATCACTAAGGAAGTTGAGGCATAAAGATTTGATTTATCTCAGATCATCATAATCATCATCATCATCATCATCATCATCATCCTTCCTGCTCCTCATTATAACACCAACAATAAAATGGGCCTAAACTTAAGCCTCTAACGTCAAATATTTTAATTGTCTTCTTACAGAAGAAATTTAGACATATTACATATGATCATTGAACAATCTGGGAATTTTCTCTGCCTGGAATGTTCTCTCTCCTTATTTCCACCTATTGCCTATATATGTTGTTTGTATATAAAATATTATCTGTTGTTTCCCCTAATAGCTCATTTAGGGTAAGGACTGTCTTTTATCTCTTCCCCCCGCCTTAATACTTAACACAAGTCCATGCTGAATACTTGTTTATTAATTGACTATTTGTCTTAGAGGACATAGAAAGGATTGATGGCTGGAAGTAAGGTATTATTTCCTCATTTCTCCATTTTAAATTTTATATAAGGGAGATCTTTCTAACCATTAGTTCTGTCTGTGAATGAGATGGATGGCCCCGGGGGTATCAAATTTGAACTCTCTGGAAGTCTTAACAATGAAGACCAGATGACCACTTAGAAGGAATTTTGGAGAAAGCTTCATGCTCTGGTTTCCCTTCCAACTCTAGAAATGATGGGAAACTGTGACTACTCTAATTGCAGCAGCAGAAACCCTTTAGTTTTGCCCTACATAAAACCAGCATATGATCTAATCTATAAAGAAACCTTTTCTTGAATCTTAAAGCAATGATCTGTTTGGGGGATATTTCTACTTATAAAAATGATGATGTTTTAAAAAAGTTAGAATTCTAAAGCACATTCTTTATTCTTCTGATTCTTTTTTAAAGCATAGAGAATGTGTGTGTGTGTGTGTGTGTGTGTGTGTGTGTGTGTGTGTGTGTGTATACACACATAAACTCTTCAGACCCTCAGATACTTTAGTGTTTAGTCAGCTCTTTGGACTTAGGATTTTAAAAGATAGGAATCTTGCTGGCCACCTCTTAGGAGGTAGAAAGGAATGATGCAGGAAAGGTTAGATGTGACTTCAAATGAACAAGGTGTCACTGGTTCTTACCTTGATGATTTTTCTTTCCTATATTCTGCTTTACTTTTATAACAACAACTAATGAGAAAAGTTTGATAAAAGAAGCTGAGATTGTTTACTATTCACTCTGGGAAACATCATGATGAATAATACAATGTGTTTTGCTTTGGAATTTTGAATTTGAGTTTTTTAAAGCTTATTGTCAGACTTGTGACTAATTTATTGAACATTCACTATTTCTCCTTGGGGTTAGGAATTATTCATATTTGTATTTGTATGACAAGTGCTGGCACAGAAGAGGTGTTTAATAATATTTGTTAATTAAGACCATAATAAGATATGATGAAGACTGTTAGTAATTCTAGCAAAGCATTCTGGTAATTATATAGTAAACCCCAAAAGAAAAACAGAAATAAAGTCTCTGTTGACAGGGAGTTCACATTCTAATAGGGAAACAGCATTTAAAAATGTATATATGGGACAGCTAGGTGACACTAGTGGATAGAGCATGGGCCCTGTAGTCAGGAGGACCTGAGTTTAAATCCAGCCTCAGAGACTTAATAATTACCTAGCTGTGTGGCCTTGGGCAAGTCACTCTTAACCCCATTGCCTTGCCAAAAACCTAAAAAAAAGTATATGCATACAAAAATACATGTATTTATGTCCATATTTTATATGTATACATACAAATGTGTTTAAATCTTCCTTGCATCCCCACAGCCACTACCTTATTTTATTTTTATTTATTTTATCAATTCAATAAGCTTTTTTATTTTTTTCCTTTTTTTAAGTTATTTTTTATTCTCATTTTGTACAAATGTTTTTTTACATTAATAAAATATTCTTGTTTACAAGTAAACAAAATCCACCTCCCCCATGAATATAGATAGATTTGCTTGGGCGAAAAAAGTAAAGGGGAGAGAAAAGAAATTAAAATTAAAAAAATAATAGTAATAATTGTAGGTATGGCCAGGTGGCGCAATGGACGAAGCACCAGCCCTGGAGCCATGAGTACCCGAGTCCATATCCAGCCTCGTAAACCCAATAATCACCCAGCCGTGTGACATGCAAGCCACCCGATCCCCACTGCCCTGCAAAAACCAAAAAGAAGAAAAAAAAGACCCAAAATAAAATAAAATAGTAATAATAATAGGGGTGGCTGGGTGGCAGACAGAGCATTGGCCCTTGAGCCACCCAAAGATCACCCTGCTATGTGGCCCCAGGCTGGCCATCCAGCCCCACTTGCCCTGTACCCCTCCCCCAAATAATAATAACAAAAAATGTGCTTCAGTCTTTGTTCCAACACCAACAACTCTGTCATGGGTGGATCACATTCTTTATAAGTCCATCACAGAAGTTACTTCCATATTTTTCCAACGTTGCTATTGCTGATCACAACTCCCTCCTTTCTTATTTCTCCACCACCATGTACTATATTTTCTCTCTCCTTTCACTCTGACTCTGCTGTAGGGTCGCTGAGTGGCACAGCTGACAGATTCCTGGTCCTAGGGCCAAGAAGCCCTGAGCCCCCATACCACCCCTTAGGCCCAGAATCCACCTGGCCCTATGGTCCTGGGCAGGCCTTCCAATCCCAGCCCCTTGCAAGAAGTAAGAAAGAAAATGTGTTATATCTGACCACTCTCCCCCCATGGTCCATCCTCTCCTCCTTTATTCACACCCCCCCTTCCCCCTGCTCCCCCCTCCTTCTTACTCCAGATGTCTATACCCCATTGAGTATATTTGCTGTTTCCTCTCCTAGCCATCTCTGATGAGAGCAAAAGTTCCCTCATTCCCCCTTGCCTCCCCCCTTCCATATCATTGCAATAGCTCATTGTAATAAAAAAAATCTTCTTATGTGAAATATCTTGGACTATTCCCCCTCTCCTTTTTCTCTCTCCCATTTCATTTCCCTTTTTTTCCTATTTTTTTCCTATTGACTCCATTTTTACACTGCCCCTCCGACCCCAGGGAGCAGAGCCTTTCTGCTCTTTTCCAGGTTACCTTGAGTAGGATAACCACCTCACTGGGTCCCTTTGTGGGTTCTGTCTCTCGAAAGTTTAGTTAGAGTCCTTAGTTTATGAGTTTTTATCAGAGAGCTCCTAAGACTCGATCCCTTCATGTCACCATCTTGGCCCACTACCTGATGTAATCATCTCTTACCTGATAGGTAGGCGTCTCTCTAAATGCTCTCCTTGCCTCATCTCTCCATACTCTAATCGAAGGGATGATATTAATGGAACTAGGAGGCAGGAAAGGCATTTGGTAAAATTTCAAATGTGACATCATATCTCAAAGATAAAGATATGCTTGATACAGGCTATTTCTATGGGTATGGAATGCTTTTCCTCTTCACCTTCAACTTGCAAATCTAATCAGAGATCTTCTTTAAACATTGTAAGAGAATTGAGGAACACATGGGCTGCTGCAGTTGTCCAAATCATTTTATCCTAAAGATGTGGTCATATAAATAATAAAAGGTCCATTTTGAAGAAGTGTTACTAATAATCATTCATTATCTTCTGGTTTGATTAGTTATATTCCTGTCCTAAATGTGAAAACTGGAATTTTACTGCTTTATTAAAACTATAGAGTGTCATTATAGTTCTTTTACTTTTATTTAAGTCAGTGGGGTTAAGTGACTTGCCAAGGGTCACACAGCTAGACAATTATTAAGGATCTGAGACCAAATTTGAACTCAGGTTCTCCTGACTCCAGGCTGGTGCTCTATCCACTGTACCACCTAGCTGTCCCCCCCACATTGTAGTTCTAATAAAAAAAATATCTTTTAGCATTTGGGGATATGAGATTCATGTATTTGAATGCTTTAGGAGTATTTCTCCCCTCTTCCATGTAAGTTTACATTTTATTTAAAGCATTCTGGATGAATATATATATATATATATATATATATATATATGTATATATATATATATATATGTTAAATATATGCTTATAACAGATGGTAAAAGCCTTCCATTTGTCCCTAAGTTCAAGGTAAGTCATCACCAACCAAAACTCTTGCATGAGGTGTCATTGAATGTAAATATTATGATTGGTTTATATATTTTATTTTACTCAAATAATTTAATTATAATTATCTAAACAACTCTAAAGAATTTACTTTGCAAAACGAAAGAGAAAAGATTCTGAATGGAATGCAATAAAATGTAGGATGCCCAGTATGAAAAATGTTTTTAAATAGTAAGAATAGGAACCTTGACCTTCTACATGGATCTTCTCATTGTCCTCACAGCTACCTGTCCTTTCTGTTCCCAAGACAAATTACTTCACATTAATTTTGGGTATCTTTTGTATAAGTTCATGTTGTTTCCCTGGTAGGATGTAAAACCTTAGGGAGAGGGCTCTTTCATTCTTGTCTTTGTATCCTAGCACCTACCACAGGAGCTAGAAAATGAGGCTTAATATTTTGTGATATGTGATGGCTATGTAATTGAAGAGGAGAGGGGCCTCAGTTCTTCTCAGGTGAAGAACAAGATCAGATCCTCTGGTGATGGCTTGAAATAGAAGGGAAGGTGTCTTCCTAGTGGGGAAGTTGAGGCTGGTGGAATTGCTTGAGGATTTACTCTGAGCTTCATTATGCATGCCCAGTCTTATATTAACCCCTGGAGACAGGAGGGATATGGGGCTGCCACCAGAAGTGCATTGGCCTTGCCTGATCTATAGAGAAAGACCCAATCTCAAAAGAAGGAGAAGATGTAGGTTTAGAAGAGGAAGAGCAGAAAGGAGAGGAAAAGGAGGAAGTTCTCAAGAAGAGTAAATGTTTGGTGGGCAGTAAGATTGATCTTTCCATTTATGTCCATTCACTTGATGACTGGATAGCATAGATTGGCAGCAGAATCAGACAGCATGATTATTTTACTTGCTCTGACAGAATTAGCATGTAGGATACTGCCTAATACATAGTAAGAACTTAATAAATGTTTATTTATTGATGATTGATTGAACTTAGTAGCGCATAGGATGGAAGAGGTGCTTATTGGAATGAGAGATCCAGAGATGTAAATTTTTTTTTGCCTTTAATTTATTTGACATTTGATTTTTCCCCCATTTACATGTACAACAATTTTTCAATTTTGTTTTTAAAACTTTAAGTTTAAAATTCTTTCTCTTCCCCCTCCCCATTGAAAAGGTAAGTACTTTGTTATAGGTTATCTATGTATGGTCATGCAAAAACATTTCCCTAATAGTCATGCTGTGAAAGACAACATAGATTACCCAAGGGGGAGAACCCTCAAAAAACAATAAAGTAAAAAAGTATACTTCAATTTGTATTCAGACGTTCTCTGGGAATGGACATAATGTTTCATCATAAATCCTTAGTATTGTCTTGAGTCATTGTATTGCTGAGAATAGTTGGCCATCTTAAAATATTGCTTTTATTTTATATGCAGTACATTTCACTTTGCATCATCCCATGTAAGGTGTTCCAGGTTTTTCTGAGAACATCCTACTCATCATTTCTTTTTATTTTTGGCAAGGCAGATGGGGTTAAGTGGCTTGCCTAAGGCCACACAACTAGGTAATTATTAAGTGACTGAGGCTGGATTTGAACTCAGGTACTCCTGACACCAGGGCTGGTGCTTTATCCTCTGCACCACCTAGCTACCCCCTGCTCGTTATTCCTTATAGCAGAATAGGATTCCATCGTAATCACATGCCAAAATCTTTTCAGCCATTCCCCATTTGATGGACAACCCCTCAATTTCCAATCCTTTGTCACCAGAAAAGCTGCTACTTATGTTGTTGTACATGGAGGTTCTTTTCCTTTTTTAAAATCTCTTTTGAAATATAGATTCAATAGTGGTATTGTTAGGCCAAAGGGTTTGCATAGTTTTATATACTTTTGGACATCATTCTGAAGTACTCTACAAAATGAGTGAATCACCTCACAACTCCACCAACAGTGCATAAAAGTCTCATTTCCCCCATATTTCCTCCAATATTCTTATTTTCCTTTCTGTCCTATTAGCCAATATAATAGATATGAGGTGTAGTATATTAGAATTGTTTCAATTTGTATTTCTTCAATAAATAGTGTGAACCTTTTTTTCAAGTATAGATAACTTTAGATTATTTCATCTGAAAACTCCTCTTTTGATCATTTATCAGTTGGGGACTGATTCATTTTTATAAATTTGAAAATTTAGAAATTTGAGAAATGAAATTTTTTTTAAAAGTTGCCTGAATATTTTTTTTAGTTTTTTTTGCAAGGCAATGGGGTTAAGTGGCTTGCCCAAGGCCACACAGCTAGGTAATAAGTGTCTGAGGCTAGACTTGAACTCAGATACTCCTGACTCCAGGGACAATGCTCTATCCACTGCACCACCTAGCCACCCCCTGAATATTTTTTCCATATTTACTGTTACAACATTTCCTTCTACCCTATTTCCTCCAATTTATTCTGTTCTCTCTCTCTCTCTCTCTCTCTCTCTCTCTCTCTCTCTCGCTCTCGCTCTCGCTCTCTCTCCTTTGATTCTTTCCCTCCTCAAAAGTGTTTTGGTTCTGATTACCTGCTCCCCCAATTCTGTTTTGAAAGGCAGCTGTTTAGGCTGATGAGTGAGTGACTGAAGTAGGCATTTGGAGAGCAATGGGATTGTTTTGATCCTATACCCAGTTGGGATGGCACAATTCTTTTTACTCCCAATTCTGAGCCCAGAACCTGTCTTTTGTTGATTGAGCCATGCTGGTTGAGCAAAGAAGGATGGGCTTTCAAAGATCATTCAGACCCTCACTGAAACCTCTTCTACCTTCAGCAAGTTAAATGAGTGCACAGAAACTTACTTTAGGTCCTATAATTATCTCTACAAGAGTCAAAACATATCAAAAAGGGAAGAAGAGAGCAAGAGGGAGTAAAGAGGGATGTTAAAATTTTTGCCAGATTTTACTTTGTTGAATAAAACCCATCCTGAGATTCAAATGTTGGTAGACCTATTTGCATTTAATCTTTAACATATGAGTACATGTGTGTGTGAACATCACATCTGTGTAGTGACAGAACCCACAAAAGAACAGAATGGTGCATTTTCTATCTTCAAAAAGGTTTGTATTACTAGGGTAAGAAGGGGAGATTGGCACAAGTACCAGAATCCAAAGCAGGAGTGGGGACCAAAGGGGCTTGGTGATCATTTCACACTCAGTGTGATATGATGTGGAAGAGGCTAACTGGAGGCTCTCAATCACAGCAGAGATCTGTGACTGAGGCACCTGAGTTCTGGCTCAACAGACCAATGGCATGGCAATCTATCATGGAAGACTCAAACCCAGCAACCCCAGACCTCTTCTGTAGCTGGAGGCCCTAGCCCAGGATGCAAGTTGCTAGGATTCCAAACATATGCCATCAGTGAACCCTTTACCCCTGTGATCTAGGAGCAGAGCTCAAAATGAATAAAAAAGTCTGAAAAAAATCATTAGGATAGCAACTTACTATGAGATTGGGAAGACCATCTTAGAAGAGACTAGCAGAAAAATAATATTACATGCTGAACCACAGAGGGGGATATGAATTGATCTCCAGCCCAGAAAGACTTTTTTGAGGAACTCAAAAAACATGTTAAAATTTAAATAGAAAAATTGGGAAAATAAAAGCAAGGGAAATTCAACATCTTGCAAAAGGAAGAACAAAATTTCTCTGAAGAAAACAAATCCTTTAAAATTACAATTTGGCACCTAGATGAAGAAAAGAACTCTAAAAATAGAATTGGGCAAGTGGAAAAATAAAATATTTCCTTCAGAAATGAAATTGACAAAATGGAAATGGAGTTGCAAAATCTAAGTCTTTGAAAAATAAACTTGCACAATTGGAAGTTAATGATTCCATCATACATAAAGAATCAGTCAAATGAAATTTTAAAAAAATGAAAAAAATGAAAATATAAAATACCTCATTGGTTTAAAAAAAACTGACCTGGAAAATAGTTCCAGGAGAGATAAATTTAAAAAGTTTGGGGCTACCTGAAAGCCATGATAAAATAAAAATACTAGACACCATCTTTTTAGAAATCATCAAGGAAAACTGTCCTGTTATTTTAGAACCAGAGACTAAAATTATCATTGAAAGAATCCACTGATCGCTTCATGAAAGGAATCCCAAAATGAAAGTGCTAATGAATACTGTATAAAATTCCAGACTTATTGTGTCAAGGAGAAAATATGGCTGTAGCCAGAAAGAAACAATGCAAATACCAAGGAGCCATAGTCTAGACAGGTCTTGGCATCATCAGCATTAAAAGATTGAAAGACCTGGAATATGATGTTTCAGAGGGCAAAAGATCTTGGACAAAAAAAGCTTGGATTACAACCAAGAATCTACTGCCTAGCAAAATTGAGCATATTGTTTTCAGAGGAAAAGATGGACATTCACTGAAATAGATAACTTTCAAATTTTCCTGATCAAAAGACCAGAATTTAACAGAAAATTCAACATTCAAACATGAAACTCAAGAGGTATATAAAAAGTAGGTAGGGGGAAGGAAAAATATATTAATAATATTAAATTGGTTATATTTGTACATGGGAGGATGATACTCATAACTCTTGGGAACAGTATCTCTATTACAAGGAATATACTTTGAAGGTATAGGGATAAAGGACCTTATTAAAAATGAGATTTTAAAAATGTTTTGTATTAGTAAGAGAGGAAGGGGAAGGCAGAATGGGGAATTGTATGACAGAATTATATTCCATGGAGAGATTGCAAAGGACTTATTGCAGTAGAATAAAAAGAAGGGAGGTAGAGAATTGCTTGAATCTCAATGAATTTAAAAATAATGTATATTCTCAGTTGAGGTTAGAAATTTATCTTACCCTTCAGGAAATTAGGAGGGGATGGGGGAAAGGAAGAAGAGGCTGATAGAAGGGAGAGTAAAGTAGAAGAGGAAATGGGAAAAAGGAGGGGGGGTGAGAGAAGGGAGGAAAGATTGAGGGAGGTGATGGTCAGAAACAAAACACTAGTGAAGAGGAATGGGGTGAAAGAAGAGGGAAATGTTGAAATGGAGGGAGATACAGATCTAGAAATAATAACTGTGACTGTGAATTGAATGAGCTCTACCATAAAATAGAAGCAGATAGCAAAGTGTTTTAAAAACTAGAATCCTACAATATGTTGTTTACAAGAAACATATTTGAAGAAGAGAGATATACATAGAGTAAAGTGAAAAGACTAGAGAAGAATATATTATACTTTAGATGAAGTGAAAAAAGCAGGAGAGCAATCCCTATCTCAGAAGAAGCAAAAGGAAATCTCATTAAAAGTGTTAAGGAAAGAAACTACATCTTTTTAAAAGGTACCATAGGCAGTGAATATTAGTACTAAACATATATATATATATATATATACATATATATATGTATATATATACCGAGTAGTATAATATATATGTTATTGGAGGAGAAACTGTATGAATTACAGAGAGACATGGACAGAAAAATTATATCAGTGGTTAGGACAGCTAGATGGTGAAGTAGATAGAGCACTGGCCCTGGAGTCAGGAAGACCTGAGTTCAAATCAGGTCTCAGTCACTTAATAATTGCCTACCTTTGTGACCTTGGACAGGACACTTAATTCCATTGCCTTAAATAAGTAAAAATTAAAAAAACAAAACAAAGCAAAACCTATATCAGTGAGGGGGAAAACTCAATATCCCAGTCTCAGAATTAGAGAAATATAAATACAAAATAAACAAAAAGGAAATTAAGGAGGTAAATAGACTTTTAGAAAAATTAGATATGATAGAACTCTAGACAAAATTGAATCTAAATAGAAAGGAATATACTTTTTTTCTCACTTGTACATGGTACATACAGAATGATTAATTATGTGTTAGGGCATTAAATCTCACAATTACATGCAAAAAGGGCAGAAATATTGAATGTATCCTTTTCAGCTCATGATGCAAATACAAATCATGAAAATATAGACTTAAAATTTAATTGGAAACTAAATAACCTAATTTTTAAGACTGAGTAAAGCAGACAACAAATCATAGAAATAATAATTTCATTTAAGACAATGACAATAATGAGACAACATACCAAAACTTGTGGCATACAGCCAAAGAAGTTAAGGGAAATTTTATATCTCTAAATACTTAACTAAATAAAATAAAGTTCAATGAATTTGGCATGAAATTAGAAAGGTTGACAAAAGAAGAAATCAAAAATCCCCAATTTAATTCTGAAAAGCAAATGAGAGATTATTAAAATTGAAAGTTAAAAAAAGGTAAGAAGAATAAGAATTTTAGGGAAAAAAATAAGAGATAAACCTTTGGTTCATTTTATTTAACAAGAAAAAATAAAACTAAATTATCATTAGCAAAAATAAAAATGTGACTTCATCACAAATAATGAGAAAAATAAGATAATAATTTGAAACTATTTTGTCCAACTGAATGTCAATAAATCTGACAATAAAAGGGAAATAGGTGTAAATTTACAAAAACATACAAATTGAATAGATTAACAAAAAAGGAAATAAAACACATAAATAGCTTCATTTCAGAAAAAAAAGAAATTGAACAAGTCACTAATGATATCCCCAAGAAAAATCTCCAGGCCCAGATGGATTTATAAGTGAACTCTTCCAAACATTTAAGGAAAAATCAATCCCAATTCTGTGTAAATTATTTGAAAGAATAGATATAGAACGAGTTCTATCAAATTCATTTTATAATACTAAATTGGTTCTGATACTTAAATCAGAAATAGTCAAAACAGAAAAAGAAAATTATAGACTAATTTCCCTAATGAATTTTGTTACAAAAATTTTTAATAAAATATTAGTAAAGGGATTATAGCAATTTATCACTAGGATAATATACATTATGATCAGGTGAGATTTATTGCAGGCATACAAGTTTGGTTCAGTATTAGGAAAATTATCACCATAATTACCATATCAATAACAAATCTGACAAAAATCTTATGATTATCTCAATAGACAAAACATGGTTTTTGGTGGGGGTTTTTGGCTAGGCAATGGGGTTAAGTGACTTGCCTAAGGCCACACAGCTAGGTAATTATTAAGTGTCTGAGACCAAATTTAAACTCAAGTCCCCCTGTCTCTAGGACTGATCCTCTGCCCCAAAAATGTTTGACAAAATATAGCACCCATTCCTTTTAAAAACACTAGAAAGTTTAGGAATAAATGGAGTTTTCCTTAAGATGAGAAGCAGTATTTTTAAAACCATCAGTTAACATTATATGTAATGGGAATAAGCTTGAAACATTCCCAATAAAATTATATGAAACAAAGATGTTCATTATCACCACTATTTATGGATATCATGTTGGAAATGTTAAAAGAAATTGGAATAACAAATGAGCAAACTCTTGTTCTTTGGAGATGATATATAGAATACATAGAGAAACCTAGAAAAGCAACTAAAACTTACTTGAAACAATTAACTTTAGCTTAGCAAAGTAGCAGGATATATAATAAAACCATGCAAATCATCAGCATTTCTATAGATGACCAATAAAGAAAGCTTAGCAGCATGAGATATACAGAGAAATTACATTTAAAGTAACTAGACAATATAAAAAACTTGGGAGTCTACTTGCTAAGACAAACTCAAGGACTAAAGGAAAACAATTAAAATATACTTTTCACATGCTAAAAATCAGATCTAAATGATTAGAAAAATGTCAACTACTTATAGGTAAGGTAGAGCTAATATAATAAAAATTACAAATTTACCCAAATCAAATTACGTAGTCAGTGCCATACTAATGAAACTACCCAAAAAATCTATAGAGCTAGATAAAATTATAAAAAATTAATCTGGAGAAACAAAAGATCAAGAACATTAAAGGAATTAATGGGAAAAATTGTATAGCCACACCAGACCTAAATTATAAATCAACACTCATCAAAACTGTTTAATGCTGATTAAGAAATGGAATAATGGATCACTGGAATAGATTAGATACAAAATAAACAATAGTAAATGACTATGGTATTCTATTATTTGATAAACTTAAAGATTCTACCTTCTGGGATAAGAACTCACTATTTGATCAAAACAGCTGGGAAAACTAGAAAGTAGTGTGGCAGTAGCTAGGAATAGACCAATATCTCACACCCTATACCAAGTTAAGGTAGAAATGGGTACAGGATTTAGACATAAAGGATACTATAAGACAATCAGGAGAACAAGGAATAGTTTATTCATCAGATTCGTGGAAAGCAGAGACATTTATGAACAAACTAGAGATTGAAAACATTACAAAATTCAAAATGGATTATTTTGATTTTATTAAATTAAAAACAAATTTGTCCAAATAAAACAAATGCAACCAAAATTAAAAGGAATGCAGTAAGTTTGGAATTTTACATTATACATTTCTAAGATTTATAGAGAACCTGAGTCAAATTTGCAATACAAATCATTCCACAATTGATAAATGATCAAAGGCAGAAAGGCAGTTTTCAGATGAAGAAATTAAGGCTATCTATAGGCATATAAAAATGTCTAAAACATTATTTGAGAAATGCAAATTAAAACAGCTCTCAAGTACCACCTCACATCTACTGGATTGGCCAAAATGACCAAAA
The DNA here is from genome assembly GCF_037893015.1 of Macrotis lagotis. Lineage (NCBI taxonomy): Eukaryota > Metazoa > Chordata > Mammalia > Peramelemorphia > Peramelidae > Macrotis > Macrotis lagotis. The sequence continues at coordinate 4,045,958 of NC_133659.1, forward strand.
AAGGAAAATGATCAATGTTGGAGGGGTTGTTGGAAAACTGGGATAGTAATGATTGTTGATAGAGTTTTCAATTGATCCAACCACTATCAAGAGCAATTTTGATGTCCAAATGGGCAATAAAACTATGCATAAACTTTACCAAGCAATATACTGTTAAGTCTGTTTCCCAAATAAATGATTAAAAATAGAAAAGACCCACATGTACAAAAATATTTATAGCAGCTCTTTTCGTAGGGTCAAATAATTTGAAATTGAAGGAATGCCCATTAATTGAGAAATGACCGAACAAATTATGGTATATGAATGTGATGGAGTACTATTGTTCTGAAAGAAATCATGAGAGGACAAACTTTAGAAAAATTGAGAAAAAATTTAGTGAACAGAGACCAGAAGAGCATTGTATTAATTGTATTAATACTACTATTATATGATCAACTATGATAGACTTAGCTCTTCTCAGAAATGAAATGATCAAAACTCAGTTCTAAAGGATTTATGCTGGAAAATGCCATTCCCATTTATAGAAGGGACTATGGCAGACTAAAGTATAGTATTTTCAATTTTTAAAAATTTGCCCCTTTTGTTCTGATTTTTTGCAACATATCTAATATGGAAATATATTTAATATAAATATATATATATATATCCTATATCAATTTACTCCCTATTAAGGGGAGGAAGGAGAGAAGGAAAGGAGAGAAGTAAATGTAGAAATGAAAATATTGCAGAAAAATGAAATTTGAAAATTTGCTTTGCATGTAGTTAGGAAAATTAATTCAAAACACTGAAATTTTCCCCATTCCTTCTTCTCCTCACCCTTAAAATGATAAACAATTCATTATAGTTACTAAATGTGTAAACATATTTCCTTATTAATCACATTCTAAAAGAAGAATCAGAAAAAAGAAAAAAGAGAAAAAATAAAATTAAAATAACATTTTCTAATCTACATTCAAATGCTTATCAGTTCTTTCTCTGGCTGTGGATAGCATTCTATCATGAGAAGGGCAGATCTTACAAGTGATCTACCTTGGAATGGAAGAATGTTGAGTACATCAGCACATTCCATTTTTGCCCAGTTTTTCTACATATTGAGAATACAGATGATCCTCATGTGGAACAGTTTGGTTTCCCTCACCATCTTCATTGCCTCCCCCTGAATGTGAATTGATCAATAATCATTCTAAAATATGGGACCCAACTGTAGAGATAATATGAGCATCCCTGTCTTCTACTGTATTCAAGAAGGTTATTGTTTCCCAAATCCTAGTATTTTCATTTTTTAAAAATAACCCTCAAATATGTCTCAATTCAACAAATTCTCTTTAAGTATCTATTAAATCTAAGAACACTAGAATTTTTACATACTGGGACTATAAAGTCAAAAATGAAGCAGATTCTGTATTCAAAAACTTATATTTGGTAGGACAAGATGTATGAAATATATCTGGAATATATGCCCTTCCCTCCATCAATTCTATCTCCATTCCAACAAGTATAACCTTTTCCATTATGCTCTTCAATACATTCAGCTAGAATCAACCTCTCTTTTGAATCTCTCTTGATATCATTATCTTTATATTTCCTGAATGATTATTTTCTATTTTGCATTACAACGAGGATTCTTTTTTTGTTTCTATTTCCTTTCCCCTTTTCTCTCCTTCTTTATAGTTTATTTATTTTGATATTATTTCAATAATTTTGTTGTGAAAAGGAAACATAAACTACTCTCCCCCCTCAAAAAAAAAAGACAGAAACAACAAGAGAAATGAAGTGAGAGAGGAAAAGAAGTTATATTTCAGTATTATTCAGAATCCATTGACTGGGATGAGTTGCCTTCTTTGTCATAAATCTATTAGAGAAATTGATTTAATATCTTTTCCCTCGGTTGTTATATTTATTTCCATTATATTCCTTCCTACTTCCATTTATTCTATTCTCTCTCTCTCTCCTTTCATCCTGTCCCTCCTCAGAAGTATGCTGTATCTGACACCCTCTCCCGCAAACTTCCCTCTCTTCTCTCACCTACTTCCCCCCCTTCCCATCCCCATCCCCTTTCTCTCATTCCTTTCCTCTCTTTTTTTCCCTCTAGGTTAAGATGGATTCCTTTTGAGTGTGTATGTTATTTACTCTCTGAGCTATTTCTTTTTTTTTTCTTTTCTTTTTTTTACATTTTTGCAAGGCAAATGGGGTTAAGTGGCTTGCCTAAGGCCACACAGCTAGGTAATTATTAAGTGTCTGAGACCAGATTTGAACCCAGGTACTCCTGACTCCAAGGCCGGTGCTTTATCCACTATACCACCTAGCCGCCCTGCTCTGAGCTATTTCTGATGTGAATGAAGGCTCACTCATTCATTCCCCCTTCCTTGCCTTCTCCCTTCTACTGCATTGCAAAAACTTTTTCTTGCCTTTTTTATGTGAAATATCTTAGCCCATTTTATCTCTCTTTGCCCTGTCTCCCAGTGCATGCCTTTATCACCCACCGAATCCATCTTTATACTATATTATATGATTATATTCAATTCTCTCCTGTGCCATATAGACAGATAGATATGTATGTATGTATGTGCATATATATACTCCTAACTGCTCTTATAACTGAGAAGATTTATATAGTTATCAGTATCCTCTTCCTATGCAGGAATACACTCAGTTCAACATCATTAAATTCCTCATAATTTGTCCTTCCAATTCACCCTCTCTATGCTTCCCCTGCGTCCTATACTTGGAGCTCAGAACAGAACAGAACAGAAAGTTTGTACTTGGAGATCAACCTTTCTGTTCAGCTCTGGCCATTTCAACAGGAAAGTCTGAACATCCCCTGTTTCATTGAAAATCTATCTTTTTCCCCTGAAAGAGGATATTCAGTTTTACTGGGTAGTTCATTCTCTGTAGTAAACCAAGTTCTTTTGCCTTCCATTATATCATATTCCAAGCTCTCTGTACCATTAATATAGATATTGCCAAATCCTGTGTAATTCTGACTATATACCCATGGTAGTTGAATTGTTTCTTTCTGGCAGCTTTTAGTATTTTCTTTTTGACTTGGGAGCTCTGAAATTTGGTTGTAATATTTTTGTGAGTTTTTTTGGGGGGGTGGGTGTCTTTCAGAAGGTGATTGGTGATTCCCTCAATTTCTATTTTACCCTCTGCTTCTAGGATCTCAGGACAATTTTGCTGCATCATTTCTTGAAAAATGAAGTCCAGGCTCTTTTCCTGATCATGACCCTCAGGTAGCCCAATAATTTTAAAATTACCTCTCCTGTTTCTGTTTTCCAGGTCAGTTGTTTTTTCAGTGAGATAGTTCACATTTTCTTCTAGTTTTTGTTCTTTTGGGTTTTATTGTTTCTTGAGTTCTTGCAAAGTCTTCAACTTCCTTTAGCACCATTCTGCATTTGAAGGAGTTAATTTTCTTCAGAGAGGTTTTTTTTTTTTTAAACTCCTTTACCAACTGGCCAATTGTGCTTTTAAAGGGATTCTTCTCTTCATTTCCTTTTGGGTTGCTTTTGCTATTTGACCCAAATGAGTTTTTAACATGTTATTTTTTTCACCATTTTTTTTTTTTGTATTTCTTTCACCAAGACGTTGACTTGGTTTTCATGATTTGCTCACATTTCTCTTCCTAATTTTTCCTCATATTTACCTTACTTGCTTTTCAAAAGTTTTTTAAGTTCTTCTATTCCCTGAGTCCAATTCCTATTTTTCTTAGAGACTTTGGATATAGAATTCAACTTTGTCATCTGAGTGTGTGTTTTTGATCCTCCATGGGACTAAAGTAATTTTCTATAGTCAGGTTCTTCTTTTTCTGATGTTTACTCATTTCCTCAGTCTATGACTGATTTATCACACTTGCAAAGGTTTTGAGGGGTTTTTGGAATACCCCACTAGGATCTTAATTCCTCCAAAGTCTTATGAGAGGCTCTGACTGCTCTGCTGGCCTGTATTCTGGTCTTTAGATGACTACAAGTTCTGCCCTAGAACTGTGAGGAGAGTCCCTACTCCTCTATATTGGTAGGGTCTGAGTATGTGCAAACAGCAGAGTCCTTCCCCAGGGATACCAGAGAGACCTCTGTAGTCTCTCCCCATACCCTTGCTATCTGTAGTCTGGGAGCCCTGGAATTACTTGGTGTTTCTGCAGGTTCCCTACTACAGGGCTGCTCTGAGGCCTTTGCTGGCCTGGGCACTGTATTCACTCTGGTGCAGCAGAGTTCTTTCATTGCCTTTCAAACTGTCCCAGAAATCCCTGGGCCAGGAGGTCTGGAAACTGCCCCCATTGCCATGGACACAGGTGCCTCCAGGGTCCCAGACTCCCCTTGGACTGTTCTAGAAGGCTGGAGCTGGTGGCCCAGAGGACAACTGAAATTTGCAGTCTCCAGAGGTACTATATAAGAAGCAACAAAATTTACAGGAGAGTGTAGCTGGGGACAGGACCTATGACTTAGGAGTGGAGAAGAGAGTCAAGATTGGGCCCTGACACAAAACCTGAGGTATGAAGCATAACTCCCCACATTCTGTAACTAAAACTTGATTATAAGCAGCTAAAAAATAATAGAAATAAAATGAGTAAGCAAGAAAGAAAATTCAAGCATAGCTACTATAGGGAAAGGGAAAATCTGGGTTCATATTCAGAGGAAGATAATGGAGCTTAAAAAACACCACCCTCGTTAAAATGAAAATTATCAATATCACAAATATTATCACATGCCAAAAAGGGTTGTTGGAAGAATTTAAAAAGGACTTTAAAAATAAAACAAAATGGACAGCTAGGTGGCATAGTGGATAGAGCACTGGCCCTAGAGTGAGGAGAACCTGAGTTTAAATCAGACTTCAAACACTTAATAATTAAGCTAAGGGGCAGCTAGGTGGGGCAGTGGATAGAGCACCAGCCCCAGAGTCAGGAGGACTTGAGTTCAAATGTAGTCTCAGACACTTAATAATTACTGAGCTTTGTGACCTTGGGCTGCTCACAACCCCATTGCCTTGCAAAAAAACCAAAAAAAGGCAAAAAAATAAAATGAGAGACTGAGAAAATTAGAAAAAGCTAAAATAAATTAAAGAAAATCAAGAACATTATGAAAAAGTCAACTAATTGGAAATAGATATTCATAAACTTAAGGAAGAAACTAATTCCTTGAAATCTAGAATTGGTAAAGAGAAAACTAATGTCATTAGAAGGTACCAGGAAATGATGAATCAAAATAAAAATAGTGGAAAAAAATAGAAGAGAATGTGAAACATCTTATCAGAAAAACCAACTGATGTGGAGTAAAGATCAAAGAGAGACAACATAAGGTTAGGTGGACTAGGTATAATTTAAAATAAAGAGGAATCAGTACAATATTGCAAGATATCATTGAGGAAAATTTTCCTAAAGCATTAGAACAAGAAGTTAAAACACAAATAGAACAAAGCCATCAGTCACACCTGAAAGAGAGACCAGGAAGAAAATGTATAAGAATGTTATAGCCAAGTTGTTTTTTTAAAAAATTATTATTTTTTCATCCATATGTACATGTCTATTTTTAACTTAAAAAATTTCTTTCAATCCTCCCTTTCCCACCTCCTTTCCTTCAGTGGCAAATAGTCAGGTAAGCATTTTGCATACACATTTTTGATAAATATTTACAGATAAATCATTTTGGGGATGAGGAATTAGGATTCAGTGAAAGAGATACATAAGAGATCGTTATATAAAGTGTTCATCAGATTCTGAAGGGTTGTTTTTCTTTATTTTGTTTTTCTTCCTCTGGATGTTGATGACATTGTCCATCGCAGGTCTAATACAGTTTTCCTAGGTCTCTGAACTGCTGAGAGGAGCTGCCTCCATCAAGGTTGATCATCACACAAAGTTGTTGTATATGTGTACATTGTTCTCTTGGTTCTGTCCCTTTCACTAAGCATTAGATCTTGTAACTTATTCCATGCTTCTCTAGAGTCTGACCATTTATGGTTTCTTATAAAACAAGAATATTCCATAGTATTCATGTATTATAATTTGTTTATCCATTCCCTCATTGTTGTTTTAATTTGCATCTCTCTATTCAATAATGATTTGGAGTATTTGTTTCATATGATTATACATAGCATCAATTTCTTCATTTGAAATTCATATCTTTTGACCATTTATCAATTGGGGAATGATTTTGATTTTTATGTCTTCTGAGTGTGTTATGATCTTGTCACAACAACTTGATTGAGTTAGGATCTTTTTTCTGTTTGCTCATTTCCAGCTGCTTTCTTGACTTTTACCTCTTCTTCTGTGGGGCTTCACTTCTGGAGTGGAGGGTGCACCATTTCAAACTTAATGAGTTTTTGTGTAACTGTTTTTCAGATATAATTCCAAAGATCTAGTAGTTATTGTTTCTTCCAAGGTGCAACTAGCTGGGGAAAGGTGCGTTTATTATTCTGGTCTTGAATTGAGTGTTCCTAAGCATTGTTTTCCATCCTGGAACTATTACTTGGGTTCCTGTTTCCATGAGGCTACAAGCTTTGGGGTGCTATTGCTCCTTTTTGCTCTGGGACTGAGACTTAATATGCTGATCCATGGGCAGCAAAACAGAGTTCTGCCCCCAGTGCCAGCAAAGGGAACCCTGTAATTGCCTTCTGACCAGTTGTCCAACCTTCTTACTGCCCTGGGGACTGAGAAGTCCAGAAACCATCACTGCCGCCACTGAGTCAGTCCCCCTCCCCAAGCTTGCTCCTGATTTCCTGGGGCCTCCCTAGTCTGTACTGGACTGGCCAGAGCCGAACTGCACTCCTGCTGACATGCTAAATTGTCTCCTCTTGGAAAATTGTTCCACTCCATTCTTTTGTGGGGTCTACCATTCTAGAAGTTTTTGAGAGTGGTATTTGCAAGGACGTGGAGAGAACTCAGACAAGTTCCTGCCTTGTTCTATGCCATGTTGGCTCTGCTTTCAGGACAAATTCTTAAAAGCAAGAACAGAAATGAATTAGAAAATGGGGAGGGTGGAGTCAAGTAGTTGAAACTTAGGGTGAGATCTCGAGAGGGACTTAAAATGAAAAGTTAAAAATCTAATGGGTAGAAAAGGGAATCTATTTGACTGAAAGGACAAGAGAGGGGAAGATTTAAATAATAAATAAATAAATAGATAATAAATAAATAAAGTAGAAAGACAAGGGTAGTAATAGCAAAATTTCAAGCAAAAAGAGGCAAGAGAATGATGGGAAAAAACATAGTTGGAAGAGAGTCAGTGAAAAATAAATGAAAGTAACTGCATAGAACTGATATTATTTACAGAAGAAAAAATATCATGACTTGAAAAATCCATGAGATAATGGAGTAAAATACAAACCTAACTCTCATAAATTTAAGTGTAATTGAATTGCAATAGCCAATAAAATGAAAAAGAGAGGAATTAGATAAGAAAAGAAATCATGGTTCCAGATATAACAAAAGACATTTGTAGAAATGTAATGTTTACAGGAAAATCCTAGATATTGAATGGGTCAAAGAAAAAATCATAGGACCAATTAATCTTTGTGGGAAAGAAAATGATAATGATACAACATTATACCACATTTCAAGGGTGTTGTATCCAAGAAATATGTAGAAAACTTTATAGATATCTTTATCTATACCTATCAATGTCTAAATTTAGGGACTTATAAATGTCCATATTGATATATGGACATTTATAAATGTCTAAATATATTTATACATATATACATATATATCAATATGGACATTGATAAATGTCTAAATATATATATATATACATATATATCAATATGGGCATTGACAAATGTCTAAATATATATATCCATATATGTCATATATATAAATGTCTACATATATCTATCCATATATATATATGTATATATATATATATACATATATATATATATGTGTGTGTGTGTGTGTGTGTGTGTATCGATATCCAGATATCTGTATATTGAAATGTTCATGTTGGAGTTTTGGTTTTCCTTTGAAATTTTGCTATTAATGCCATTGTCTGTCTGTCTTTTATCTGACTCTTTATTCTACCCCTCCTTTTTCTTTTCAGTGAACTAGATTTTTCGAAATGAGACTTTTATCAGAACTCCTGGTTGTGAAGATTGTTTCCCAGCTTTATATTTTCCTTCTAATTTTGGCATCATTGATTTTATGAGTGTAAAACTTTTTGATTTAACAGTCAAAATCGTTCATTTTGCAGTTCATAATATACTCTAATTCTTCTTTGGTCATAAATTTATCCCCTTTCCATAGATCTAATAGATAAATATTTCTGTGTATATTAATTTACCTATGGTGTCACCCTTCATGTCTAAATCCTGTACCCATTTTGACCTTATTTTGGTATAGGGTGTGAGATGTGGGTGTATGCCTAGTTTTTGTCATACTATTTTTCAGTTTTCCCAAGAATTTTTGTCAGCTAGTGAGTTCTTATACCAGAAGCTAAGGTCATTGGATTTGGAAAACAGTCGATTACTGTGGTCATTTACTGAATTTTCTCTTGAACCTATCCTAATCCACTGATCTATTTCTTTATTTCTTAACCAGTACTGGGCAGTTTTGATGACTGCCACTTTATAGTACAGTTTTAGATCTGGTAGAGTTAGACCACCTGTCTTTACATTTTTTTTTCATCAGTTCTCTTGCTATTTTTGCCCTTTTGCTGCTCCAGATGAATTTTATTACTATTTTTTCTAGCTCAATAAAGTATTTATTTGGTAGTTTGATTGGTATGGCACTGAATGATTTATTTAATTTGGGTAGAATTGTTATTTTGATTATATTAACTTGACCTAACCATGAGCAATTGATGTTTTCCCAATTATTAAGATCTGACTTTATTTGGGTGAGAAGTGCTTTATAATTGTGTTCATACAGTTTCTGGGTTTGTCTTGGGAGATAGATTCCCAAATATTTAATGTTGTCTATAGTTACTTTAAATGGAATTTCTTTCTATCTCTTGATCTTGGGCTTTGTTGTTCATATATAGAAGTGCTGATGATTTATGTGGGTTTGTTTTATATCCTGTTACCTTGCTTAATTTGTTAATGGTTTCCAGAAGTTCTTTTAGATGATTTTCTCAGGTTGTCTAGTTATACCATCATATCATCTACAAAGAGTGAAAGTTTTACTTCCTCATTGCCAATTCTGATTCATTCAATTTCTTTTTCTTCTCTTATTGCTACAGTTAGAATTTCTAATACTATATTGAATAGTAATGGTGATAATGGGCATCCTTGTTTCACCCCTGATTTTATTGGGAATGCTCTGAGTTTTTTTCATTACATATAATATTTATTGATAGTTTTAGATAGATTTAATTTCTTATTTTATTGAAAACATCATCTATTCCTAAACTTTCTAATATTTTTAATAGGGAATGTTATATTTTATCAAAGGTTTTTTTTTAGTATCTTTGAGATAATCGTATGTTTTCTGTTGCTTTTGCTATGGAGATGTTCAATTAGGTTGAATGTTTTCCTAATATTGAACTATGCCTGCCTACATGGCATAAATAGTACCTGACCATGGTATATTATCCTAGTAATATCTTGCTGTATTATCATTGATAAAATTTTATTTTAGATCTTTGCATCAATTTTCATTAGGAAGATTGGTCTATAATTTTCTTTGTCCATTTTGGTTCTTGCCGGTTTAGGTATCAGCATCATGTTGGTGTCAGAAAAGGAGTTTCTTTGGTAGAACACCTCCTCCTATTTTTTAAAATAGTTTATGTAGATTAGGAATTAATTTTTCCACAGCTGTTTGGTAGAATTCACTTGTAAATCAATCTGAACCTGGAGAATTTTTCTTAAGGAGTTTATTGATGATTTCTTCAGTTTATTTTTCTGATATGGAGTTATTTAAGTAACTTATTTCCTCTGCTGTTAATCTTGGCAATTTGTATTTTTGTGAATATTCATTCATTTTCCTCAGGTTGTCCACTTTATTGGCACACAACTTGGCAAAGTAGTTCTAAATTATCTATTTAATTTCTTCTTTGTTGCACCCTTTTCATTTTTGATACTGGTGATTTGGTTATCTTCTTTCTTTTTTTTTAAAGTCAGATTACCCAGAGGTTTGTCTATTTTATTGGCTTTTTCATAAAACCAACTTAGATTTATTCATGAGATCTATGGTTTTCTTGCTTTCAGTTTTAATAATCTCTCCCTTGATTTTTCAGAATTTCTAATTTGTTTTTTAATTAGGGATCTTTACATTGTTCTTTTTCCAGCTTTTTTTAGTTACATACCCAATTCATTGATCTCCTCTTTCTCTTTTTTATTCATATAGGCCTTTAGAGATATAAAGTTGCCCCTAAAAACTACCTTGGCTACATCTCATAAATTTTGGTATGATGTCATTTTAGTATCATTTTCTTGGATATAATTATTATTTTCTATTATTTGCTTTTTGATCCGCCCATTATTTACGATAAAGTTATTTAATTTCTAATTAATTTTTGGTTTATCTTTCCATGACCTTTTACTGCATGTAATTTTTTATTGTATCATGGTATGAGAAGAGTGTATTTATTATTTCTGCCTTTCTGCATTTGATTATAAGGTTTTTGTGTCCTAGTTCTTGACCATTTTTGGTGAAGGTGCCATGTACTACTGAGAAAAAGAATTCTTTTCTATCCCCTTTTCCAGAGGTCTATCATATCTAAGTTTTCTAAGATTTCATTCACCTTATCTTCCTTCTTGTTTATTTTGTGATTAAATTTATCTAGTTCTGAGACAGGGTAATTGAGATCCCCCATTATTAAATTTGTCTGTCTATTTATCCTTGTAATTCACTCATTTTTTCTTCTAAGTATTTGGATGCTATATCACTATTTGCATATATGTTTAGTAATGATATAGCTTCATTTCCAGTGGTACCTTTTAAGAAGATGTACTTTCCTTCCTTATCCCTTTAAATGAAATTGATTTTTGCTTTTACTTATTTAACATCAGGATCACTGCTCCTGATTTTTTTTTTTACTTCAGCTAAAGCATAATGTATTTTGCTCCAACCATTTACTTTATCCTGTTTGTTTCTCTCTGCTTCAAATGTGTTTATTGCAAACAACATATTGTAGGATTCTAGTTTTTGATCCATTCTGCTATCCTCTTCTGTTTTAAAGGACAGTTCATCCCATTCACATTTATAGTTAAGATGACTAATTCTGTATTTCCCTCTGTGTTATCTTTCTCTATATTTTTCTCTTTCCTTTCCTCTTTTTTCTCCTCACAAAAACTTTACTCCCTTTCCCCTTTGGTTTTCCTTTTAACATTTAACTTTCAGTTTATTTTCACTTATACCTTCTCCTTCCCTTTTATCATTCTCTTCTTCATTTATCTTTCCCTTTCCCCTGCCCCTCTTCCTTGTAGTTTAGGATAGATTTTTAAACCCAAGTGGGAATGTATCTTATTCCCTCTCTGAGTTAAATCTATTGAATAGAATTTACTCAGCATTCACATCCTGCCTTTCCCTCTAAAATTATACATTTTTGTTCCTCTTCCCCTGGTATTATTTGTTGTTCTAGTACTACTATTAATCAGGTATCAACAATCACAGTTTGATTATTTGATTAAAGTTCTCTGAGTATTGGGAGGCTCTGGAGGTCTCACCTGAGAACTTTACAATGATAGTAAGTTACAGAGACACTAACTCAGGACCTCAAAGTTTATGATGCCCTCATTAGACAAAACATCAAACTTTATCAGCACAGCAGAGCTACAGTGGGTCAAAGAATAATGAGACATGTAAATTTAAAGTTAATCCCCCCCATTTTTCATCAGGGCTTTTTGTCTCAAACAGTCATAATCTTGGACCTCTTCAAGGGAGAGAAAAGACCCAACTATACCTATATCCTTTAAGTCCAATCTCTTCAATTATATTTTAAACCTTTAATTATCCTAAGAGAGGTAAAGTTCTCCAGAATTAGAAGTGTTATAACCCCTTTTATGGTTGTATACAATTTGATGGTCTTGACCAATAATTGTTTTGTTTTGTTTTTTCCTTCCCCTTTTCTTTTGTCTTTTTTATGCAACTTTTGAGTTGCATGATTGGTGATCAGATTCTTTATTCAGTTCTGGTTTTCATGTCAGGAAATTCCAGAAGTCCTCTATTTCACTGAACATCCATCTTTTTACCTGACAGTATATGCTGAATTTTGCAGGGTAGTATGTTCTGGATTGTAATCCCAGGTCCTTTGCAGTCTTTTATATGGTATTTCAGATCTTCTGATCCTTAAATGTTGAGGTTGATAGGTCCTGTGTAAGTCTGATTGTGTTTTCTTTGTATTAGAATTGTTTTCTTTTTGTTGCTTGAGGTATTCTCTCCTTTATTTGAGAATTCTGGAATTCAACTTATAACAGCTCTTGGGATTTTTATACTGGGATCTCTTTATGGAGGGGTTCTGTGGATTGTTTTAATGATCATATTGTTTTCTTACTTTAGGAAATTCAGACAATTTTCCGTTAAAATTTCCTTCATGACTTTTATCAGATTCTTTTTTGTTGATCTAGGCTTTCTAGTAGTCTGATTATTCAGATTGTTTCTCTTAGATCTATTTTGCAGGTCATTTGTTTTCCTTAAAAGGTACTTTACATTTTCTTCAATTTTTTTCAGCCTTTTTTGTTTTGATGGAATCTTGTAGTCTCATGGATTTATTGATTTCTATTTGTTCAATCCTAATTTTTAGGGTTTTATTTTCTTCAATTTCCTTTCGTGTTTCCTTTTTAAAGTTGTTGAATTCTCTGGCCAATTTTTCATAAATTTCATGACTCGTTTCTTTTTTCCATTTTTCTTCTTCCTCTCTTCTTTGGTTTTTTAAACTGTTTTTAAGCTCTTTGATGAGGTTTTTCATTTGAGTCCAAGTTATGGTCTGTTTTGCTACTTCCCCTGTAAGTGATTTTTTCACTAGTTTCTTCTTCAGGCATGGTATTGTTATGTCTGTAAAGTAATTTTCTAGAGTGAGTGCTCTTTTAGTTGTTTTTTTCTCTCTTTTAGATTTTGGCTCATCTTTATTGTTTTAGCTCTGCTCCTGGAGTATATGGAGTATTAGATTCAAGCTTTTTTCTTTTTCTTTTTCTTTTTCATTTTTTTTTTTTTTTGCTGGAGCCAAGACATTTCTTATATAGTCCAGGCCTTGCTTTTACAGAGGTTTGTTTCCTCCTTTATGTCCAGGTTCTGACTTGGCAGTGGTTTGTTCCCATCTCAGTCCTGTCTTTTGCCATGGTTTTCCCAGAGTTTAGACTTTGTTTGGGCATGGAATCCTCCTTAGTGGCTTGCTATCTAGCTGCCCGGACCTCTGCTTTTGTTCAGCTGTTGGAACCTGGATTGCTTTCTGTCTAAGAGCCTCCTACTGGCTTTCCCACTCTTCCACCTCCTGAGTTTTACTTCCCCTTTTCCTCCTAAGAGACAGACCTTCATTGAAAATACTCCAGGATGTCTTCTATTCAAAGCTTCTTTCAATCTTCTCTTTTTCTTGGTGGGATATGTAGCTTGAATGTCAGAATGGATGTTTATTTATCTTTGGTAGGGAAAAAATCTGGGAGCAAGTTAGTTACACACCTCCATCGTGGCTCCACCCCAGAAGTCTTCTATAACCAACTTGCAAAGCTCACAGTAAAAGAAGAAAATATTACAAAGAGTAAGGCCAAAAAACCAATCTAACTATTGTGGAATTATGATCAGAATTACACATCTACTAGCCATAATGTTAAAGGTCTCAAAAAACTGTATTTTGTAGAGCAACAGAACTGGAATTATGAGCAAGGGTAACACCCTGTAAAGTTAAATATAATCGTGAATGGAAAAAAAATATGGCCACTAAACAGACTGAAAGACTTTCAGGTATTTATTACAAAAACGACAGAACTAAATGGAAAATTCAACATATAAAATACAGGAAAAATAAAAAGTAAACATTAAAAACCAATTAGAAGGAACTCAAATTCAAAATGTTTACTTCTTATATGTGAAAATGTTATCAGTGCTCTTATTAAGATCATTTGTATTTGTATAGTTTGGGGGAAAGGGTTGGGATGAGCTGTATGTGATGGGGTGTTTCTAAAAAATAAAAGAGATAAGAGAGATAAAAATAAGTAATTATCTCATATAAATGAGGCATGAAAAGAATTGATTCAGAAGAAGCAAATGGTGGGGAGGGATGGGGAGAGCAGGTAGTGCTAGAACCTTACTCTCATCATAAATAGGTTAAAGAAGGAACAACATATACATCCAGGTTATAAAAAGCTTCCAAATTTAGAAAGAAATAAGGGCAAGTGAATAGGATAGAGAGGGACTTTTAGAAGGCTATGTAGATTAAGATTTAGGTGGGTGAGGGAGTAAGTGAGAAACTCTTAGTAAAGAAGGTAGATGAGGAGAGGATGAGGAAGGTACTCTTTCAAGGGTGAGTAGATTAAGGAAGGTAATTTAACTACTTGAAGTAAATTAGATGATTGAGGGGGCATAGGGTGAAAAGGATAGAGGAAAAATAGAGAAAATGACAAGAAATTATCACTTAGAATGTGAATGGGATGAATTTACTTAGAAAATAGAAATGTATAGCATAATGAATTAAAAATATGTCACTTTCAGGGAATACAATAAAAACGAGAAAGTCACAAAGGAACAAATTAAAGGACTAAAGTAGAATTTATTATGTACAAAAGAAGTAGGGGTAGCTAGATGGCTAGAGCACTGGCCCTAGAGTCAGGAATACCTGAGTTCAAATCTGAATTTAGCCACTTAATAATTACCTAGACTTGGGCAAGTCACTTAAACCCATTGCCTTGCAAAAATGAACAAAAAAAGAAAAAGAAAAAATAGTAATCATGATTTCATATAAAGTTAAACTAAAATAGATTTAATTAACAACATTTTGCATCAATACTATGTATCAATAATATTATTACATTTTATTCTAGACCATTTAATATAGACAGCATAATATATCTGAGAGCTTACCTGTCAAAACAGACATAGAAATTACATAAACATAAAATACTCTTTGTATAAATAAGTCAGTTTTAATTAATTGACGAAATATTTATTGTTCATGGACAAGTATAGGCAATATAATGAAAATTACCATTTTACTTAATCTATTTCTTCAGTGGCGTCCCAAATAAATCATTAAAATATTTTATGGAATTAAAAAATAATAAAATTTATTTGAAAGAGCAAAAATGTCAAGAATTTCAAAGAAACGTAAGGCAAAAAAGTAAAGAGATTCAGTTAAGAGCTTTGCTGTAGTGTAAAATGGAAAAAAAATTTATTTTAAATTAAAATCTTTTAAATACAGCCAAATTTAGAAGGAAAGCACAAAATTGGGAGAAAAGTTTTAATTGAACATCTCTCAGATGGGATATGGTTGTGATGGCGTACTGCTGTGGCATAAGAAATGATGTGCCGGTTGATTAAATCTAGGAAGGAGGATGCTGCCCACCTCCAGAGAAAGAACTGACAAATAGAAATGTACATAGAGTGAACTTACATTCATATATTTACATATATGTACGTACATGTTTATAGATATGTCCTATGTATTTTCATCTTCTTGTAGCTTTCTCTATGGTGGGGGGAGTCAGGGAGGGAGAAAAAAATAAAAAGTGCACAGCAGAGAACAAAATTAAAAAAAACCTCGAAAGAAGTATGGAGAAGCTGAATTGCGAAAACAATGTGTAGAATTTATTTCATAGGTCTTCATGAAATGGAAATTTATTGATTTGTATTGAATCCTCTCATGTTCTACTGTGTATATGGAAATGGCCTTTTTTTCTTTCATCATTTTTATTTAAGTTTAAAATGAATTAAAAATTTAAAAACATCAAATAATTTGTATTACAATTATTTTAAAAAATAGCTAGCTTTAAAAGGACACTTTCAATGTATCAAGTACTTTTTTTTGCATTGGGAAAGGTAGCATAAGGAATATGGAATGGGCTTTATAGCCAAAGAGACTGTATTCAAATCTTGCTTCTGACACAGGCTGACTGCTTCCTTCTAAGTAAGTCACTTAACTCTTTGGTGCATTAGACTTTGCCACCATGTTCAATCACCTTCCCTCTGCCCCTGTGGATCTTTTCTTCCATTGATTCATTCCTCCCAAACCTCCTTTATGTGGAAGGACCCAAACCATCCAATTGAAGGACCTTTCATTTGCTATACTTTGGTTTCATGCCCCTACATTTGTACCTCCTCCCTCTCCTCACTCCACCAACTTCTTTTTAGGCATCTTTGTCTCCCAACGGAGTGCAAGTTCCTAGAGACCAGGAATTGTCTTTCATTTTCCTTGTATTTTCATTCGCAGAACTTAACAGTTTCTGGCTCAGATGATGAACTTAATGGGTTCTAATTGACTTAATTCTAGCAAGATTATAAATTGAAGAAAAGAATCCCCTCAATGGGAGTTCTTTATATTAGTAAAATCATAGGTCTAGTTGCCTGCTATCATTTGATTCAACAACCAAGTCAAGCTGGCAGTTGTAATTTTTATTATCAACATGTTTACTGATGAGAAGACTAGAGGGAGAATCAAGATGGTGGAATAAAGGCAGGGATTCCCTCAGTTATCCCCTAATCCTCTCCAAATACCTATAAATAATGATTCTAAACAAATTCTAGAGTGGCAGAACCCACAAAAAGATGGATGGAAATAATTTTTCAATTCAAGGTAAAATAGAAAGTAAGCAGGAAAGGTCTTTTGCCACCACAGTGAGAAAGGAGTGAAGGCCAGGGCAAACTGGCTCAACACAACCCCAACAACCCAAGAGCAAGTCTTGGGGAGCCTTTGAGTCAGCAGTGGCAGCCACAGCTGCTTCCAGAGCTTACAGCCACAGATGGTAAAGGGGTCAAAGAACTGATCAGAAGGAGAAGACAAGAGGCAGACATCCAGGTTTCAGTCACAGGCCCATACCAGGATGAGAAAAACAAGTTTGTGGCTTCAGGGGAACAGGGACCCTCACAGTTCCAGGGGAGAAGAGAATGGTTGTATTCATTCACAGCCAGAACACTGGCCAGGAGAGTGGTAAACACACTTCTTCTTAGATTATAGCATACTGGAAGAACTGAAAATGTACAGGTTACTAAAGTAACTCTGCAAACCACTGTACAAAAGCCCTGAAGCTTGAGACAGTATGCCCTCCACCCTAGCATCACAGCCCTACTTAAATACAATTAAAAATCAAGTAATAGACTGGGGAAATGAGCAAACAACAACAAAAACAATTGATTTCAGGCCATGGAAGAGTTCAAAGAAGATTCTGAAAATCAGGTAAGAGAGGGAGAAGAAATATTGGAAAAAGAAACGAGTGATGAAAAATGTCCATGAAAAATGAGTTAACAACTTAGAAAAGGAGACATAAAAAAATACTAAAGAAAATAATATTGTATACACAGACTAAACCAAATCATAAAAGAGATACAAAAAGTCACTGAGGAGAAAAATGCTTTCAAAGTCAAAATCTGTCAAATGGAAATAAGAGGGACAAAAATTTACTGAAGGAAAAAATTAATTTAAAAATTGAATTATTGAAATGAAATGGGAAAGGAGTTTAAAGGTTCGCTTGATAAAATAATCCTTTAAAAATTAAAATTGAGCGAATGGAAGCTAATGACTTTAGGAGAATTCAAGAAACAATTTTTAAAAAGCCAAAAGAATGAAAAAAGAATTATAGCATAATTTGAAATATTTTATTGGAAAAAAGCAATTGACCTGGAAAATAAATACAGGAGGGAGAATTTTAAAAACTATATTAGCCTACCTGAAATCTAAGATCAAAAAAAGAACCTGGACATCATGTTTCATGAAATGATCAAAGAAAACTGTTCTGATATTCTAGAACCAGAGGATAAAATATAAATTGATAGAATCCACTGATTATCTTTTGAAAGATATCCCCAAATGGAAACTCCGAGGAATATCACAGCCAAATTCCAGAGCTCTCAGGTCAAAGAGAACATATTGCAATCAAGCCACAAAGATACAATTTAAGCATCATGAAGTTGCAGTCAGGATAACACAAGCTTTAGCAGCTTTTGGATCAGAGGATTTGGAATATGATATTTTTGGAAGCAAAGGAGCTTGGATTACAACCAAGAATCACTAACTCAACAAAATTGAGAATAATTCTTTAGGGGAACATTTGGACTTTCGTTGAAAATTCAATGGCCATTTAAACATTCTTAATGAAAAATATATCTGAATAGAAAATTTAGATACATGATTCAAGAGAGGCATAAAAACATAAACAGAAAGTGTTAGCTTAAGGACTTAATAAGGTTAAACTGTTTACATACCTGCCGAGGAAGATGATAATGGAAAAATCATAAGAACTTGCTCATTATTAGGACATTATAGGGTGTATTTATAGGAAGAGGGGACAGCTAATTGGGGATGCTATCTAAGAAACTGAAGGAATGAAAGAGGAATGTACTAGGAGAAAGGAAAAAGGGAATGGAATAAATTATCTAATAAAAAAAGAGAAAGAAAATGTTTTTACTGCTTTCACAGTGGAGGGAAAGAGGGAGGAGGTGAGGGGGAGTAAACCCTATTCTCATCAGATTTGACTCAAAGAAAGAATTACACAAGTGGATATAAAAATCTCTCTTACCCTTTAAGAAAGTAGGAGGGGAAGGGGATAAAGGAGAGTAAGGATCGAAGGGAGGGCAGATTGGGAGAGCAGGTGGTCAGAAGAAAAGACTTTTTGAGGAAGGATGAGGTGAAAGAAGAGAGATAAATAGGGGGAGAAATAGGATGGAAGGAGATACAGTTAGCTATAGCAGCTGTCGAAAAAAAACTGAAACAAGTTTCACTGTTAAAGGCATCATTTTGTAAACATAAAAGAGAACTGAATTAAATTTATAAAAGGAGAACCATTCCCCAATTGATAAATGATTAGGAGATATGCACAGTTTTCAGATGAAGTAAACAAAATTATCTTTAGGTATTTGAAAAAATGATCTCATTATTGATTGGAGAAATGCAAATTAAAATAATTCTCATGTTCTCCCTCATATCTTTTAGATTACCTAATGGGGTAAAAAGAAAAATGATGAATATTGGAGGGGATGTGAAGAAAATGAAACATTAATGCACTATTGGTGGAGTTGGTGAACTGATTCAATCATTCTGTAGAAGGATTTGGAACTATGCCCAAAGGGCTATGAAGCCATTTGACCTAGCAATACCATTAGTAGATATGTATCCCAAAAGAGATAAAAAAACCAAAAAGGAAACGTACCTATTTGTACCCAAAATATGTATATCAGCATCTTTCTAGTCACAAAGAATTGGAAATCAATTGGAGAATGGCTGAACAAATTTTGATATGTTCTTATGATAAAATATTATTCTGCTATAAGAAGTGATGAATAGGATACTCTCAGAAAAACATGGAAAGGCACAAGCTGATGCAAAGTGACACATACTATGGATAAAATTACAATACTGTAAGATGATTACCTGTGAATGATGAATGACTTAGCTATTCTCAGTGATATAAAGAGCATCTTTGTAAAGAAAACTCCAAGGGTGTCAGGAAGAGTTGGAGCTGATTAATAAAATACAAGTTAAAAATAATTCTGAAGGACTTATGATGAAAAATTATATCTATCCCCAGAGAAAGAAGAGAGGTGTCTGTATACACATCAAAACATATATTGTTTTACTTTTTCTTGAGGTTTCTTTCCTTTTGGAGAAGTTAGGGGTCTAGATTTTCTTTTGCAACCTGACTATTGTGGAAATATTTTGGATGACTATAAATGAAGAAACTATATTGAATTGCTTGCTTTCTCAATCAGGGAGGAGTTGGAAGGGAGAAAGGGAGAGCATTTTGAATTCAGTATTTTGAAAAGTAACATTAAAAATTGTTTTTACATATAACTGGGGAAAATGAACTACTAAAGAATTTTTTACAAAGAATACTCAGGCTAATTCAAACTAATTTATTTATTTCTCCATTTCATCCTATTTTATTTTAAATTATTTGTTGATAATGACAGTGTATTTTTTCATCTTTATATTCCCAATATGTAACACAATGCCTTGAAAATTGTAGGTAGGACAAGTAGGTGGTGTAGTAAATAGAGCACCAGCCCTGGAGTCAGGAGAATCTGAGTCCAAATCCAGCCTGCTCTTAATAATTACCTAGCTGTGTGACCTTGGACAAGTCACTTAACCCTATTGCCTTGCAAAAACAAACAAAAACAAAAGAAAATTGTAGGTAATTAATACATATATATATATATACATATATATATATATATATAGTGTGTGTGTGTGTGTGTGTGTGTGTGTGTGTATATATATATATATATATATGTACTGATTTAAATCAAACAGGACAAAATAAAGTAGAATTACCACCATCTTCATTTTAAGTTCTATATTGCCCTGGCAGAGGCTGAAATTGCATTTGTGTTTTTTTGGGAAGTAATCATATTGCTGAATTATTTTTAACTCGTATTTTACTAAGATAACTGGGTCTTTCCATTTTGTAAATATCAGTTTATATAGGAATACTGTCATGTCTGGATGAGTTCTTTTGCTGTTTAGTCAGATTTTAGTCAGATCCAACTCTTCATGACCTCTCTTGGGGTTTTATAAACATAGATACTGGTGTGGTTTGTCATTTCCTTTTCCAACTCATTTTACAGATTAGAAATTGAGGCCAACTGTATTAGGTGACTTGCCCAGGGTCACATAGCTATTAAGTATCAGAAACCTGATTTAAATTCAGAAAGATGAATTTTCATGACTTCAGGTCTAGTACTGTATCCACTGTATCACTAGCTGCTTCCTTATGAGACTAGATCCATTTAATAACTAACACAAATTATTGATCTTATGGACAGTGTCTAAAAATCTCATAGATCTAAATGTCAACCCTTTACCCCTTCAAGATTACTCAACCTAAACCTTATCAAAAAAAAGTTGAAGCTAAATTTTATAATTCATCTAGATGATACTGTGACTCAAAAGAACCTGAATTCAAATCCAACCTCAGATACTGTCACCTTGGACAAGTCCCCTAACTTCTGTTTGCCTTGGTTTCTTCTTCTGTAAGATGGGGTTAATGATAGCATCTATCTTTCAGACTTGCAAGAATAGTATGAAATGATATTTTTAAAGTGTTTTTGAAAACTTTAAGTATTTTATATCTATCCATCTATATTGATATCAATATCAATAGATATCTATATCTGTCTGTCTCTCTCTATACACACACACACACACACACACACAAACACACAGGTGGGGGTATTGATGCAAGTAGCTAGAAGCATTGATCCACAACTTCCATTTTATTAATAAATGAAGATAGACATTGATGTGATTATGGAATAATGAAAATTCATAGGAAGCATTTAAAGTAGGAAAAAAAATGTCCTAAGAGTAGGATGGGGTGGAGAAAGCTGAGGTCATTGTAGACTACAACCAAACACAGAAGTAAAGGAATATAAATTCAAAGAAGCAAGATAAAGCCAGTAACACAGAAATCTTGAGGCCAACATTTGTCTATAATTTATTTTTTTTCTGTAATTTTTTTTATTTTCGTTACAAATAAGGATAGATGATAGCTAGATAGCTAGCTAGCTAGCTAGATAGATAGATAGGTAATAAGGTAGCTAGGTAGATGGGTAGATAGGTAGATAAGCAAATGTTTTAAATTTGAAAGAAATATTAAGGGTCAATAGCATAGAATCTATTATTATTCGTAGTAAATGATATAGGACAATTTTTCTATTCACTGCATTAAAAACCTAGTAATTTCTGATTTCTAACACCTATAGTCATTTTAGGACACCTTGAAAATTATTTATAAAAATAAAACTATTAATTTATGTGATTCTAGAATAAGTTTTCCTAAAAAAAGGTGTTGTTCAGTTGATTTTTCAGTCCTGTCTAACTCTTTCTGATTCCATTTGAGATTTTCTTGGCAAAGATACCTGAGTGGTTTGTTATTCCTTCTTCAAGACACTTTGCAGATGAGGAAACTGAGGTAAACAGGTTCAGTGATTTACCCAGCGTCATCCAGCTAGTAAGTGGCTAAGACCTGATTTGAAGATAGGAAGATGAATCTTCTTGGCTCCAGACCAGACACTCTATCCTCTACCCCACCTCACTATCCCACCAATAAAGGTATCTTTGCCATTTAAAAACTGGAAGCTTGGATGTTTCCTAGGTAGAGAATAAGGGAAGAATTGGTTAGTACAAAAACTGGGACTGAGTGAGGTCAGAATGAGATTCACCCATTCATTCATCCATACTGAAAGCAAAAATATTATCTAATTGGGGCAAGGATAGGAGTGTGGGACCCAGAGTATCATACAATCGGAAGTTTAGTAAATGTTCAAGAATGTAGTTTTCCTCCAATGAATATGCTGGTGTGCAGAATATTGAGTGCCTGTAGCAAAGGGCAATATGGAAATCTCATAAAGGTTTAAGAACCTCTTTAGAGTTTTGTTTTGTTTTGTTTTACAGTTCCAGAGGGTAAAATGGTTACCAGTACTACGAGGAATATCGCCGTCACAGCACAGAGCCATTCTTTCTAATGCTTTGTCAGAATTACAGAAAAAAGAGTCCCCACTGCTACCCCCAATGTTAAAGTTCAGAAAAGGTCAGTTACAAGAATTTTTTTTTGTTGATGTATTCACCTCAGTAAATTTTCTGAATGAAAAAAAAATTAATTGGATTGAATTATGGAACATGAACAATATGTTGAGAATCTGTGGAAGCATGCACACCCACATACACCCATGCATACTGTGCAGATGGACCAGTTTGGGCTGGGCAGGGTCTGGGCCTTGGGGGCCTGGGCTGTGGGACATGGGCTGTGGGGCCTGGGCCCTGGGGATCTGCCTATTGCTATTGGGAATATTGATGCCTTGGCTCGGGGCTCAATTATTTCAGTAACCTCTCTTGAGGTTACTTTGATGCATTTGCAAGCACATGATCATTTGTACACTTCTCTATGGACACACATAGTTTTCAGTATACTAGAAGGTGCTTGATGGCAGGGCTAGTTTTTGGTTTTGACTTCCATGTTGCAACATGGTCTTGTACTAATAATGGGGTTTTTGAATATTTTCTGAACAGATTCAGAACCCTCATCAAAAATTGTGACATCTATAAATACTTTTACTTTCACATAAAACAAATTGAAAAGATGTTTTAGATTTATAGAATACATTTATGATTGAACAAATTATCTAATAAATCATTCTAATTTGCATGTTTTATTAATTAACAAATGTTCAAATGAGAGCAATTGTAGCTTTTGCAAATGTCTTATTCCTATACCTTTTTTATAATAAGGAAGTAATCATGGATTCTCAATATGTCAAGCTGGACTTAGTGATGGATTGTATGTCTGTTATGTAAGGATAAATCTAATTAAATTCAGAGCCACAATATTAGTTTGTCCATAGAATACTTTTGTTTGCCTTGTTTTGTTTAATTTGCAATTCTTTAAAATGTAACTCTTGAATGCTGACTCATAGATGAGATACAGTCTTTATTGATGGAAATGATATCTGCACCAGTAAAATGAATTATTTTAGAGTATTAAAACACTTATTTCCAAATACTTATTTTTAACTTTAGTGTAGCACACTTTTTGGGTTGTTCTCACAACTCACAATGGTGCTGTAGGGATGAATTCCACAGTAAATAGATTCTACCTCGGTTTTTAAAGAATTCTTCTGGCAAGTATTCCTAAAACTATGACTTATGAGCCCCCAGTGGTGTTCTTACCTTTAATATTCAGCAGGTTGATACAACTGTCTGACAGCAAAGACATTTACTGAGATTACCCATTAAGAACATGATAAATTAAGAGTTTATATATTATAAATTTGGGTTAGACTCTCCCTCCAAAATATACAGTATGCTTTGCAAGAGTTGGCACAAATTTAGAGTATAATGTGAGTCCCAAATGAAGTGAGGAAATTATACCAAGATGCCTAACAAAGCAAGAATTGTAAGATCTGAATATTCTTTCACTGCTTGTGGAATCATCATAGGGACTTCCCTTTCCTTCTCCTTTCCCATGAAGGATTTCTTTTGAGTGAATCTCTTAACTAAGTCTTCTCCTCTCATGGAGTGAGTCTCAATCAAGAGTCCTGTATTTCTCATGTCTCCATAGTAGTCCTGACCTTAAAGCCACAAGTACCTTGGGATAGCCAAGTACAGATATCTAGCAGTTTTTCAGCATCTCTGGCAGTCTGATGAAATTCATGGATGTCTTCTCAAAATAATGCTTTTAAATTAATAAAATGAAGAAATGCTAAATTGTACTCAGATGGTAGTGAAAATACAGATCTATTTTTTTTACCCATGCAAGTTTAGAGACAATATAAAATCTATCTGTTGATCCCTTATAGTTTAAAATCTTTGGGATAGAGAATATATCTTTCTGGTTCCTGGAGGATTCCATGATTCCTAGTGCTTAAGAACTACATTTTCAAGGGTTGATAGATGATTTTGGGGTAGGAGAGAGAAAAAATCTCCTTCCCATGTTCTTGTTTCACCCTCCGGCCTCCTTCAAAACTGTTCCAAATGCCCACTGCACTGAGTTACTATGCTTGATCCTTGGCTACTTAGGAGATTTCTAAGCATGTGGCCTGTTTCCAGCCAGAGCAACCACATCTTTTCTTTTTCATTCAAAAGACTTGTTCAGCCTTCACAAAAGAATCAACAGGTATATCCAGATTTTGGCAGTTGGCATAACACCTTGATAATATCCTTTGATTACATTTTGGACTTTCCTGGGATGCAGAGTAGGGTGGGGAATAAAGACCACCTATCTTAGTAGCAACTTTTACTGTTGTCACATGAGCAGGTACTTGAATTATTTTGTAGCTAATTTAATACTGAGCTTTGCTCTAAGAGCATTGACATTTCTGATTTTCTTTTGAGGAATTGTGGAAGAAATACTCTCAACTAATCTGAGTCCAACATAATTTTGTATAATTTGCCCTTAGCTTTTCCCTTCCTCTTAGTAAGAGGGAAAGAGAGCGAAATAGAGGAAAGAATTCTGTTTTCCTCATTTCTCAGTATCTCACCTTCCTTCATGAGATACAAATGTTCAGCTCTGAAATATTAAAATACCTTTTAGGTCCTTTTTGTAGAAAATGAAGAAGGTCTAGTAAGTTCTGTCTCTGTCTTTCTGTCTCTCTGTGTCTCTTTGTCTCTCTCTGTCTCTCTCTGTGTCTCTTTGTGTATCTCTGTCTCTCTCCCTCTCTCTCCTTATAACTGGAGAAAATTGTGCCTATGTGTCCTGAGTCACTATCAGTGTCTGGGGTATTTATTTTAGAGTTTCCTAGAACAGGGAACTAATGGGGAAAGAAACATTTTCAGACAAATTGTTGATATAAATTATCAACCAACCAATAAGTATTTATTCTTCTTCTATGTCCCTGGCACACTGCTAAATTCTACAGATATGAAGAAAGACTGGACTGGAATCCCATAACACTGAAGAGCTTGGGTTTTCTTAGGAGAGCTGATTCAAACAACTATGGTCATACAGAATACATCCATACTGTTAATGGAAGGGCATTTCAAAATACCAGAACTGCAGTGCTAGGAAGTAAGAATAGGTCTTGTAGAGTGAGCTTTGAGCTTAGACTTGAAGAAAACCATGGAAATTTAGAGTCAGGGCAGTTAAAGCCAAGGAAAAGGCAGATCTAATGTCTAAACTATCAAAGAGGGTAATGGAGTTGCATGGTTGAGTCCATAGAATAGAGTCAAGTGCAAGAAGCTTGAAAGGTAGGAAGGGGCCAGAAATGAGAAACAGGATTTAAAATTTCATCCTGTAGGTAATAGGAAATCAATGGAGTTTTTTGAGGGGGTTTTAGGAGTAGTTTTGAGTAGTAATAAAAAAAATTGGAGTAGTTGGTATCTTGAGAAGCAAAGCAGATTGTTTCAGAAAGTGACAAAGGATTATTATGTTGCGGTGAAGTCCCATGAAGTTTATGTGATCTTCATGTAAGGTAGACTCTGCCACCATGATTTCTTTTTGCATACATTTGTTTTTGATCTCCATTCACTCATTCAGTTTTAAATTCAGTTTTAAAGCTACAGCTATTCAAAAAGACAAAATATTTCACCTAAATGATGAACTCAGTTTAATTTTTTTTTTAAAAGTCTCATGGCTTAGGAAAAATACTCTCAATTTGCAGTATCTTATCTACATTCACAAGATAGTTTAAAATATCTCTTCCGATCTGCATAGAAAAATGAAATGAATGAAGTAAATTTTGACACTCTATATCATACCTCTCCTTCCTTTTATAGCTAATAGCATCTAGAATCACCCTCTGCTCCAATTTAAGCACTTTGTTTTACAGTTTTCATTTACTTTCTCCCTAATATATGTGGAAACTGTGATTCTTTCATCCCACTTTCTCTTTTATATCTCCTCAGCAAATATTTTACTTTTTTCTCCTTTTTCATAAAACTACCTGTCATTGTAGAAAGTGTTTGCGTGGGATATGAAACTTCCATGAATTTTCTTACTGTAGCTTGTCCAGAAGATATATTTTTACATGAGAATATAAAAGAATTAAATATACAAATTCCATCATTTTGTTGGAAGTGCATGATACACCTCAGGCAGCAATTTTAGCAATAAAAGCTATGTTATCCTAGTTAAAAAAAGTCTTTCTAGTGAGTCTAACTGGGAACCAGCCAAGCCTCCTGGTTATTTCAGGACAGCACAGCATACATTGTTCTGTGATTATATAAGAAGGAAATTCTCCTCATTGACAAAAAAGACCAGCTGTTAAACTCAGATATTTCTGAGAAGAAACTTATATCTCTTCTATAAAGTCTAAAGTTGAGGGGGCTAACTATTGAAGGGTCATTTTATCAGTGTTCAGGATCAGATTTATGCAATCTTTAGTCATTTTAACTCGATTACCTACTTTGCCTTGATCTAAACCCACTTATGGCTCTGAAATTAGATGGGTCTCGAAGAATTTTTATGGTTTTCAATAAAATGCATTACATTTTCCAATGCCTACATTTTTCTTCCATATTCATCCAATTCATCACACCCTGCTGATTTCATTTCATCAATGCTCTAGGTAATTTTAACTGAATTTTCCCTTCCTTTTGATTTCCTAAATTGTCTGTTTTTTTAAGATGTGCATTTTTGCTTCAGCATAGCTTCATATGTGTATATATATATGCATATAGATTTATATATTTTTCTATATGTTCTATATATGTAATTAAAATTATTTGTCTTTTTAGAGAGGAAAATTTATATTTTTATGTAGATAAATTTCTTTTGAGGGGAAAAACAATTGAAATGCATTAATAACAATTAATTCCCATCTTTGCCATACCTTTCCTCATTTTTCCAACTCTCATTTAAATGGGTCTGGAAATTCAATGCCGGAATTATTTTTAAAGAATAGATTGCCTTCCATTCATCCCATCTATCCTATGTACCTCTTTCTCATACCCTCCCATAAATTTACCACAATGGAGCAACCCAATATGTTCAGGTTCAATCTTATATTCTTTTGGTATTTATTACTCCTCTATAGTAAGTATACAACTTACTAATGTGTATCTTAGAATTCCTAACTCTTTATTGGTTTAACTAAAATGCCCTTTCCTATGATAATTCTATCCTCATCACCCAGGGTAATGCTTTCTCCATCCTCAGATTGGCATATGTTCATACAGTTGTTAATATATCATATCCTCCAATAATGGTTGTCCTTGGTACTAGAAGACCATAGCATTATTTCATTTCCCCCAATGTATAGAATGTATTATGTATAAAACATTGATCTTGGAGTCAGAATCTAGTCTCAGACACTTGACATTTACTAGCTGTGTGACCTTGGGCAAGTCACTTAACCCTAATTGACTGGAGTCCAGGGCCATCTCCAGTCCTCCTGATTCATATCTGGCCCCTTGAGGCAGATGGCTCTGGAGGAGAAAGTGATGCTGGTGACTTAGTACAGCACCCCCTCAAACAAATCCACTTCATGTGCTTGTCATGGCATCACCTCCCCTGATGTCATATCTCCTTCGGGAATGAATGACAAACATCAAGGTATAGTCCTGCAGGTCTGGAATCATTTTAAAATTTACTCTTTACATGCCTAGTTCCCAGCAGAACACTTGGAAATTGGAGGAAATCAATCCATATCCAATTTAATTTTATCAGATAATAAAAGATTGCTTTGAATGCCCATTTCCCAGATGTTTGTGACCTGCTTTATATTTTCATCTGCATGTCTCTTTAGGATAAGTTGGTTTAATCGATTCTCATAAAAATTTTCTACAGGCTCATTTTCTCCTCATTGTTTTTTGCCCCTTGTTTGATTAGATTCTGGCAAACATTCTAGTTCTTTAAATTATTTTGTATCTTAAATTTACCATTTAAAATGTTGGCTATTCCTCCTACCTTAGTGGTAGGATGAATTTGAGGACTGAATAAGCTTTTTGCCTGTGCCTTTGTCCAAGCTTGATGGGTGTTCCATAGCTTAGGGCCAAGCTATTGGGAATTTTGAGCCTGTCCAAAAGAGACTTCTGTCCAAAAAGATATCTTCAATTTGAGAGCTCCTCAATGGGTTCAGTCATTCAGATAGCCAAACATATGACACCACTGATAAAGCTCAAATGTTTCCATCTTGTTCACAAGAATAACACAGGTCTTTGTCAAATGCTTTGTTAAAATAGAGATATTCAGGACTTTCTGGCTAGAAGACTGAAGAAGTGGTCATTTCAAAGCCAAATGCAGTTGAATCAGTTCAATAAATTTTGATTCCTTTGTTTTAAGTCAGAATTCTCAGTGCTTAAGGAGCAAAGACATAATAGGCTCTTCAAGAATATTATGTTTTATGAGAGTAGATACATGCAACGTATTAGATATTAATAAAGCATATACATCATGAAGGAGAAAGTACAAGAAAAAATATTAGAATGGTCTACATTTTAAGAGGTGAAGACAACACACAGAGGAGAGTAATAGCCAAAAAAGAGGGCTTTAGATTGAAAAATAGAGGAATGGTAATTAGAATAAAAGAATAACTGACTGGAGTCTCTTTTTTTAAGGTTTTTTTTCTTTTTTTTGCAAGGCAATGGGGTTAAGTGGCTTGCCCAAGGCCACACAGCTAGATAATTATTAAGTGTCTGAGGTCAGATTTGAACTCAGGTACTCCTGACTCCAGGGCTGGTGCTCTATCCACTGTGCCACCTAGCCACCCCTGGAGTCTCTTTTATAAAAGAAATAATTAGTGCTGATGTATTTACTATTTTCTGAGCTACAAAGAAAGGAAAGAAAGGAAGGAAACCAGCATTATTAAGTACAGACTATGTAAAATTCCAAAGTCATGAAGAGATATAATTCCAAAGATGAATGGGGAGGGGAAATTTCTTAAACACCTAATATGTGAGCATTTATCAATTGAAGAGTGACTTTCATATAAATTTCATTCAGTTTTCTACATTTTGGAGAAATGAGACCTTAATCAAAAACACTTGCTTAGAAATTTTTCATACCTTTTTTTCTGTCTAAACATTGATGAATTGGGTTTTTTAATGCAGAAACTGTTAATATATATATATATATATATAAATTAAAATTATCCATTATATAATCAGCTGTGAATGCCTTTACGTTTTTTTCTTTAGGATTTTGCAAGGCAATTGGCTTGCCCAGGGTCACACACAGCTATATCATTATTAAGTGGCTGAGGTTGGATTTGAACTCAGTTACTCCTGACTCCAGGGCCAGTACTGTATCTACTGGGCCACCTAGCCACCCCATGCCTTTACTTTTCTCAGCAATATTGTGACCCAAGAAATCTCTGGAGGATTTATGATAAAGACACCTATCCATTCCCAGAGAAAGTGGTGATAGTGGGTGAATATATATTGAAGCATTTTTTTTCACTTTAATTAATTTTCTTGAGATCTCTTTTTTGAGGGAGCGAGGATCTATGTTTTTGTCACACCATGAATGTTAAAGAAATGTTTCGCATGACCTCACATTTATAATCTATATTATATTGCCTGCTTAGAACTAAATGTTTTAAAAATGAATGTTAAAAATTGTTTTTACATGAACCTGGAGATAAATATTCTTCTTCCTCTTTTTCCCCTTCCTCTTCCTCCTCTTCTTCTTCCTCTTCTCCTTCTCTTCCTCCTCCTCCTTCTCTTCTTCCTCCTCCTTCTCTTCTTCCTCCTCCTCCTTCTCCTCCTCCTTCTCTTCTTGTTCCTCCTCCTCCTTCTCTTCCTCCTCCTCCTTCTCCTCCTCCTCCTCTTCTTCCTCCTCCTCCTTCTCTTCTTGTTCCTCCTCCTCCTTCTCTTCCTCCTCCTTCTATCTTTCTCTTCTTGTCTTCTTCTTCTTGTAGTTCCTGTTTTTTGTCCTTATTCTTCTTATTCTTGTTTTTCATGTTCTTGTTTCCTTCTTTTTACTTGCACTAAAGTATAATTGATTCTCCTTCATCCCTTCATCATTATTACTGTAGTGTCTCTCCTCTTCAAATACACTTCTTGTAAACAACATATTGTAGCAGAATTCTGATTTTTAACCCACTGTTTAATCTGCTTTTGTTTTCTGGATGAATTCACATCATTCATTTACTGTTTATTTCTCTTCATTGTGCTTCTCTCTGTCCCCATTTTTTTCTTTATGACTGTCATATGTGTTTTGTTTCTAACTACCAACTCCATCCATGCACCCTCCTTTCTATCGATCACTCCTCTGCTATTACCCCCTTTCCTTACTTCCCTGGAGAGTAAGATAGCCTTTAATACCCAACTGAACATATGTTACTCTATCTTTGAGGTATTTTCAAGTAAGCTTCAAGTGTTCTCTTTCATTTTAAAAGCTTTTCCACACCTATTTTATGGGAGATAACTTACCCCATTTTATTCCTCCATTTCCCCTTCTAGTGAATTCCTTTTCTCCCCCTTAATTTTATTAAAAATAACTTCATTTACCAATTGCATATAAAAACAATTTAACATTTTTTAAAGTTTACATTCTAAATTTTCTTCTCCCCTACCCCTTTCCTGAAATGATAAACAATTAGATATAGGTTATAATGTGCAGTCTTGTCAAACACATTTCCATATTACTCATCCATGAAAGAAAACATGGACTAAAAAACCTCCAAAAAAGCAAAAGCAAAGTAAAATGCAATATTCTTAAATGATCATTCATACTTTGTCAGTTCTTTGAAGCCAAATAACATTCTTCATGATTCCTTTGGAATTGGTTTTGACCCTTGTATTTCCTAAGAATAGTTAAGTCATTCTAAGTTAAATTCATATAATTTTGCTGCTGCTGTGTGCAGTGTTCTCATGATTCTACTCACTTCACTCTTAATCAGTTGATATGAATCTTTCCAAGTTTTTTTTCTGAAATTATCCTGCTTGTCATTTGTTTTGGAACTATAGTATTCTATTTCAATTATATACCACAACTTGTTCAGCTAATTCCCTTAATGTCTAACTACTATGTAAAAATTTTCTATAAGTATTTTTATAAAAATACTTTTCCACCTTTTTGATCTTGTTAGGATATAGACTTAGTGGTATTGCTGAGACAAGGGTATAAATAATTTTATAGTCCTCTAGTTCATAATTCCAAAGTGCTCTTTTGAATGGTTGTATCTTTTCCCAACTCTTCCAACAGTGTCTTAGTGTACCTCTTTAAACCAATTTTGATGAGAGTAAGGTTCACACCCTCCTCTCCTCCCTTATGCTATCTTCTACTCAACTGTAACATCTCTTTTGAGCCTCTTCTTTGTCAGATAATTTGTCCCCTTCTACTTTCCCCTTTCTCTTCTCACAGGGCATTTTTTTCCTTACCCCTTTATTTTATTTTTAGATAATCATCTCATTTTATTAAATTCACACATGTGCTTTCTTTCTATGTATACTCCTAATTGCTCTAATAATGAAAAATTTTTAACAGTTACAAGCATCATTTTCCCATGTCGGAATGTAAATAGTTTAATCTTATTCATTCCTTTATATAATCCTTTTTTTCATTAGGAATGCTTGAAAGTTCTCTATTTCATTGAATATCATTGTTTCTCCTGAAGGATTATACTCAGTTTTTCTGGGTAGGTGATTCCTGGCTTTAATCCTAACTCTTTTGCTCTCCAAGATATCATATTCCAACCCTATGATCTTTAATGTAGAAATTTCTAAATCTCTGGATCCCATAGGACTGAAATCGTTTCTTTCTGACTGCTTACATTTTCTCTTTGACATGGTCTCTCTATATTTTGTCCATAACATTCCTGGCAGTTTTCATTTAAGGCTCTCCTTCAGGAGGTAATTAGAGGATTCCTTCAATTTCTATTGTATTCTCTGATTCTAGAGTTTTTCTGCAAAATTTCTTAAAAGTTTATGTCTAAGGGGGCAGCTAGGTGGTACAGTGCATAGGGCATTGGCCCTGGAGTCAGGAGGACCTGAGTTCAAATCCAGGCTCAGATACTTAATAATTACCTGGCTGTGGACAAGTCACTTAACCCGATTGCCTTGCAAACAAACCTAAGGAAAAAAAAAGTTGATGTCTAGGTTCTTCTCCCAATCATGGTTTTCAGATCATCTGATAATTTTTGAAAGTATTTATTTCTGGATCTTCCAGCCAAGATGGTAGAGAGAAGCCAGGCACTGTTTTTAGCTCTCTTTGTTTTTCCTTAGAACTGACATAAATCAAGCCTCTTAACAAAATATCGGATCAACAAAAGTCACAAACGAACAGAGGGAAATACAGCAAGGTTTGTCATGAGGGAGCTTCAGTGTGCCCAAGGCAGAGAGCAGAGCCTAGCACACTGGTAGCAGGGTGAGGTGGGGAACTAACCTGAGAACTTCAGCAGAAACCTTTGTGGTGTATGAGGTAGGTAGACTGGGAGAGCTCCAATGTGGATAAGGAAAGCTTCAGCATGGCTGTCCAGGACACCCATTCAGCCAACTGCTCTGTAAATCCTGAATCATGAACCTCTGGGGTTCCCAGAGGAGCCCCAACACAGAAATAGAACCAGGTATTCTCACCTTTCCCAAAAGCTGGGGTATGGATGATAGAATTCTCCAGCACTGACTATCTAGAGAGAACCTCTGGTATTTCTAGCCCTGACAGCCTAGCCCAGCAACTGGGTTGTGTGAGGACAGACTAAATCCAGCCCCAGGCATAGGGAGTGGGCAGTTAACATTCAGAGAAAGCTTCTGGTTCCTTACTGGTGGATCCACTGAGTAACATAGTGAGGTTACTAACTCCAGTAAGCTTGACCTCATGGGTTCTCAATACCAACATGACCCCAGGGAAAGCTAACAAATCCCAAAATGAAGAAAGGCCTGTGCAAAGAAGAATCTAGTGAATGTTATCTTGGAAGATAAGGAGATTAGCTCAGAAAAGGAAGGCAGAAGAGATGCTATATGTGAAACTCAGAGGAGAATATGAATTGGTCTCTAACCCAGAAAGACTTCTTAGAAGACATTAGAAAGAAATTTAAAAATCAAATGGAAAAAGTGGGGCAAGAAATGCAAGTGAAAATTAACAACACAGAAGAGAAAATTAACACCTAACATCAAAAAATGACAGAAGAAAACAAATTATTTAAAAATACAATTGGACAAATGGAAAAACAAACCAATTCCCTCAAAAACACAATTGGGCAAATGAAAAAAGATAACAACTTTAAAAATAGAATTGCTTAAATGCAAAAGGAGATGCAATAACTAAATGGAGAAAATATTTCCCTGAAATATAGATTGGGATTAGTGGAAACTAATGACCTCATGAAACACCAAGAATCTGTTAAACAAAATAATAATAAAAATAATAAAATAAATTGTAAAATATCTATAAAATTGTAAAGCAACTGATCTGAAAAAATAGATCTCAGAGAGATAATTTAAGAAACAGGACTTATCTGAAAACCTTGAACAACAACAAAAAAAAGAGCCTGGACTCTGTCCATTATTCAGGATATAATTAAGAGAACTGCCTTGATAACCTAGAACCAGAGGGCAAAACTGATTTCCCTCTATCCCCTGTTAAACTAGATCCCCAAAATGGGAAAAAAAAAACAAGGAATATTGTGTCCAAATTCCAGAATTATATCAAAAAGAAAATTCTGCAAGTACTCAGAGGTAACTAAAATACCAAGCAGTCACAGTTAGGATTACACAGGACCTGGATACATCAACATTAAAGGATCAAAGGGACTGGAATATGATATTCCAGGGAGCAAGGGAACTTGAAATAGAAGCAAAAATCAACTATCCTGCAAAACTGATCCTTCTCTTTCAGGAAAAAGAGATTTAACAAAATAGGTGATTTTCAAACTTTTCCAATGAAAATGCCAGAGGTGTACAGAAAATATATTCAAACAGAATATTCGGAAAATACCTGAAAAAGCAAACTGGGGTAAAGAAAAAGATTGCTGTCCAGCAAAATTAAACTGGTTACTTCCCTACCTGGGACGAAAATTCTCAAAATTCTTGAGAATGGTAACTCTATTAGAGGAAATGTTCTTAGGCTGAAGATGGACATTCATGGTATGTGCATGACTTTGATGGAATGATTTTAAAAATTAGTACATTACAAAGGGGGGGTACTGTAAAGAGACAGGAAGAAAGGGGAGGCAAAATGGGGCAAATTACATCATATGAAAAGGTACAAAGGACCTATTGCAATAGAGGGAAAGAAAGAAGGAGGTATGAACTGCCTGGACCTTACTCTCAAAAAGGGATTAACATACACTCTCAGCTGAGAAATTTATCTTACTTTTCAAGTATTACAAGGGGTAAAAGAGGGGAGGGGGAGGGAAGGGAGAAGGGGGGAAGGGAAAGGAGAAAAAAGAAGGGGTGGATAGAAGGGAAGAATACATTCAGAGAGATGGTATTAAGAAGCAAAACACTGGGGAGAAGGAAGGAATAAGGTGAAAGGAGGGGAGATAGCTTAGAGGGTAATTTAGAGTTACTAATTATAACTGTAAATGTGAATGGGAAGAACTGTCCCTTATTATGGAAGTATATAGCGGAATGGATTAAAAACCAAAATCCTACATTATGCTGCTTACAAGAAACACATTTGAGTTAGAGAGATACACACAGAATAAAGTTAAAAGTCTGGAACAGAATATATTATGCTTCAGCTGAAGTGAAGCAATTGCAAAAATAAATCTCATTAAAAGTGATACAGAGGGGCAGCTATGTGGCACAGTGGATAGAGCACCAGCCCTGGAGTCAGGAGTACCTGAGTTCAAATCTGACTTCAGATGCTTAATAATTACCTAGCTGTGTGGCCTTGGGCAAACCACTTAACTCCATTTGCCCTGCAAAATCCTTAAAAAAAAGTGATAGAGAAGCAAACTATTATCCTCCTAGAAGCTACTATATAGACAAGGAAATAATTTTAATATTAAATGTGTATAATCAAATGGCAAAGCATCCAGATTCTTAGAGGAGAAGCTGGATGAAATACAGGGAGACATAGATGGCAAAATGCAACTGGTGGGATAACTCTATCTCCCCCTCTCAGAATTAGATAAATCTAAGCATAAAATAAACAAGAAGGAAGTTAGAGGTGTTAGAAAAGTTAAATATGATATCACTCTGAAGAAGATTGAATGAAGTTAAAAAGGAATATGCCTTTTTTTCCAAAAATTGACCATATATTAGGACATTAAACCCTCAATCAAATACAGAAAGACAGAAATAGTGAATGCGTAATTTTCGGGTCATGGTACAATAAAAGTCATGGGCAATAAAGGACCACATGAGATAGACCTAAATTAATTGGAAACTAAATAACCTAATTTTAGAGAATGAGTGTATCAAACAACAAATCACAGAAAGTATTAATTTCATCTAAGACAATGATAATGAGACAACATACCAAAACTTATGAGATACAGTCAAAACAGTTATTAGGGGAAATATTATATCTCTAAAAGCTTACTTGAATAAAATGGAGGAGAACAATGAACCATGCAACTAAAACAGAGAAAAAACAAATTAAAAATTTGAACATAAATGATAGAAAAAGAAAAAATTGAAAAATTTTAAAAAATTGAAAATTCTGAAAATTTATGATGTAATTAATAAAATTGAAAGCAAGAAAACTATTGGATGAATAAATAAAACCAAGTTGGTTTTGTGGGAAAAAAAAGAATTAAACGGATAAACCTTTGGTTATTTGATTTAAAAAAGAAAGAAGGAAACCATGCTACCAATATCAAAAATGATAAAGGTGAATTCACCACCAATGAGGAGGAAATTGCCTTGCAAAACAAAAACAAAAAGAAAAGAAAAAAGAAAAGAATTGAACAGTCCATCAATGAATTCCCTAAGAAAAAAATCTCCAGGGCCAGATGGATTCACAAGTGAATTCTTACAAATATTTAAGGATCAGTTAGGTCTAATTCTATGTAAACTATATAAAAAAAAAAGGTGAAGAAGGAGTTCTGTCAAATTCCTTCAATGATACTAATACAGGCATGAACCAGAGCAAGAAAATTATAGGCCAATTTCTGAAATGGATATGGATGCAAACATTTTAAATAAAATATTAAAGTGATTACAGTGAGTTATCTATCACTAGGATAATACACTGTGAGCAAGTAGGATTCATACCAGGAATGCAAGGTTAGTTCAATATTAGGAAAACTATCAGCATAATTGATCACATCAATACCAAATGCGACAGAAATTATTATTATCTCAATAGATGTGAAAAAGCTTTTGACAAAATACAGCACCCATTCTTATTAAAAACACTAGAGAGCATAGAAATAAGCAGAATTTTCCTTAAATTGATAAAGGAATAAGCTATCTAAAAATCATCAAAAAGAATTATATGAAACCCCACTATTATTTAATATTGTATTAAAAATGTTAGCATTAGCAATAACAGAAGAAAAATAAATTGAAGGAATTATAATCTATAACAAAGAAAAAAACTCTCACTCTTTGTAGATGATATGATGGTACACTTAGAGACCCCTAGAAAATCATCTAAAAAACTACAGAAAACAATTAGCAACTTTCGCAAAGTAGCAGGAAATAAAATAAAGCTACATAAATCAACAGCCTTTAACAAGACACAGCAGCAAGAGCTAGAAAGAGAAACCCCATTTAAAATAAATACAGACATAAAATAAATATAATAAAATAAATAAGACAGGCAGCTAGGTTGCACAGTGGATAGAGCACCAGACCAGGAGTGAAGAGGATCTGAGTTCAAATCCAGCCCCAGACAATAATTACCTAGCCCTGTGACCTTGGATAAGTTACTTAACCCTGTTGTCTTAAATAATAAATTAAAAGAAGATTTAAAATAACTGCACCCAACATAAACTAGGTGGGATTCCACCCTGCCAAGGAAGACTCAGAAACTATATGAAAACAATCACAAAACATTTCTTCTTAAATTTATTTGTTTGTTTATTTATTTATTATTGCTTCCCTCCCCTCACCACCCACAGAATGTTTTGAGAGAAAGATAATTATCCAGAATAAAATAATTGTTTCAATAATTAATAATTCTTTCTATAATTTGTTTTATGCACTCATTCTTTTACATTTTCTTTTATTTTTTTGATTTTTTGGCTTTGTTTAACAGATTCTTGTTGTCTTTTGAAGTCATTGGTTTCAACAGACTCCATCCTTTTTTTAGAGAAGAATTTTCTTCACCTTTTTCAACTAACTCCTTTTCCAATCGGTCAATTCTATTTTTGAAGGAGTTTTCCATTTGTCCACTTGAGGATTTGAGAGAAATATTTTTTTTTGCCTTTGTCCAATTGTGTTTTCCAAGGATTTGGTTTCTTGTTGCAAGGTGTTAATCTTCTCTCCCAAATTTTGCAAATGATTTTTAAACTCCTTCCTGATTTCTTCAAGGAAGTCTTTCTGGACTGGAGAGCAAAATCATATTCTCCTTAGAGGTTCTAGATCTCTCTGAGTTAGGGTTTTTACCTTTTAGGTAATTTTTTTATGGGCCTCCCTTTCTACTAGCCTTTTTTATTTTTCCTGGGACCTTGTGTTTGGAGGGAGGTGTTGGGATCCCTGGAGGTTTTGCTTACTGGGTTTAGTACCTCCACGTGTGCCGGCCACTAGTGGATGCCAGAGGCTTTGCTCATTTGGCTTAGTGACTCCAAGTGGACTGGCCAGTTGGGGGCGCTGGGTGCTTTCTCTGGAGTGTCTGTGGCCTTGATTTGAAGCCCTCTCCCTAAGCCTTGAGGGCGTTCTGTGCTGCTGGATACCGTTAGACTTGACAATGTGGGCTGGATCCTGGAGCTTGGTCATAACTCTCCTTGTTCAGCTGAGGGAGTCTGCTCCCCACACCTCAGGGGGAGAGGGGTCTGTGACTGTGTTTGTTCTGGGAGGAGGGTTCCACTGAAAGTATGGGATCCAGAGTCCTCCAGACCAGAGGAACCTGGAGGAGCCATGTCCAGCCATAATCCACGACTCTCTGCACTGCGCCCCAGACAGTGGCTCCCAAAGCCAACACCTCCACGGCTGATCTTGGCCAGTCCAGCTCTCCCCTGCCCCCTCTGGCTCTCTGCTCTCTGCATCCAGCTCCCCCATGCTCCCTGAAGACAGACCTTGAGATCAATGCTGTTCCCCTCACTTCTTTTTCTGGGTTTTGTTGATGGAATCTCCGTTCAGAGGTTTGTTTCACATTATATATGAGGGAAGACCAGGAGACCTTAGCACAGGGCTTATCTTCTCTCTGCCTCTTGGCTGGAAGTCCTATAAAACACTTTTTACACAAAAAAAAACAGATTTGAATAATTGGGCAAATATAAATTGCTCCTGGCTAGGCTGAGCTAATGAAATAAAAATGACAATTCTATCTAAATAGTTTACCTATTCATTGCCATTCCAATCAGATTTCAAAAAAAAATTGCTATATTGAGATGGTAACTTAAATTCATATGGATGAACAAAAAGTCAGAAATATAAAGGGGATTAATGAAAAATAGAAAGGAAGATGGAGGACTTCCGGCCAAGATGGCGGAGAGAAGACAGGTACAGTTCTAAAGTCTCCTGATCTCTTCCCCATCTATCACATGTAATAAACCTCTTAAAGAAATCCAAACCAGGAAACCCAGAAAGAAAAGCCAGGAGAGGAAAATCTAGCTCAGGATTTGTCTCCTGCAGCAGCCTTGGCTGAGTACCGGCAGGTGAGTCTGAGCTCCGAGGGAAGATCAGCCTGGGATCAGCCAGATCAACAGCTGAATTGGAACCGGGAGTCTGAGGTCCTGAGAGCCAGACCTGCTGGATCAGTGGTGGGGCTGGATGAAGGGGGCTTGGGTCTGCAGGGAAGCAAAGGCTCTGGTGTTGGTGCTGTCCCCCTGGAGCTTGGGGAAGGGGCTGTGGGGAGAGGTCTGGTGCAGGAGAGCTGTGGACATCATCCCTGGGCTCCTCAGGTCTGAGAAACTCTGAGCCCAGGCCTCCATTGCACTGAGGCCTCTTCTCAAACAAATGCAAATTACTTCTGCCTCAGGCCCAGGTGTGTGAGCAAAATAACTAGCCCAGCTGAGGAATCACCTCAGGCCAGGGTAAAGCCCACCATTGACTGAAGGCAAAAGAATTCAATAGCTCCAATTCCTGCCTTCTGGCAAAGGGAGAAGACACTCCAGAGAAAGAAACCAGCACCTCCTACTGGCCAGCCAGAGAAACTGCACTCAGTAAAGCCTTTAGAGATCCCAAGCCCAGGTGAACTAGCCCCACCCAACTCAAGGTCTCAGCATAATGAAGAAGGGTCAGCGGAATGGTGGATCCATAGAAAAATTCCTGGAAGGGAAAGACCCCAACCCAGAGAGACCTGGAACATCTGAGGAGAATACAATCTGGTCTCCAGCACAGAAAGACTTCCTTGAAGAAATAAGGAAGGAGCTTAAAAATCAACTGGAAAATTTGGGGAAGACAATTAATACCTTGCAACAAGAAAACAAAACCTTAGAAAGTAGAATTGGACAATTACAAAATGAGAATAATTCTCTCAGATCCTCAAATGAGCAAATGCAAAAAAATTAATTCTCGCAAAACCTCAATTGGTCAAATGGAAAGCTCTTTCAAAAGTAGAATTGACCAATTGGAAAAGGTTAATGAAGAAAACTCCTCCCTCCAAAAAATAATGGAGTCTACAGAAGCTAATGACTCCATGAGACAGCAAAAGTCAGTTAAACAAAATCAAAAAATAGAAAAAATAGAAGCAAATGTGAAATATCTCATCAACAAAATCACTGACCTCAAGAATAGATCGAGGAGGGGCAACCTGAAAATTATAGGACTTCCTGAAAACATTGAAGAGAAAAAAAGCCTGGACTTAATATTACAGGATCTAGTGATGGAAAACTGCCCTGACATCACCAAATTGGAGGGCAAAGTAGTTAGTGAAAGAGTACATCAATCCCCACCAGAAAAAGATCCTAAAATGAAAACACCAAGGAATGTTATGGCCAAACTCCAGAACTATCAGATAAAAGAGAAAATCCTGCAAGCAGCCAGAAAGAAACAATTTAAATATCAAGGAGCCACGGTAAGGATGACGCAGGACCTGGCTGCATCAACTTTAAGGGATCAAAGGGCCTGGAATGAGATATTTCAAAGAGCATGGGAGCTTGGAATACAGCCAAGAATCTACTTTCCTGCAAAGCTGAGCCTTCTCTTCCAGGGAAAAAGATGGATATTTAACGAAATGGAAGAATTCCAAAAATTTCTGATGAAAAGACCAGAGCTAAACAGAAAATTTGGATATCAAACAGGAGGTTCAAGAGACACATGAAAAGGTAAAAAAGGGGGGGGTGGTAAAAGGAAAAAAATGTAATCCAGTAAGTTGAAACTGGTTATATTCCAGCATGGGGTGGGGGGGAAGAGACTCTCATAAATCCTGACAAATGTAACTCTAACAGAGAGAATATACCTAGCCAGAAATGATGGACATCCATGACCTATCCATGAGACTGATATCTAATGGAATGTAACTGGCTTTAACTCCACTGGGGAGAAAGACTCTAATAACTCTCAGGAATTTTGACTCTATTCAACAGAATATACTGAAGTAGAAGGGACAGACACTCAGAATTTTCTATGACTTAGATAGAATGATCTAAAAAATATATATATACTACCTCCCTAAAAAGGGAGACAGGAAAGAGACGGGAGGAGGGAGGGGATTGAATGGGACAAATCTCATTACACTAAGAGGTACAAAAAAAACCTATGGTAATAGAGGGGAAGAAGGGAGTAGAGGAAAAACACTTGAATCTTCTCATCAGACTTGGCTTAAAGTCAACCTATACATACTCAGTTAACTTATAAAACATCTAACCTTTCAAGTATTAAAAGGGGAAAAGGGGAGGGGGTTGGAGAAAGCTAAGGGGAGGGGAGGAAATAAGGGGAAATAACAAAAGGAAGGGAAGGGAACAGGGGAAAGGGGAAAGAAAGGGGAGGGTGTGATATAGGAGGGCAAACACACTGAACGGGGTGGTATTTAAAAACAAAATACTGGGTAATATGGATAAAAGGGGGGGAAAGGGGGAAAAATACAAACAGAGGGAAGATAGCACAGTGGGCAATAAAGAATTAGTAATCATAACCTTGAATGTGAATGGGATGAACTCTCCCTTAAAACGTAAGCAAATAGTAGAGTGGATTGAAAACCAGAATCCTACAATATGCTGCTTACAAGAAACTCATTTGAAGCAGAGAGATACATATAGAGTAAAGGTAAATGGTTGGAGCAAAATATATTTTGCTTCAGCTGAAGTAAAAAAAGCAGGGGTAGCAATCCTTATCTCAGACAAAGCAGCAGCAAAAATAGCATTAAAAGAGATAAGGAAGGAAACTTTATCCTCCTAAAAGGTACCATAGCCAATAAAGTCATTTCAATATTGAATATATATGCACCAAGTGGGACAGCACCTAAATTCGTAGAGGAGAAGCTGAAAGAATTACAGGAAGACATAGACAGCAAAACTAATAGTAGGAGACCTCAACCTCTTGCTATCAGATCTAGATAAATCAAATCATAAAACAAACAAGAAAGAAATTAGGGAAGTAAATAGATTGTTAGAAAAATTAGATATGGTAGACTTATGAGGAAACTGAGTGGGGATAGAAAGGAATATACCTTTTTCTCTGCAGTACATGGAACTTATACAAAAATTGACCATGTACTAGGACATAAAAACCTAATGATCAACTGCAGAAAAGCAGAAATAGTGAATACATCTTTCTCAGATTACAATGCAATAAAAGTCATGTGCAATACTGGGCCAAGGAGATACAGACCCAGAGCAAATTGGAAACTGAATAACCTCATCTTAAAAAATGAGTGGACCAAAAAACAAATTATAGAAAGAATTAACCATTTTATCCTAGATAATGATAATAATGAAACAACATACCAAAACCTATGGGATTCATTCAAAGCAACTCTCAGGGGATATATTATATGGCTCTAAATGCTTATATGAATAAACTGGAGAAAGAGGAAATCAATGAACTAAACATGCAACTAAAAAAATTAGAGAAAGATCAAATCAAAAATCCCCAATCAAATACCAAATTAGAAATTTTAAAAATTAAAGGAGAAATTAATAAAATTGAAAGCAAAAAAAACTATTGAATTAATAAATAAAAGCAAAAGTTAGTATTATGAAAAACCAATAAAATTGATAAACCTCTTGTCAATTTGATTAAAAAAAAAGAAAGAAGAAAACCAAATTGCTAGTATTATAAATGAAAAAGGTGAACTCACCACCAATGAGGAGGAAATTAAAGTAATAATATGAAATTATTTTGCCCAACTTTATGCCAATAAATTTGGTAATCTAAGTGAAATGGATGAATATTTACAAAAATATAAGTTGCCCAGGTTAAATGAAGAAGAGATTAAATACCTGAACAACCCTATCTCAGAAAAAGAAATTCAACAAGCCATTATTGAACTCCCTAAAAAAAAACATCTCCAGGGCCTGATGGATTCACAAGTGAATTCTACCAAACATTTAAGGAACAATTGGTTCCAATCCTATATAAACTCTTTGGAAAAATAGCGAAAGATGGAACTCTGCTTAACTCTTTCTATGAAACCAATATGGTGCTGCTAACTAAACCAGGAAGAGTTAGAACAGAGAAAGAAAATTATAGACCTATTTCCCTGATGAATATAGATGCAAAAATCCTAAATAAAATCTTAGCAAAATGACTACAATAAGTCATCACTAGGATAATACATTATGATCAAGTAGGATTTATTCCAGGAATGCAGGGTTGGTTCAATATTAGGAAAACTGTTAGTATACTCAATTATATCAACAACAAACCTATCAGAAACCATATGATCATATCAATAGATGCTGAAAAAGCTTTTGAGAAAATACAGCATCCATTCCTATTAAAAACACTAGAGAGTGTAGGAATAAATGGACTGTTCCTTAAAATAATTAGCAGTATCTATCTGAAACCATCAACAAGCATTATACTCAATGGGGAGAGGCTAGAGGCATTCCCAATAAGATCAGGGGTTAAACAAGGGTGCCCATTATCACCACTACTATTCAATATTATATTAGAAATGTTATCATCAGCAATTAGAGAAGAAAAAGATATTAAAGGAATTAGAATTGGGAAGGAAGAGACAAAACTCTCACTATTCACAGATTACATGATGGTCTACCTAGAGAATCCCAAGAAATCATCTAAAAAACTACTGGAAACAATTAGCAATTTTAGCAAAGTTGCAGGTTATAAAATAAACCCTCATAAATTCTCAACTTTTCTATATATGTCTAACAAGAAACAGCAGGAAGAGCTAGAAAGAGAAATCCCATTCAAAGTAACCTCAGACAGTGTAAAATACCTGGGAGTCTATTTGACAAGACAGACTCAGAATCTTTTTGAAAACAATTATAAAACACTTCTCACAAATTAAATCAGATTTAAATAACTGGGCAAATATCAACAGCTCGTGGATAGGGAGAGCTAATATAATAAAAATGACAATTCTACCAAAACTAAACTATCTGTTTAGTGCCCTACCAATCAAAATTCCAAAAAATTACTTTAATGAGTTAGAAAAAATTGTAAGTAAATTCATATGGAGAAATAAAAAGTCAAGAATTGCCAGGAGCTTAATGAAAAAAAAAATGCAAACTAAGGTGGCTTAGCACTACCCGATCTAAAATTATATTATAAAGCATCGGTCATCAAAACTGTTTGGTATTGGC
Organism: Macrotis lagotis; assembly: GCF_037893015.1. Classification (NCBI taxonomy): domain Eukaryota; kingdom Metazoa; phylum Chordata; class Mammalia; order Peramelemorphia; family Peramelidae; genus Macrotis; species Macrotis lagotis. Next base: position 4,090,158 of record NC_133659.1, read on the forward strand.
TAAGAAGTAGAGTGGTGGACCAGTGGAATATACTAGGTGTAAAAGCAGGAGAGGATTATAGTAATCTGCTATTTGATAAACCCAAAGAGTCTGGCCACTGGAATAAAAACTCCCTCTTTGATAAAAACTGCTGGGATAATTGAAAGTTAGTATGGAAGAAACTTAGATTAGACCAACACCTCACACCCTTTACCAAGATAAGATCCAAATGGTTACAGGACATAGACATAAAAAACAATACTATAAGCAAATTAGAAGATCAAGGACTAGTCTACCTGTCAGATCTATGGAAAGGGGAACAGTTTATGACTAAGGAAGAATTGGAGAACATCACTAAAAACCAATTAGATGATTTCAATTACATTAAATTAAACAGCTTTTGCACAGATAAAACCAATGTAATCAAGATCAAAACTAAAGTAGTAAATTGGGAAACAATCTTTACAACTAATGATTCTGACAAAGGACTCATTTCTAAAATATACAGAGAACTGAGTCATATTTTCAAAACAAAAAGCCATTCCCCAATTGACAAATGGTCAAAGGATATGCAAAGGCAACTTACAGATGAGGAGATCAAAGCAATCCATAGCCATATGAAAAAATGCTCTAAATCATTTATTATTAGAGAAATGCAAATTAAAGCTTCTCTGTGGTACCACCTCCTTCCTCTCAGATTGGCCACTATGACCAGGAAGGATAATGATCATTGTTGGAAGGGTTGTGGGAAATCTGGGACACTATTACACTGTTGGTGGAGCTGTGAACTCATCCAACCCTTCCGGAGAGCTATTTGGAACTATGCCCAAAGGGCAACAAAAATGTGCATACCCTTTGACCCAGCAATACCATTACTAGGTCTATACCCTGAAGAGATGAGGAAAAAGGGTAAAAACATTACTTGTACAAAAATATTTATAGCAGCCCTGTTTGTGGTGGCAAAGAATTGGAAATCCAGTAAATGTCCTTCAATTGGGGAATAGTTTAGCAAACTGTGGTATATGTATGTCATGGAACACTATTGTTTTATTAGAAACCAGGAGGGATGAGATTTCAGGGAAACCTGGAGGGATTTGCATGAACTGATGCTGAGTGAGATGAGCAGAACCAGAAAAACACTGTACACCCTAACAGCAACATGGGAGTGATGTTCAACCTTGAAGGACTTGCTTATTCCATCAGCGCAACAATTGGGAAAAATTTTTGGCTGTCTGCAAAGGAGAGTACCATCTGTATCCAGATAAGGAGCTGTGGAGTTTGAACAAAGTACAAGGACTATTCCCTTTAATTCAGAAAAAACTCCAGATGTCTTATTGTTTGATCTGGTTACCTCTGAGAATTCTGTTCTCTTTAAGGATATGATTTCTCTCTCATCACACCCAAATTGGATCAATGTACAACATGGAAACAAAGTAAAGACTGAAGGAGTGCTATCTGTGGGGTGGGGGTGGGGAGAGGGAAGCAAGATGGGGGAAAATTGTAAAACTCAAATAATATCTTTAATAAAAATTAAAAAAAAGAAAGGAAGGTGACCTAGCCCTACCAGATCTAAAATTATATTATTAAGCATCAGTCATCAAACTGTCTGTTATTGGCTAAGAAATAGAGGGGTGGATTGGTGGGAAAGACTAGGTGCAATAGCAGGAAATGATTATAGTGATCTGCTCTTTGATAAACCCAGAGTCTAGCTTCTGGGAGAGCAACTCATTCTTCAATAAAAACTGCTGGGAAAACTGGAGGATAGTATGAAAGAAACTAGACTTAGATTAATATTTCACACCTTATACTAAGGGCTAAATAGAGACAGGATTTAGACATAAAAGTTAATATGTGCCAATTAGGAGAACAAGGAATAATTTGCCTGTCAGATCTATGGAAAGGGTAGTAGTTGATACCCAAAGAACAGATAAAAACCATTATAAAAATAAACTGGATAATTATGATTACATTAAATTAAAAAGCTTTTGCCAAAACAAAAGGATCAAGATCAAAAGGAATGTAACAAATTGGGAAACAGTTTTTACAACTAGTGTTTCTGACAAAGGACTCATTTCTAAAATATATAGAGAACTGAGTCAGATTTATTATAAACTAAGTCATTCCTCAATTGACAAATGGTCAAAGAATATGAAGACACAACTCTTGGATAAGGCAATCAAAGCCATCTATAGTCATCTGAAAAAATTGCTCTAAATCATTACTCACTAGAGAAATGCAAATTAAAGCATCTCCAAGATACTACCTCACACCTCTCAGACTGGCCAATATGACCAGAAAGGACAATGATCAATGTTGGAAGAGATGTGGTAAAACCGGGACACTAATATATTGTGGTGGAGCTGTGAACTCATCCAGGCTTTCTGGAAAGCAATTTTGAATTATGCCCAAAGGGCAATAAAAATGTGCATCTCCTTTGATTCAGCAGTATCAATACTGGGATTGTATCTTGAAGAGATCATAAAAAAGTAAAAATTCCTCATGTACAGAAATATTCGAAGCAGTTCTGTTTGTAGTAGCAAAGAACTGAAAATTGAGGAGATGCCCCTCAATTAGGGAATGGCTGAACAAATTGTGGTATATGTATATGATGGAACACTATTGTTCTTTAAAAAATCAGGAGGGGGGCTGCTAGGTTGCATAGTGGATAGAGCACCAGCCCTGGAGTCAGGAGGACCTGCCTGAGTTCAAATCCAGCCTCAGACACTTACTAATTACCTAGCTGTGTGACCGTTGGCAAGTTACTTAAACCCATTACCTTACAGAAACCTAAAAAAAAAATGAAATAAGGAGGAATGGGAATTCAAAGAAGCCTGGAAGACTTGCTTGAATTGATGCTGAGAGAGATAAGGCAATTCTCAGAGAAAGAAATCAAAGCTATCTATAGTCATATGAAAAATTGTTCCAAATCATTATTGAGTAGAAAAATAAATATTAAAACATATTTGAGGTACCACCCTAATACATATCAAATTAGCCAATAAGACAGTTAAGGAAAATGATCAATTTTGGAGGACATGTGAGAAAACTGGGACACTAATGCATTGTTGGTGGAATTGTTATGTGATCCATCCTTTCTGGAGAACAATTTAAAATTATGCCTATCTGCTTTTAAAGGAGCTTTTTCAGGGAATTTTTGTATGTCTGTTTTTCCCATTTGACTAATTCTACTTTTTTAAGGCATGCTTCTCTTCATTGAATTATGGACCTGTTGTTTTTAATCCTTTGGCCTATTCTGGTTTTTTTTTTTTTAGATATTGTTTTCTCCAATATTTTTTGCCTCCTTTGCCAAATTACTGGCTCTTTTTTGGTAATTGTCTTAAATCTCTCTCAATTCTCTACCATATTTTTTTTCGACCTCTCTTACTTGATTTTTAAAAGTCCTGTTTGAGCTCTTCCATGACTTCAGGCCACTAGAAATTTTGATTTTTATGTCTTCTGAGTGTGTTATGATCTTGTCACAACAACTTGATTGAGTTAGGATCTTTTTTCTGTTTGCTCATTTCCAGCTGCTTTCTTGACTTTTACCTCTTCTTCTGTGGGGCTTCACTTCTGGAGTGGAGGGTGCACCATTTCAAACTTAATGAGTTTTTGTGTAACTGTTTTTCAGATATAATTCCAAAGATCTAGTAGTTATTGTTTCTTCCAAGGTGCAACTAGCTGGGGAAAGGTGCGTTTATTATTCTGGTCTTGAATTGAGTGTTCCTAAGCATTGTTTTCCATCCTGGAACTATTACTTGGGTTCCTGTTTCCATGAGGCTACAAGCTTTGGGGTGCTATTGCTCCTTTTTGCTCTGGGACTGAGACTTAATATGCTGATCCATGGGCAGCAAAACAGAGTTCTGCCCCCAGTGCCAGCAAAGGGAACCCTGTAATCGCCTTCTGACCAGTTGTCCAACCTTCTTACTGCCCTGGGGACTGAGAAGTCCAGAAACCATCACTGCCACCACTGAGTCAGTCCCCCTCCCCAAGCTTGCTCCTGGTTTCCTGGGGCCTCCCTAGTCTGTACTGGACTGGCCAGAGCCGAACTGCACTCCTGCTGACATGCTAAATTGTCTCCTCTTGGAAAATTGTTCCACTCCATTCTTTTGTGGGGTCTACCATTCTAGAAGTTTTTGAGAGTGGTATTTGCAAGGACGTGGAGAGAACTCAGACAAGTTCCTGCCTTGTTCTATGCCATGTTGGCTCTGCTTTCAGGACAAATTCTTAAAAGCAAGAACATAAATGAATTAGAAAATGGGGAGGGTGGAGTCAAGTAGTTGAAACTTAGGGTGAAATCTAGAGAGGGACTTAAAATGAAAAGTTAAAAATCTAATGGGTAGAAAAGGGAATCTATTTGACTGAAAGGACAAGAGAGGGGAAGATTTAAATAATAAATAAATAAATAAAGTAGAAAGACAAGGGTAGTAATAGCAAAATTTCAAGCAAAAAGAGGCAAGAGAATGATGGGAAAAAAGATAGTTGGAAGAGAGTCAGTGAAAAATAAATGAAAGTAACTGCATAGAACTGATACTATTTACAGAAGAAAAAATATCATGACTTGAAAAATCCATGAGATAATGGAGTAAAATACAAACCTAACTCTCATAAATTTAAATGTAATTGAATTGCAATAGCCAATAAAATGAAAAAGAGAGGAATTAGATAAGAAAAGAAATCATGGTTCCAGATATAACAAAAGACATTTGTACAAATGGAATGTTGACAGAAAAATCCTAAATATTGAATCGATCAAAGAAAAAAATCATAGGACCAATTAATCATTGTGGGAAAGAAAATGATAATGATAAAACATTATACCACATTTCAAGGGTGTTTTATCCAAAAAAAATGTAGATATCTTCATATCTATAGATATCTTTATCTATAGCTATCAATGTCTAAATTTAGGTATTTATAAATGTTCATATATATATATATATATGGGCATTTATAAATGTCTAAATATATTTATACATATATATCAATATGGATATTGATAAATGTCTAAATATATATACATATATATCAATATGGACATTGATAAATGTCTAAATATATATATCCATATATATCATATATATAAATGTCTAAATATAATCTATCCATATATATATATATATATATATATATATATATATATATATATATCAATATCCAGATATTTGTATATTGAAATGTTCATATTAGAGTTTTGGTTTTCCTTTGAAATTTTGCTATTAACTCCTTTGTCTGTCTGTCTTTTATCTGACTATTTATTCAACCCCTCCTTTTTCTTTTCATTCAACTAGATTCCCCTTTCTCCTCTTCTTTTCCTAGTGTACAGTAAATATTTGATCACATCAGCAAATTTATCTCTGAAGATAAAAATTTGAAGTAGACATTTAAAAATGGTAGAATTGTTATTTATAGGTGGGTATTTGTCTTCTAGTCAGGTGCAGGATTCTTCATAGGATAAAGTAAGAAAAATTGTTTGATTTCATTTTTGATGACTAAATCATTAATTTATTTTAGAATTAACAGGGGTTTGATCATTAGTGTGCCTCAAACTGATTTTTATTAATTAATGTAAAAAGCGGATTATGTCTTTTAATTGATTAGTGTGTACAATATGTAGTAATAACATATTTTTGTATATGTATATAGTAACATATCTTGTCTTTATTTTTTTATAGTTTCTAAAGTCCCAGGAGAAAAAAAGGCTGTAAATCAAGAAATTGACCTTTATTCTAGAAGACCAGGAATCAAAATTCATTCTCTGCCATACATTCTCAAGTATCCTTCAAAACCTAAAGGGATAAAACAAGAAATCCACCACCGTCCAATTTACCGATTATGTCATTTTATTAGCGACCAACCTAAATTTAAAATTATTCATCGCTTGGAAAGGTTTAAGAAGAAAGCGACTGCTAGACCAAGTTGCATTGTAGACTTTACCCCACTCAATAGTATTGATAGACAGTATAGAAATCAGAAAAAGATGGAAAACTTCCAAAACAAAATAGAGTCAGTAGGCATGCTCCAAATTGCTACTGAAGATGCTAATGAAAATCTTCAGGCACATATTCAACAGAAAAATCATTTTATTAAGAAAAGAGCCAAAGAAGATAAGAAGAAAATTGAAGAAAGTTTGCAAAAGCTTCAAGAGACCAGAGCAAAACTGATGAAAAAATTCCAAGAAAGGAGAAATTTCTTTAAAGAGGAAGCCAGAACCAAAGCACAAGAGCGTCAAATAGTAATAGATAAACTCAGTCTGCATTGCAGCCTGGCAAAGGAATATTTTCAGTATGATAGATTGAAGAATAGACAAGATATCTTGAAGATGAAGAAGTCCCATGTGAAGGAAATGAGGGAAATCAATCTATATCATAAAGAATTACTTGAAAAAATGAAGAATGGGAGGTGAGTATATTTGCAATTGATAAGGTACTTTGAGGATGAATGTATACTATAGATTGATTTCTTCACTTTTGCCTGAATTTTTATGTTATAAGCAATGGTATTGACATTTTATCATATAAGTTACTATTTGCAAAGTGTTTTGCAAATAGTAAATTTTTGTATAAATAGCTATTGGCTATTATTAAAGAATCTTGACAGATTTTTTCAGGCTCTAAGTAAAATGACACACATATATATGGAAATATACATATGTACAAGCATATACATATATAGGTATATGTTATATAAATAATTATACACACTCATATAGGTATGTCACACACATGTACACAGTGTTTCAAAACTTTTGGTACATTTTATAGCTGAAAATGACTTCTGAAGTTAGGAAACTTAAAGGTAAATGAAGACTTTTGTAACTTTTTTAGTAACAAAAGTTTGGACACAAAAAATGCATTATAAGTACCAAGTTAAGAATGATTCAGCATAATTCACTTCTTTCAAGCTAATTTTTATTATCATCTTCTAATAAGGGAGTACTTTTATATATTTCTTTCCATTGCTTTATTTAGGGATTATAAGGATGGGTTAATAATTATGTATATGTTTATGTTATAATCATGTCAAAGAATGATGAGTCCACAGAATGAATGTACTTTTAAGGACAAAGACTTTGAACTAGGCATTGAAGGCACTTTGGCATTTGAGATACTTAAACAAACCTATTCAAGATGGTGAAGATGGGACTAGTAGATCACCTAAAAAAATCTGGAGTTTTATTGGCCTGTCTGTTCCCTTTAAAGAAACACTGTGATGTGGGCAGCAAAGGAGGTGGATGTAGACAAGTTTAAGAGAAAATTAACATTTAGCAAAATCCTTTTGTCTTCTACCCTACTCAAACCACAGATGATATTTTATGTTCCATTCAGGTAATCTCATTTTAAGTAGCTGATCAATAAATTGGAGCATGTGCAGAGGAGAGGAATGAAAATAGGAAGAACATTGATTCTGTAACACATGAAAATTAAAGGAATTTAGGGAGTTTAGCTTGGATAGAGGTAGTGGTAGGGAAGAAAATTTACCTTTGAGCTAGAAAGACATAATAGATGCTTCAAGGAGAAGGGGACTGCAAGGGGCTCTCCATGGTCCATGTGGATAGAACTAGAAATAGTGGCTGGAAGTCAGTGACAAATAGTTCACTTGAGATTCAACATAAAGATCTTTCACCCAATTCAAGTCAGTTGTCAAGTCGATGCTTCACCGAGAGAGAAAGTGTGGTGACTTTCAGTTTATCCTTTTTTTAAAGGGAAAACTGGATAGCCACTGGCAAGATTCATGACTGAAGGGATGCTTTGTTAGGTATGAATTGGACTCAATGACGTTTGAGATTCCTTCCATCTCCAAAATACAGCCTTGGACATAGAAATGACAAGGCTATTTTTATAGAGCCCTGGAGATTGTTGCAGCAAAAGGGAAGTAGTGGAGGACCAAAGTAGAAAGATAGTTGATATTAGATTACAAATGGCTAAGATAACCAAGGAAAGGAGTTCAGACTATTTTGGGAATGTAGCCAGAAGTCACTGAAGTTTTAGGAACAGAGGAATGATGTCTGTAAATTGTATTATAGGAATATTATTCTTGGAACAATATGAAGAAAGTGGAGGGAACAGACAAAAAATGTTTACTTTCAGTATTCCATGAATGTGGTACACTGGTCTGGTTTAGTAATAATGAAAAGCAATGAGTGTATGAGGATTAAAAAACCCAGACTCTAGACCTTGAGATGCATTGACTATTGAAGAGGTTTGGGAAGAGGAGATCTATTTTTGAAATTTCAGATGTTAATCTGTTTTAGAAAAAAAAACAAAATTTCTTTTTTCTTCTTGGTCATGTAACTTAGTTTCAGGAATTGCGTTTCTGTGCTGTTTCCTGAATAAGTTTAGTCAATCAGCAACTATTTATTAAGCACCTACTATGTGTCAGAAATTATATTTAGTGAATATAAAATTAAGACTAGTTGATTAATATTATTTCATTAATTAAGCTTTGATTTCTCAAGGAATGAGCAATTGTTTTTAGTGGGAAATGAGTCTTTCTAAGTGTTTGGCTGCTATTTATATGATGAAAAAAGCTGTGAAAATTTAAATTCATCAAATCTTAAAAAAATCTTTACCAAATCATGCTTTAGATAATCAGAACTGTATTGGTCCCAGAAATCTTTTGACCAGTTTGAATCTCAAAAAGATTTAAAATAGTCACATTCTATAAATGCCAGCAAATTGAGGCTTGAAATATTTATACTTGCAAATTCTTAATTATAGCTACTCCATTTAATTTAAATTCTGAAATGTTTTCCCTTTAAAAAAACTATTGTGTTCTCAAAAGCAGTTTTTAAATAAGAGCAAGGATGTGTTTGAATCATTTCAACATGATTCCTTTTGACAAAAGCAAAGAAAACATCTGCTTTTCTTTTTCACAAGCTATCTTAAGACTATTCATGGTGGTACTTTAATTATAAGTGTGCTCTCCCCAAGTATAAAAAGTGCTTCAGAAACTACTACAAAAATATACAAATCCATTTAAACCAATAATACAAGAGCATTTTCTTTATTTTTAGACTTAAATTCATTCTATAATAACATGTACTATTTTAGATGTCTTTGTAACCTTTGGGAACAAGCTCAAGTTACTACTATAGTAGCTCATTTTAATGAACTGTTTGACTTTTGGAAATAGAAGGAATGTAAAAGCAGGGTATCAAAATCTAAATCTAATGCAAATTAACATTAAGGAAATTTAATTAGCTCTGCTTTTATCCCAGGAAATTGAATATGTGGCCATCATTAAATTGTAGTAGAGAATAGAGTCAAATGAGCCCTCTTAATGGATCTTTGTCCGATCAGCTTCTCTCTATGATGTTACAGTAAATTTAATCTTGAAAGCATGCAGGAAAACAGATCTTCTTGTCAGGAACATTGAAAGAGTCCTCTATCAGAGGTTCTTACATTTAAAAATAGAAGGGATCCTTAGAGCATTAACCTCATTTTCCTGAAGAGGACTGGAGAGATTAAATGTCTTGCTTTCAATACCAGAGCAAATTTTGAATCCAAGTCTTTTGCCTCCAAACCCAGTCCTGGTGACACCAGTGGACCATCCTCTTTCCCAATATCCTGTAATCTGTTATGACTGACTAGAAATGTTTTAAGAGGCAGAAATGTGGCATGAGTTCTTACAGGCCAGAGGATTTAAGGATTCCAGGAATGACACTAATCCTCGTCCCTGGCCAAGCTGTTTGCCTAGGTTCATTCTATTTAATATCAGCATCAATTGGAACATGCAAGGACCTCATCCTGTTGAGATTTATGTAAGACATAAAAGGAAAAGGTTTCCTGTTGTAAGGGACTGTGAATCAGAGGACATCAATTCAAATTCATTTTAGTTACTAAATAACAGTTAAAAATATCACTCTGGTTTGTCCTTCCTTTTATCTCACTACTTCTGTGTCATTGGGAATCACAGAAGCTCTGTAGACTTCACTCATCTCTTTTTTTTTGTCTCTTGAAGCTTCTTTCTTTTTTTAAATTTATTTTTAATCCCTCTCCCCCAGCTACATGTAAAACCAAGTTTCAACTATTACTTTCCAATTCTTTGCCAATGTAAAAAGAGCTACTATAAAACTATCTTTGTACATGTGGGTCCTTTTTCCCTTTTCTCTTTTTTGGAATTGAGGCAATTTGTGGTATTACTGGATCAAAGGGTATGTACAATTTTATTGCCCTTTGGGCATATTTTAAACTGCTTTCCAGAATGGTTGAATCCATTCACAACTCCACCAACAATGAATTAGTTCCCTTCCAGTTGTCCTTCAATCCCTTGGTAATTTCTTTAAAAATACCTTGACATAGACTAGGAGCTTTCATAGGCCTGAATCTCTCCCATTATTTAGTATTTAGGATTTAGTCCTAGTGAAACTCTACTGATGTTTCTTTGCGGGTCAGAGGCCTTGAGGATTGGCTGGTTACATGCAAAAACAAACTTCAACACTCACCCTTGAAACTTCAAGTTTCGAATTCTCTCCTTTCCCCCATCACCCTCCTTCTCCTCATTGAGAACGCAAATCATCTTATATAGACCTTTTAAAATGTGTAGTCATGAAAATCATTACCACAATAGTCATGTAAAAATAAATATAACATCTCCCCAAAACAGAGAAACCTCAAGAAAAATAGTTTAAAAATATGTTTCAGTCTGAATTCAGACATCACCCACTCTGTCCTTGGGATGGACAGTATTCTCTATCATAAATCCTTCAGAGTCCTGGGTCACAGTACACCTGAGCAAAGGCATAGCTGATCATCCCATAACACTTGATGCAGTTCTGTACATAGTACATTTCCCATTGCATCTTCTCAATTTTTTTCCTTCATATTTTAATGAGATCATTCTAGTTATCATTTCTTATAGCAGAATAGTATTCTATCATAATTACATACCATGATTTATTCAGTCATTCCTTAACTGATGGATATCCCCTCAAACTCTAGGTCCTTGCCACTAGAAAAGAGCTGCTATAAATATTCTTATACATATGGTCCTTTTCATCTCTTCTGGAATAGAGATCAGGTACTGGCATTGCTGCGTCAAAGGCTTACATGGCTTTATAGACCTTTTGGCATAGTTTCAAATTGCTCACAGCTATTACAACACTGCATTAATGACTTATTTTTCTATAACTCCTCCGGTATTTGTCATTTTGTCTTTTAGTCCCATTAGCTACTCCAGTAGGTATAAGGTAGTACCTCAGAATTACTCCACCCCGCATCTCCTATCAAAAGTAAGTTAGGACAGTTGTTTTTTTAATATGGCCAGAGATTGCATTGATAACCTCATTTGAAAATTGTTCATATTTTTGGTCATGTATCAGTTGGGGAATGGCTCTTATTTTTTATAAATTTGACTCAGTTCTGAGTTTGAGAACTGAGGTCTTACTGAAAGAAACATTTCATTTTTTCCCCACAATGGCTAATGTTAGCTAAATTTCCCTCTATTCTATTCCCTCTATCCCCATTTATTTCATTCTTTCTCCTTTTACACATTCTATCCTCAAAAGTGTTTTGCAACTCAACTACCTCCCACAATTTCCCCTCCCATCTTTCACCTGTCCCTTCTCTTTCTGCTCCTACTTTACTTAGGGTAAGATAGATTTCCATATTCTATTGACTGTGTTTGTTATTCCCTTTCTAAATCAATTCCAGTGATAGTAAGGCTCATACACTCTCCTTCATTTTCTCCCTCATCCACTCCACTGCAAAAGCTTTTTTCTTGCCTTTTTATGTGAAATAATTTACCCCATTCTAGTTCTCCCTTTCCCTTTCTCCCAGGACATTTCTCTCTCTTGTCCATTAACTCTATCTTTTTAATATATTATCTCTTCAAATTCACCTCTTAGCTCTCTTGTCTATATATGCTTCTTCTAACTACCCTAATACATGAGAAAGTTTATTTGATGTAAAGATTATCATACTGCCTTCTGTGGGAGATTAGGGGAGGGAATGGAAGTGAGGGAAAATTGTAAAATTCAAAAGCTTACAAAAATGATAGGTAGAAACTACTATTGTATATAATTGGAAATCAAATAAAATATTAATAAAAAAGAAAGTTTATTTGAGTTATCAACATCATCTCCCCATGTAGGAATATAAGCAGTTCAGAATCATTAAGTGCCTTTTAATTTGCCTTTCCCTTTTATGTTTCACTTGAGTGTTATATTTGAAGATCAAACTTTCTGTTTGGCTCTGATCATTCCATCAGGAAAATTAGAAAGTCTCTTATTTCATTGAATGTTTGTCTTTTCCCCTGAAATATTTTTTTCAGTTTTTCTGGGTAGTTAATTTGTAATTGTGATCCATGCTCTTTTGCCTTCTGGAATATCATATTCCAAGCACTACAGTCCCTTAATGTAGAAACTGCTCAGTTGTGTGTTATCCTGACTGTGGCTCCACAATAATTGAATTGCTTCTCTCTCTCATTGCTTTCAAAAGTCTGAAATTTGACTATAATATTCCTGAAATTTGACTATAATATTTCATTTTGGTATCTCTTTCAGGAAGTGATTGGTAGATTCTTTGCATTTCTATTTTACCCTCTGCTTCTAGAATATCAGGGCATTTTTTTCTTTAATAATTTCTTTAGAAATTATGTCTAGGCTCATTTGTTGGTCATGACTTTTGGGTAATCCAATAATTTTTAAAGTATTTCTCCTGGATCTGTTTTCTAGGTCAGTTGTTTTTCCAGTGAGATATTTTACATTTTCTTCTGTTTCTCATTTCTCACATTTGTCATTCTTTTGGTTTTGTTTTATTGTTTCTTGGTTTCTCACAAAGTCATCAGCTTCCCCTTGTGCCAGTCTTTATTTTAAAGAATTATTTTCTTCAGTGAGCTTTTATATCTGCTTTTCCATTTGGCCAATTCTGCTCTTCAAGTTATTCTTCTCCTTGTTGACTTTTTGGACCTCCTTTTCCATTAGGCCCAGTCTGGTTTCAAGAAGTTATTTTCTTCAGTACTTTTTTATAACTCCTTCACCAAACAGCTGACTCAGTTTTTATAATTTTTCTATATCCCTCTCACTTCTTTTCCCAATTTTTTTTCTATCTCCATTACTTTATTTTAAAAATCCTTTTTGAGATCTTCTATAGCCTGAGCCTAATTCATACTTTTCTTTGAGGCTTTGGATGTAAAAACCTTTGACTTTGTTATCTTCAGATTATGTGTTTTGATCTTCCATAAGACCATATTAACTGTCTAGAGTTGGATCTTTTTTCTTCTGTTACTTGCTCATTTCTCACTCTATGACTTGATTTTAGCTTCTAGGGTGGAGGACACATGGGTCAAAGCTTTTGAGGTTTTCTGAGCTACTTCTAGTGACCTGCAAGTCTTTGATTCCTTCAAGATCTTGTAAGAGGCTTTGTCTGCACTCCTGGCCTGTGTTCTGGTCTCTGGGTGACCACAAGCGCTCCGCTCTGTCCTACTCCACTTCAGTAGTGAACTCTGCGTGCACTTCTCCCTTCAGCCAAGGATTGGAACCATGGACTGCAACCCAGATCTGTGTATGGATAAAGCAACAAAGTCCTGCCTCAGTGATTCCAATTCTGATTCCTTTATCATCTGAGGGCTGATTCAGCTGTCTCTGCTGTTTCAGTGTTTTTTTTTTTTAATTAAGTAATTTATTTGTTTTCATCCATATGTATGTGCATATTTCTAAGTTACAAAATTTCCCTCCACCTTCACTTCCCATCACTCCCTTAAGTAGAGAATAGCCAGGTTAGTATTTTACATAAATATTTGGTTAAACATATTTACAAATTAGTAATTTTTGGCAAGAGGAATTAGGATTAAGGGAAAGAGATACATAAGAGAATGGTTTCTGTGTGTTTTGTCTTGTTTTATTTTTCTTCCTTTATTTGGGGGTTATATAGTCCATAACCAATCAAATACAGTTGTCCTGTCTCTCTGGATGGTTGAAAGGAGTCACTTCCATCTAGTTTGTGCATCTCATTATGTTGATATGTACAATGTTCTCTTGGTTCTGCTCCCTTCACTCAGCATCAGATCCTGTAATTCATTCCATGCTTTTCTAAAGTCCAACTATTTATGGTTTCTTATAGAACAATAATATTCCATAGTATTCATTATCTTTAGCCATTCCCCAATTGATGGGCATGCCCTCTATTTCCAATTCTTTACCACTACTAAAAGAGCTGCTATGAATATTCTGGAACATGTAGGACTTTTCCCACTTTTTACAATTTCTTCTGGATAGAGTCCTAGAATTGGAATTGCTGGATCAGAGGGTATGAACAGTTTTGTTGCTCTTTGGGAATAGTTCCATATTGCTCTCCAGAAAGGTTGGATCTATTTACAACATCACCAGCAATGCATCAATGTCCCAATCATCCCACAGCCCCTCCAACATTGATCATCTTCCCTTTTTCTCATCTTGACTGATCTAATAGGTGTGAGATGATACCTCATTGTTTTAATTGTCATTTTTCTAATCAATAGTGATTTGGAGCATTTTTTCATATGCTTAGATATAGCTTTAATTTCTTCATTTGAAAACTCTGTTCATATCCTTTGACCAATTATCACTTGGGGAATGACTTGTGATTTTTTTCAGTTTTTCCTGAGGCCTCCTCCTGGTCTGCTGGGGTCACAGATGTGCTTCTGAGGTCTCTGCTGGACTGTGCTTCAGTCACACCCCAGCATGGCAGAGTTTCTCTGCTGAGTGTCCAAGTGGTCCTTTGCAATCCCTGGGCTGGGAGAGCTGGAAACTGATTTCATCATTTTTCTTTCTGTCTGTATTTCTTTTTATTAAACGACTCTTCTCATCATTTCTTATAGCACAGCTTTACTCCCTGATCCCTTTTAGCCATAGAAGCTATTTTCCTGGAACTTTGATCAAAGTCCTTGCTACTTTGGTTGGGTCAACCTCCAACTTGCCCAGACCTGTGTACAAGTAAAACAGTACTAATCAGTAATGGCTATACCAGTGCCAACAAAGAGTTCTCTATAATCTCTTTCTGTCGAATTTCTGATCCTTTTTCTGTCTCTGGGCTAATTTTAGTACAGTGATAGTACAGTGATACAGGTTATAGTAGTTCCTTGAAAAGCATCAGCTCTTAACAGGCTTCTCACCTTACTGTCACAAAAATGTCCTTAATTTCCTAAGTTTTATTAGGTTGGAAAAATATTTTGTTAGTTTTGTTACTCCAAAATTTGGCTTGAGGTGTTATTTTGAAATTCTTTTAGAGAGGAATGTTAAGAGAGTCCACCTGGCTAGCCTCTAATCTACTTTAATCTATTCCCATCTTTGATGGACTGCTTTTCAAGAAACTACTATAACCTGTATCACTGTACTAAAATTAGTGTTATTGGACTCAGATAGAAAACCCTGTGAGCTCATGTTGACTTAGAAAAATGCAAAGGGCCAATATCTATGCCATATTATTATTTTTCTTTATTTTGCCAAACATTTTTCCATGACATTCTGTCTCTGGCTCCATAAACCAAGAATTTGATAGTTCTACTCTAAAACTGTCAAGATGTTGCTGAGACTCTTCAGAAAGTATTATAAGAGTAATCTATTGCCCCTGCTCACAGTCAAATATGCGTTACTACAATTGGGACCCCCTTGGAAAATTCATAATCCTGATCTTATCAGCTCTGATGAATTCAACTACCATCTCTATGCAGATGAATTTCAGATCTGTTTGTCCACATTTTCCCTTTCTCCATCACCTCCAGTCTTGCATCTCCAGTGGCCAAAATTGGACATTTTATAGACATCTTAAACTTGGTATGTCCCAAGTTGCATTCAGTATGTCTCTCTCAAACCTTCTCATCTTCATAACTTCCCTATAACTGTTGAGAGCATACAATTGTCCCAGTCATCCAGTTCAAAATATAAGTATATTCCTTGATGCTTTGCTATCATCACAATTTACCAATTACTTGTCATGTTCTGGCATTTCCATCTTTAAAACCTCTCTTGAATATGCCCTCTTCTCTCCCTTGGCACCATGCCCATCCTGGTATAAAACATCATCACCTAGGAGGGGCTTCTGCCTCATGTCTCTATAATCAGCTAGCAAAGTGACCTTCCTAAAGCACCAGTCTGGTCCTGTCAACCACACTGAATCAAATCCAATGCCTTCCTGCTGCTGCAAGCATCAGACATAAATCATCTCTTTGGCATCTTCTGACCTTTTTCTACATCTTATACATCACATATTTGCTCTTTCAACCAAGGGTACTGCCTCCTAGCTAATCCCTGAGGAAGACCCTTCATTGTGCAACTGAAGGCATTTTCAGTGACTGTCTTCTCTGCCTAGCACAGTTCCTCATTGTTCTCTCCCTCCTAGCTTCCCTGGGTTTCTTCAAGTCTCAGGCAAAGTCCTACCTTCTACAAGAAGTGTTTTTTACTCATCCGTAATCTCAGAGCCTTTCTTTAGGACATAATAGCTAATTTTTCCTGCCTATTTTTTGTTTGTAGTAGTTATTTTTTGCAAATTGTCTCCCCATCCATAGACTCTGAGCTCCTTGAAAATACGGGCTGTCCATTGTCCTTTTTTGTGTCCTTAGCGCAGGGTTAAGCATATAGTAGGAGCTTAATAAAAGTTTGCTAACTGACTGACTCTTGAGTTGTTTTTTTTTTTTAAATAACAACTACAGTAAGATGTGAGGGCCACATGGTTCAATGGAAGAGTGATGGATCTAGAAGTGGGAGGTTCTAACCTCAGGTCAAAATTGAGCTCTCTGATGACTGGCTGTGTGACCTTAGAGAAATTACTCATATTCTGGAAGCAGACATTTCCTTGTCCATCAAATCAGGATAATAATATTCTTCATATAAAAATCTTAAAGTATTTGATACAAATAAGTCATTACAACTCTTTAAGACTTTTAAATATGCAATTGGGTGGGAAAAGTTGATTATTCTAAACAAATAACTATTACAGAAGTAGCTTCAATTTGAACAATGTGAGATAATGAATATAATTCTAGTCTTCCAAGAAGGAACACATGAGTCCAGACCCATCCTGAGGAAGAGATGCATTGAGTAATGGTGCCCTCAGATGAAGCTACTATTATTAAAAGGTTGTTTCAAGGCTTAAATTGGATTACATTTTACATTAGATTACATATGTAAAGTATTACACAACTATCAGTTATTAGTAATAATATCAAAAATAATTTTATTAGTCATAATTAATTTTAATTTATACATTTATATATCTATCATTTTCCCCATTAGGATCAAAGCAATAAATAAAAGACACCTAGAAGAGAAATTGATTATTCAAACTATTACTGCTAAGAAGGCTTCTGATAGACTTCAAGAAGCCAGAGACAAAGTGGCTGCCATGAAAAGTCTTCGTGTTCATGTTAATGTCCCTTTGGGACAAAAAAAGGAATCCTTTCCTTTCTAACTCGATCTCATTCTTGAAGTGATTTCTGTTTCAGGTCAAAGGGCATTGTGAACACTCTGAAGCAAGAGAATAATCTGTTATGATAGAATCTGTATTGTTTTTATTTTATTAACATTATTTTTTTTATTTTGTTCTCAATTACAATAAAAACATTTAACATTCATTTTTAAAGTTTAAAGTCCATATTGTCTCCCTCCTTTCTTTTTTGCCCCCTATGTCCTAAAAAGACAAGCAGTTTGGCGTAGATTATATATTAGCAGTCATGTAAAATATTTTCTTCTCATCCATGTTTCAGAAGGAAATGCTGACCAAAGCCAAACAAACCCCAAATCAAAAACCAACAAACCAAGATTAATAAAGTTTAAAAAATAGTATGCTTTGGGGCAGCTATGTGGCACAGTGGATAGAGCACCAGCCCAGGAGGCAGGAGAACCTGAGTTCAAATCCAGGGTCAGACACATTACCTAGCTGTGTGGCCTTGGACAAGTTACTTAACCCCACTGTCTTGAAAAAACTAAAAAAAAAAGTAATGTGCTTCAGTAAACATTGAGGGACCATCAATGGATAGCATTCTTCATCATCAGTCCTTCAGAATTGTCTTGGATAATTGAATTTTTGAAAATACCTTTATCACTCACAATCAGTCATCATAAATTATTGCTGTTCCTGTGTACAAAGGTCTCCTGGTTCTTCTCACTTCATTTTGCATCAATTCATGTATGTTTTCCCAGGCTTTACTGAAAAAAATGCTGCTTATTTTTTCTTATAGTAAAAGTGTTACATTGCACTTAATTATATTACACAGCTTGTTCAATCATTCCCTAATTGAAGAACATCCCCTCAGTTTCCAATTCCTTACCACCAAAAATAGCAAGAAAAAAGAGGTCATAAATATTTTTCACATAAAGAACCTTTTACTTTTTATTTTATCTTCTTGGGGAACAGTTCTAATAGTGGTATTGCTGGATCGAGTGTGCACAATTTTATTACCCCTTGGGCTTCGTTCCTAATTGAGCTCCAGAAAGGTTGGATCAGTTCACAACTCCACCTACAATGCATTAATGTTCCAGTTTTCCCACATCTCCTCCTACATTTATCATTTTCTTGTTTTATCCTATTTGTAAAATTGATAAGTATGAGGTACTTCCTCATCATTTTTATTTAAATTTCTCTAACCAATAATTTAGATCATTTTATGATTATAGATAACTTTAATTTCTTCTTTTGATTACTACCTGTTCATATCCTTTGACCATATATCCTTTGATTAATTGGGGAATGACTTCTGGTCTTAAAAATTCCTCCCATCTCCATAGATCTAGCAAATAAACTCTTCCTTGTTCTCCTTATTGGCATATAGTTTCACCCCTCCTTTTTTTTTCTGATGACAAATTTTATTTTTTTCCCTTGGTTACCTGCAAACACAAGTTTCAATATTCACAGTTCAAGTTTCTCAAATTCTCTTCCTTCCTCCCACCCCACAAATCCTCATTGAGAAATAGGTTAAAAATGTGTAGTCATGGAAAAAATTACAACAGTCATATTGTAGATGTAAACATACCCCCCCAAAGAAAACTAAAGAAAAATAAAGTTGGGGAATGTACAGTATTCTTTATCATAGTCCTTCAGAGTTCTCTTGGGTCACAGCATTACTGGCAAAAGGAGGGTCCTTCACAGCTGATCATCCTGCAATCCTGCTGTTTGTTTGTATATAATACATTTCCCATTAAATCTGTTCATGTTAGTTTTGTTTTTATAAGATCATTTGCTCATCATTTCCCAAAGCAGAACAATATTTCATCTCAGTCATATGCCAAAATTTGTTCAGCCATTCCCCAACCAAAGGACATCCCCTCAATCTCCAACTCCCCATTGCTCCAGAAAAGAGCTGCTAGTTCATCAATGGCTCAATTTTCCTACATCTCCAACATTTTAATTTTCTCCTTCCATCCTATTAGTAAATCTAATAGGTATAAAATAGTATCTCAGTATTGGTCTAATTCACGTTTTTCTATCAATAGTGGGGACATTTCTTAAAAAATATTTAAATAGAGTGAATTGATAACTTCATCTGAAAACTGTTCATATCTTTTGATCATTTATCAATTGGGGAATGAATCCTATTTTTAATAAATTTGACACAGTTTTCTATATTTGAGAAATAAGGTCTTTATCAGAGAAATGTGTCTCAATATTTTTCCCACAGTTACTATTGCTAAAATTTTCCCCCATTCTATTCCTCCTTATGCCCATTTATTCTATTCTCTCTCCCCTTTCACTCATATCCCCCTCAAAAGTGTTTTGAATCTAACTACCCCAAAAATTTCCTACCACCTATCTCCCTTCTACCCCCTTTCTCCCATTCCTTCCCTCTCTTACTTTCCTCAAGGATAAGGTAAGATACATATCCAACTGAATATGTATGTTATTTCCTTTCTGAGACAATTCCAATGAGAGTAAAGCTTTTTCATTCCAAGGCAATAGGGTTAAGTGACTTGACCAAGATTACACAGCTAGTCCTTCTTCCGGCGGCGAACCTGACAAGAAATTAAAAATGGTTCAGCGCGTGACATATCGGCGTAGGTTGCCCTACAATACAGCTTCCAACAAAACTCGACTGTCACGAACTCCAGGTAACAGGATTGTTTACCTTTACACCAAGAAAGTTGGAAAAACACCAAAATCAGCCTGTGGTGTGTGCCCAGGAAGACTTCAAGGTGTTCAGGCAGTAAGACCGAAAGTTCTTATGAGGCTATCAAAGACAAAAAAGCATGTCAGCAGGGCTTATGGTGGCTCCATGTGTGCTAAATGTGTCCATGACAGGATCAATCGTGCTTTCCTGATTGAGGAGCAGAAAATTGTTGTGAAGGTGTTGAAGGCACAAGCACAGAGTCAAAAGAGTAAATAAAAAGGATGGTTTTTGAATAATAAAGAAAATTAAAATGTGAAAAAAAAGATTACACAGCTAGGTAATTATTAATTGTCTTGAGCCAAATTTGAACTCAGGACCTACTGAGTCTAGGGCTGGTTCTATATTCACTTTGTAACCTAGCTGCCCATAATTCCATTTTTTAAATACGTTTTCAAAATCCAATTCCCACCTGTGCCTTGTCTATATATGTTCCTTCTAGCTGCCCTAATAAATGAGAAAGTTTGAGATATGAGTATCATCTTCCCATGCAGGAATATAAGCAATTCAGCACTATTAGGTCCCTTATGACTTGCCTTTCCAGTTTACCATTTTTATGCTTCCCTTGAGTCTTTTATTTGAAGATCAAACTTTCTGTTCAGTTCTGTTACTTTGAACAGAAAAGTTTGAAAATTATTTCATCAAATGTCCAGTTTTCTCCATGAAAGAGTTTGTTCAGTTTCACTGGGTAGTTGATCCTTGATTGTAATCCAAGCTCTTTGTTTTCTGGAATATCATATTCCAAGCCCTATGATCCCTTATGGTAGAAGATATTAAATCTTGTGTTATTTTGAATATGGTTTCACAATATTTGAATTATTCTTTCTGGCTGCTCGAATGTTTTCTTTTTGATTTGGGACTTCTGAAATTTGGATGTAATCTTCCTGACAGTTTTCATTTTGGGATCTCTTTCAGGAGGTTATTGATGGATTCTTTCAGTTTTGATTTTACCCTCTGCTTCTAGAACACCAGGGAAATTTTCCTTAATTATTATTTCTTTCAAAAATTCTTCAATCTCCCTGAATTCTCTTCTTTGTCTGAAGGATTTGTTCTCCTCAGAGAGTTTTTGTATCTCTTTCTCCATCTGGCCAATTTTGCTTTTTAAAGCAGTCTTCTCCTCAACTTTTTGAACTGTTTTATCCATTTGACCTAAGCTGGTTTTTAGCATGCTATTTTCTTCAGCATTTTTTTGGATTTCCTTGACTAAGCTGCTGACTTCATTTTCATGTTTTTCCTCCATCTCTCTCATTTCTTTTCCCAGTTTTTCTTCTAACTCCCTCATTTAATTTTCAAAGTCTTTTTTTTATCTCTGTCATAGCCTGATCCCAGTTTCTGTTTTTCTGGGAGTCTTTAGATGCAGGAGCTTGTGTTTCCTCATCTTCAGACTGAGTATATTGATCCTTCTTGGGATCATAGATCATGTATTTCTCAATGGTGTTCCTCTTTTTTCTCTGCTCATTTTCCCAGCCTAAGCCTGTTTTGGGGGTGCTTCCTGAGCTTTTGGGGCACTCCCACAAGGGTCTCAGTGTGTGAGGCTCTGTCCTCCCTCCTGGTCTGTGAATAACCATATGCACTCCTGTCTGCCATGGGCCTGAGGTGGAGGGGACCGCTGCTGTTCTTTGTGGGGGCCTAGACTACGATCAGATCAGGATCTGAATGTGTTCAGAGCCCCAGAGTCCTTTTCCAGGGGCAGAGGACAGAGCTCTGCAGTCTCTCTTCACTCCCCTCCCTCAGCTCAATGGGCTCATGCCCTGGAGGCTCCTGCTTACAGGCTGGATCCACCTGCTTCTGTTCCTGCATGTGGGCTGTTGAAAGACCATGCTGCTTGCTGTGTGCACTGAGGGCTGGGCTCCAAGTGCTCGCTCTGGCAGAGGTCCCCCGCTGTTCCCCCACTTTGTGCCAGGTGCTCCCCAGGGTGTAGCTCAGGAGACTCCCCCACTGCTGTGAGCTGGGGCTCCCAGCACCCTGGGGCTGCCTCTGGGAGGCTGAAGTTCTTTCACTCTAGAGGGCCACCCCTTGGACCCTGGGAGCAGAGCCTTTCTGCTCTTTTCCAGGTTACCTTGAGTAGGAGAACTGCCTCACTGGGTCCCTTTGTGGGTTCTGTCTCTCGAAAGTTTAGTTAGAGTCCTTAGTTTAGAAGTTTTATCAGAGAGCTCCTAAGACTCGATCCTTTCTTGTTGCCATCTTGGCTCTGCCCTCTCCATTCTGTATTTTAAGGAATTATTTTCTTCATTGAGCCGTATTTCCTTTTCCATTTGGCCAGTTCTACTTTTTAAGACATTCTTTTCCTCATTAGTCTTTTGGACCACTTTTCCCATTTTGCCCTGTCTGGTTTTTAATAATGTTATTTTCTATAGTATCTTTTGTATCTCCTACACCAAGCTGCTGACTCAGTTTTCACAGTTTTCCCTCATCCCTCTCATTTCTCTTCCCAATTTTTCCTCTACTTCCCTTACTTGATTTTCAAGATCAATTTTAGGTCTTCCATGACCCTAAGAACAACTAAAATTTTTCTTGGAGACTTTAGATGTAGAAACATTGACATTGTATCTTTTTCTGAGTGTATGTTTTGATCTTCTATACAACCTTGTCTATGATCAGATTTTTTTCTTCTGTTTTATGCTCATTTCCCGAACCTTTCATTTAATTTTAACTCTTTGTTAAGGTTTGGCTCTGCTTCCAGCTTGGAGGACACATTGACCCAAACTTTTGAGCATTTTTGTAGTTATTTTCAGACCTTTTTCCAGGGACCTGCAAGTTTTCAATTCCTCCAAGGTTTTATAAGAGGTTATCACTACTCTTCTAGCCTGTGGACTGTGGGTGACCACAGACACTCCTTTCTTCCCTAGAACAGAGGAGAGTCCCTACTGAACTCAGATAGTAAACTCTGTGGTGCTTCTGCTCTTCTTCCTGGAACTGTGACCCAGATCTGAGTATGGGCAAAGCAACGAAGTCCTGTAGCTCTCGAAGCTTGCTCCTGGTTCCATGGGGCTGGGTCTGTGCTGCTGAAGCCTACACTAGACTGTGCTCCACAGTGCTGCAGAATTTTCCTTCTAAACTTCCAAGTTGTCCTTGGTAATCCCTGGTTTGAGAGGTCTGGAACTGCTATTTCTGTCACTGATCCTTAGTCTGTCCCTGTATAACTGGAACTAGTTGGCTCTGGCATGGGCCAGACTGTACTGTAGGTCCTTTCTAACCCTAGGGGAACAGACCCTTCCCATGGAACCTACAAGTTGTCTTTGACTGGAAAATTATTTCACCCAGTCTTTTTGTGGGTTGTGCCACTTTACAATTTGGTTAGAGTCATTATTTAAAGGTATTGGGAATGGTTTGAGAGAGAGCACAGAGGAGTCTCTTCCTTTACTCTGCCACTTTAACCTCACTCCCTGGTATCACCCTTTGTGACTATCCCTCCATTCCTAGTATAAATCCCACCTGATCATAGTATATGATCCTGGTAATAACTTACTATAATTGCTAATATTTTATTTGAGATTATGGCCTCAATATTAATTAGGGAAATTGGTCTATAATTTTTTTTTGTTTTGGTTCTTCCTCATTTAGGTATCAACAACATATTGGTGTTGTGAAAGGAATTTTGCAGAATCCACCTATTTTTTTAGATAATTTATTTAGAATTGGAATTAATTGTTGTTCAAATGTACAGTAGAATTCATTATCTGCCCTTTGAGATTTTTTCTTAGGGAGTTCATTGATGGCTTATTCAATTTATTCTTCTAAAATTGAGCTATTTAAATATTTTATTTCCTCTTCTGTTAATCTAAGCAATTTACATTTTTACAAATATTCATTCATTTCACTTAGATTGTCAGGTTTATTGGCATACATTTGGGCAAAATCTCTCTTGAGTTTTAATTCCTCTTCATTGGTGTTGAATTCTCCCTCTTCTTTTTTCCTTGTTTTTTCTTTATTTTTTTAAAAAAATCAAATTAATCAAAGGTTTATTGCTTTTATTTTTTCATAAAAGTAAGTCTTAGATTTATTCAATAGTTTCTTTATCAAATTGTAGTAAATCTCTCCTTAATTTTCAGAATTTCTAATTTAATGTTTAATTGTTAATTTTTACTTGCTTTTTTGTTTACCTTTTTAAGGACATGACTAATTAATTGATTTCCTCTTTCTTTATTTTATTCAGGTAGTCATTGAGATATAAAATTTGTGCTAAGTACTGCTTTGGCTACATCCTAAAAGTTTTTTTTTTATTTCATTAATGTCATTATTTTGGATGAAATTATTGTATCTATAATTTGTTGTTTGACCCACTCATTCTTTGGATAAAATAATTTAGTCTGTCTTTCCTTGACCCTTTATTACATATGATTTTTATTGTATCATGATCTTAATTACAGGAATCTAATATTTCTGCCTTTTTGCATTTGACTGTGAGGTTTTTAATATTTTCTAATACATTGCCATGTACGTCTGAGGAAAAGTATATTCCTTTCTATCCCTTTTGTCTTCAGAACTCTTATCATATCTAACTTTCTAAAATTCTATTCACCTTATTTTTTATTTATTTTGTGGTTGTATTTATCTGATTCTAGTTGAGGTCCCGCCCCCAGTTTAATTTTATTTTCTATTTTTTTTTCCTGTAACTCATTTAACTTCTTCTTTAAGAATTTGGGCGCTATGCCACTTGGTGTATTAACGTTTAGTATTGATATTCCTTCATTGTTTTATGGTACCTTTTAGAAAGATGTACTTTCCTCCCTTATCTCTTTCAATTTCATCTAGTTTTGCTTTTACTTTGTTTGGGATCAATATTGGTATCCCCCCCCCCCCATGTTTCTTCAATTGAAGCATAATATACTCTAGCCTTCTAACTTTTCTCTGTGTATATCTCTCGGCTTCAGATATGTGAATTGTAAACAACATAATGTAGAATTCTGTTTTATAATCCACTCTGCTATTTTCTTCCAATTTGTTGGAGAATTCATCCCAATTAAATTCACAGTTATGGTTACTAATTTTGTATTTCTCTTCATCCTATGCCCTCGCCCATTCCAATTTTTACTTTTCTCTGTCCTTTCCCGCTACCTTTCCTCACCAGTATTCTCCTAACCACCATCTCTCTCAATCCGTCCTCTCTTCTCTCTTCCAACAACTCTCCCTCCCTATTCTTCCTCTTTCCCCTTCTACTTTCACTTCTTTCACTTTTCTTTTCCTTTTCCCTTCCTACCTCCTTATAGAATAAGATAAAGTTCTAAACCCATCTGAGTCTATGTGTTATTTCCATTTTGAGCCAAATCTGATGAAAGTAAGATTCAAGTAATTCTTCCCTGTCCCTTCTCTCCCTCTGCTGAAATAAATCCTTTGTGCCTCTTCATGTATTGTAATTTACCCTATTTTGCCTATCCCTTTACTCTTTTCCCAGTATAATCCTTTTTATGCCTTAATTTTTTAGATCAGAGCACCAAAATCTATATATGTCCACACACTCTGCCCAACTATACCTCTTCTAATAGAAAAATGGTTCCCAAGTGTTGCAAGTGTCATCTTCCTATGAAGGAAGGTAAATAGTTTAATCTTATTGAATAACTTTTTTCTTTCTTGTTTACTTTTTTTCATAAGGCAGTAGGATTAAGTGACTTGCCCAAAGTCACACAGCCAGGTAATTATTAAGTGTCTGAGGTCAAATTTGAACTTGCGTTCTCCTGACTCTAGGACAAATGCTCTATCCACTACTCTACCTGTTTACTTTTGTATGCATCTTTTGAGTCATATTTGGAGATTGGATTTTCTGTTCAGCTCTGATCTTTTTGTCAGGAAAGTTTGAATGTTTGCTATTTTCCCCTGAAATAAAATACACATTTTTTTCTGAGTAGTTGATTCTTGGCTGTTATCCAAGCTTCTTTGCCCTCTGAAATATCATATTTCAGGCCCTTTAATCCTTTAATGTTGAATCTGCTAAATCTTGTGTAGTCCCAACTATATATCCTTGGTATTTGAATTTTTTTCTGGCTACGTGAATTATTTTCTCCTTGCCCTGATAATTCTAGAATTTGTCTACAATATTCCTTGGTTTTCATTTTGAGATCTCTTTCAAGATGTGATTGATAGACATTTTAAATGATTATTTACCATTTGGTTCTATAATAAGGGCAGCTTTCCCTGATAATTTCTTGAAATATATTTTCTAGGCTCATTTTTTATTGTGACTTTCAGGTTTCCAATAATTTTTAAATTATTTCTCATGGACCTGTATTCTGGTCAGTTGTTTTTTTCCAATGAGGTATTTCACATTTTCTTCTATTTTTATTTTTGTAAATTTCATTTGAATGTTTTTTGGTGTCCCATAGAGTCATTAGCTTTCATTTGTCCATTTCTAATTTTTTAAGGAATTATTTTCTTTAGTTATTTTTGTATCTTCTTTTTCATTTAACCAGTTCTATTTTTAAAAGAGCTGCTTTCTTTTATCATTTTGTCAAATGTATTTTTTGGGATTTTTTTTTCTGTTGTCAATTTCTGTGCTTCCTTTACCAAGATGTTGACGCTCTCTTGCATAGTTTTCATTTATTTTCCAATTTTTTCCTGACTCTATTTCTTGATTTTTACAACTCTTTTTGAGCTTGAGACCAATTCATATTTATCCTCTGGGGCTTCACAATAGGTCTTTTTGGTAGCTGTCCTTTTCTGAGTTAGTGTTTTGATCTTCCATGTTGCCATAATAGCTTTCTATAGTTAAGCTTTTTTCTATTTCTTATTCTTATTTTAGCCTATTTTTTGGTTGTTGTTTTAGCTTTGTATACAATATTTTTGATAAATATGTTTACAGATTAGTCATTTTTGGTATGAGGAATTAGGATCAATGTAAAGAGATACATAAGAGATAGTTTTTCTGAAGTGTTCATCAGATTATGAAGGCTTGTTTTTTGTTTGGTTTTGTTTTTCTTCCTCTAGATGAGGATAACATTATCCATAGCTGCTCTAATATGTCTGTCCTGGCTCTCTGAACTGCTGAGCGGAGCTGCTTCCATCAAGGCTGATCATCTCACGATGTTGTTGTTAATGTATAAATTGTTCTCTTGGTTCTGCTTCCTTCACTCAGCATTAAATCCTGTAACTCATTCCATGCCTGTTTAGAATCTATTTATGGTTTCTTATAGAACAATAGTATTCCACAGCATTCTTGTACCATAATTTGTTTAGCCGTCTTCCAATTAATGGGCATTCCCTCAATTTCCAATTCTTTGACACTACAAAAAAAGAACTGCTATGAATATTTTGGAACATGTTGGACTTTTATTAGTTTTTATGATTTCTTCTAGATATAGATCTAGAATTAGAATTACTAGATCAAAGGGAATAAACATCATTATTGCTCTTTGGGCATAGTTCCATATTGCTCTCCAGACTGGTTGGATCAGTTCACAGCTCCACCAGCAATGCATCAATGTCCCCATCCTCCCACAACCTCTCCAACATTGATATTTTCCCTTTTTTACATCTTGAACAATCTGATAGGTGTGAGGTGATACTTCATTGTTTTAATTTGCATTTCTCTAATCAATAATGATTTGGAGCACTTTTTCCACATGATTATATATAGCTTTAATTTCTTCATTTGAAAACTAACTTCATATCCTTTGACCATTTATCAATTGGGGAATGACTTATAACCTTATAAATTTGATGTGATTCTCTCTCTCTCTCTCTCTCTCTCTCTCCATATATATATATATATATATATATATATATATATATATATATATATTTCAGAAATGAGAGCTTTATCAGAACTTCTAGTTGTGAAGATTATTTCCCAGATTTCTGCTTTCCTTCTAATTTTGACAGCATTGATTTTATTAATGCAAAAACTTTTTAATAGTCAAAATCATTCATTTTGCAGTTATATTATTGTATTTATGTTTATATTCTTATATTCTAATTCTTGTTTGGTCATAAATTTATCCACTTTCCATATATTTCATAGAGTATTTCTTGGTCTATTACCTTATCTAGGGTGTCGCCCTTTATGTCTAAATCCTATACTCATTTTCAGCTTATTTTGGTATAGCGTAAGATGTGGATCTATGTCTAGTTTTTGCCACTATTTTCCAGTTTCCCAAACAGTTTTTGTCAAATAGTGAGTTTTTATCCCATCATGTCTTTGGGTTTGTCCAACAGCAGATTTCTGTAGTCATTTACTGCAGTTTCTTTTGAACCTATCCTAATCCACTGATCCACTACTCTATTTCTTAACCAGGACCAGGCAGTTTGGATGACTGCTGCTTTATAGTATACTCTTAGATCTTGTAGAGCTAGGCCCCCTTATTTAACATTTATATTCATCAATCCCCTTACTATTCTTGACTTTTTGTGACTTCAGATGAATAATTTTTTTTACAATTTTTTTCTAACTTGACAAAATAGTTATTTGCTAGTTTGATCGACTATTTGTTGTTTTTTTTAAAGTTGAACTCTGCTCCAAGTGCAGAGGGAGCACTGTCTCAAGCTTTTAGTGCTGACCATTTTGCTGACCATCTGTGCCAGAGCCTCACGTGCTAGAGGCTTGCCCATTGTACTGAGTTGTCAGCTTACTCATGCTCACTGTGCAAGGGTTCTAGGGATCACAATTTGCCTTCTGTGTTGCGGCTGAAACCCTCACAGCTGTTTTTACTGCTTATCCAGGATGCTGAAGGGCCTTGGTTGCTGATCTTTGCTCTAAGAGCATCCTGCTGGCTTCCCTGTGCCCTGTACTCCCCCTCTACCCAAGTGAGACAGAACTGACCTGAAGTTCTTCTAAGCTATCTTAAGTTGAAAAATTACTTTACTCTGTCTTTTTGTGGGTTCTATCCCTCTAGAATCTGTTTAGAGACTTCATTTAATGTTTCTGAGGAACCCTGGGAAAGGCTCTGATGACAAAATGACTTCTTTCTGTCAGTTTTGGCTTCATAACCCAATATGGACAATTATGCTGATGATTTTCCTAATATTGAAGCAATCTTATATTTTTAGTTTAAATCCCACCCAATTATAGAGTTATTATTCTTGTGACATATAGCTGTAATCTACTTTTTTAATGATTTATTTAAAATTTTGCATTCATTAGGGAAATTGGCTCATAGATTTCTTTCTTTTTGGTTTAGTTACATCATATCTGTGTCACAAAAGGACTTTGGAAGAGTTATTTTGTATGTTTTTTTCCAAATAATTTATAGACTATTTGAATAAACTATTCTTTAAATGTTTGGGAATTCACTTGTAAATCCATCTGATCCTGGGGATTTTTTTCTTTGACAGTTTTTTATGGCTCATCTGTTTTTTTTCTAAAATTATTCTTTTTAAGTATTATATTTTCACTTGTTAATCTGGACAGTTTATATTCTCCTATTTCATTTAGATTGTGAAACTTATTGTCATATAATTGGAAAAAAATAACCTAATAATGATTTTAGTTTCATCTTCATTGATGGTCAATTCAGTCTTTTCATTGTTATTTTAGTAATTTGTTTTTTTCTCTCTTTTTTTAAAATCAAATTAACCAGTGGTTTTTCTGTTTTAGTGTTTTCCCCATAAAACCATCTCCTAGGTTTTTTTTATTAGTTCAGTGTTTTTCTTTTACTTTTATTAGTTTATCCTTTTATTGTTCAAAGTTTCCTATTTGGTGTTTAATTGGTGATCACTTTATAGTTTTCTTTTTAGTTGCATGCTTAATTCATTCATCTGCTCTTTCTGTGTTTTATTGATTTAATTTTGAGCTCCACATAATTCAATTTAGAGATACAAACTTTCCCTAAGAACTGTGTTGATAATGTCCTTTAAATTTTGCTATGGTATTTCACTGACATCATCATTAATGAAATTTTTGAATGTTTATATGACTTGTTCTTTCACCAACTCATTCTTCAGGATTATATTATTTAATTTTTGTCTAATATTTATTCTGTTTCCACAACTATTTATTGACTATATATATATATAATTGAATTATGGTCTGAAAAGTATGCATAAATATTATAACTTTTCAGTATTTTGTTGTGATATTTATATGCCCTAATAAATACCAGTTTTTATGAAGGCATCATATACAGCTGAGAAAAGGGTATACTCCTTTCTTTTCTCATTGTTCTCCACCTATATCTGCCATAGCTATCTTTTTGAAAATTCTGTTTTCTCCTTAATCTTTTTTCTTCATTTTATTGTTAGATTTATCTAATTCTGAAAGGGGAAAACTGACATCTCCCACTAGTATAGCTTTATTTTCTATTTCCTCCTGTAACTCATTCAAGTTTTCTTTTATGAATTTGAAAGCTATGCCATTTGGTATATATATGTATTCTTTTATATTGATATTACTTCTTTGTCGATGCTATTGCTTATCAAAATATTTCTTTGCTTATCTCTTTCAATTAAGTATATTTTTGATTTTTGCTTTGTCTGATCATGACCACATCTTTTATTTTAAACTCATTTGAAGAATAATTGATTTACCTCTTTAGTTGAACTTTTTATTTTTACACTGAGTTTGTCTCTGCTTCATGCAAACATTTTATTGTATTCTCATTTTCAATTCATTTTGCTATCCTCTTCCATTTTATGGGTGAGTTCATCCCATTAAAGTTGCAGATATGACTATTAACAATGTATTCCCATCATCCCATTTTCCCTTTTATCCTTCTCTCTCTTTCTCTCTCTCTCTCTCTCTCTCTCTCTCTCTCTCTCTCTCTCTCTCTCTCTCTCCTCAATAATCTGTTTTGCTTTTGGTCATTACCTCCTTTAATCTGATCTCACTTCTTTTGGCCACACTCACTTTCTCTCATCCTCTTCCCCTCCTACTTTGCTGTAGTATAAGATAGATTTCTATACCCAATGAATGCATATGATATTTTCTCTTTGAGCCAATTCCCAGGAGAGTAGGATTTGTGTTGACCTCCACTGTCCCATTTCTCCCTACATTGTAAAACCTTTTCTGCCAGTATAACCACTGTCCCATATCTATTTCATATTTAAGTATTTTGTTTATATTTTTACTTATTCTCAATATGCTTGCTCTGAATATATTTGCATTTGTATGTAATATCTCATTACTCTGTAATTTTCTTGACACAGGTGGTTTCATTTATTGTGTTTGTATCTTCAGTGGCTTGAAAAATGGCAACCCCTTGATAAATATTTATTAATTAGTTTCCCTCCTCTGAAAAAGAGGTTAAAATATGCATTTTTGATTTGCAACTTTCTCTTTTTTAAAGTATAGACATTGATTTGCTAGAATATGCCAGATTGATCAAATATTTTAGCAAAAAAAGAGAAACTCTATTTTTTCACTTTTACTAGGAATTAAGATAGACTAGTCATAATTAATCCAGTATGAGATATTAGATTTCTTCAGAGAAACTTCAGGTAAAATGTATGACAAAATGTGTGGGAGGATAAATAGAAAGAAATTATCTTAAGGATTACCCATGTGAACTGTAGAATCTGATGTATAAACTCATCACCATCATCTTTGACTTTGGTGTCTAGTGGTGCTATTTGGCTAAGAATGGTCACAAAAGACAGATATCTTTGTGAGTTTTCAGAGGAACCTAATGCCATTTCCCTTCTTGTTTGACATGTACATGATATCACTAGAAGACTGGAATGGATTTGGGAGACAATGATCTTTAATGCATCAAAGCTCAGATAGTATATGACTTGACTATATTAAAGTAAATCCCTAAGAAGTTATTGACTGTGTCACAGAGGAGGAGAAAGGGGCCCTCTGAGAAAATCAAACTTTCTAAAACCACTAAGAAAAGATAAAATTTATGTTAAACTATAGGGAAAGATTACAATTATATCAAGAGAATTGCATCATATTTATTGTATTGTTTTCTTTCTTTAATGGGAAAATAAAGTATTCTTCAAAAATTACATGAGAGAAGAGGTATTTTGGATGAAATAAGACAGATGTATAATGAGTAAAGACTGGTGAGAGTAATATAATTGAAGGACAACCACTGGACTTCAGTGATATACATAGAACTTTTAGAATACTAGAAAAAGTTTAGTTAAACATCAGGTGGGTTCCCTGTGAAATAGGGATAGAGAATGATAGTCTGTCATTTGCATCTTGGAATGAACATTTACTTTGATGGATCATTTCTATTTTCTTAATACCAACATTTATTAGTTAACTAATAGTTTAAATATTTATTAATCTCCTATTTCTTTGAAGCAGTGTGGAGAGAGCTGTTCTCAGAACTAGTGTCCCACCTCTGACAGTATGACAGTATATAAGGCTGTATGACCCTGGGAGAGTTTCTCTCAGGTTAAAAGCCAGGTCTCACTCTAGAATGATATGTCTCAGAGTAGACTCTCCCTAAAAGTGATAGTTTATTCCTAAGTGGAATAAAAATTACATTTTCCATCGCTATTCTTACCCTTTCTTGAGTATGACCCTGTCCTAGGCTCTACAGATAAAGGAATACAATAATGAAGAGGTACCCACTGCCCAGGAACTCTCTGTTATAAAACAAACACAATTATTGAGGAGGAAGAGTGCTGGGGTACATGGAGAGAGAACAGAGAAGTTTTCACTTGGGTGGAGAAAGGATCCAGTGAGGCAGAGATCTGGAAAGAGCAAGTTTTAAGAATGGATTACAATTTGCACAGATGCTCAAGACCATCTCTGACTATGTTTGATCATTTGGGACTTTAGGTACTTACTTAAGGCTCTCCCCAGTTGGGGAGAGAGGGAGCAGGGGAAAGGGGGTATCTGTATGCATTTGGCTTCCAGCTTGAAGAGTAACAACATAGAAAGTTCTAGACTGATTTTAGAGAGAAATCCCTGGAGGGACAGGGGAAAAAACTCTGAAAGAAGCACACATGTAGAGGAATTGGCAGCTCCTCCATGTCACATCCCTATCCCTCGAGTACAACACTTTACCACTCTAGGGAATTTCTACTTGACGAGTTTGGTGACTTTTCCCTCTGTATCTTTGTCTATCTTTCTCTCTGTCTTTCTTTATTTCTCTTATCATCTTGGCCCCAGGGTGAAAATTAATTCATGCCGTGTATTATTTGGTGTAGACTACTTGAAATTACTTAGTTTAATTTGTATAACTGTTATACTCTTTCTAAGTATGTGAAAGACTTTGTGAAGCTTACATTTAATGGAAAGCATGTCAACCCCTCATTCCTCATTAGAAATGTGATCAGCAGAGGGACCTACAAAATTCTCCTGAACCTGGGACTATTTCAAGTCAAGCACATTGGCCCCTCTCTCTGAAGAGATCAGAATGGATGGGCACCCTCCTGGCAGGAATCCAGGACAGTTTGTAAAAGTATGTTAAAATGTTTTTATATACTACTGAGGAAAAATAAAATAAAAATAAAATGCAAAAAAATGTGCATGATTGGTGCAAAGACTGAATGCTCTTCTCTGTTAGTAACCTGTTCATCCTGGGCCCTCTCTATAAGTGCCAACTATTTCCAGAAAATATGCCAGGGTCAGGGCCCTTCTCAAGTCATTTTATCTTGGAGCAGGCTCTGATCTCCAAGACAGAGCAGATTCTTCTTGATAGTTCTCTATCTCACACCGCATGTCTGAGGGCAAATCTGCCTGAAGTTGATAAGCAGAGAGGGATGCCTTCAGACTACCTCCCCTCAGGTGTCTGGCTAAAGAGCAGGGAGAGAAAGAGAGAGAAGAATGGATCAAAAATGATGGGACCAAAGGCACGAAGGTGTGTGTATTTGTCTCCTCTTCATTTGGGGAAAGGCAAGAGAGCTTTTCAGCCTGGGATAGGACAGACAGATGGTTTCTCCTTCATATGAAGCAAGGTGAAATGGGACCTAAGTCTCCAGTTTCTTCCTTCATTGGAAAGCACTGAGAGAGCCTTGCCAGACTTCATCCCTTATGGTCACTTACCCAGCCGCCAAGGTTTCTTCTTTGGCTCCTCTCTGTATGGCATTGGTTCTCTCTGGCTCTGGCTCTATTTCTGTTTGTCTCCCTCTTTCTGACTCTGCCTGTGTTCCTTTCATTCTATCACTCTTGGACTGCAATTGCTGCTACCTGGCACTGACCACCTATGGGAAAAGGCCAGTAAAAACTTTGTAATGTGTCTAGGTGTATGACTAAGCATAGATACATAGTTTATGGAAATTTATGGAAATTTTTTTCTATTTATGGTCACTCTAACCTGGGTTATAGTCACTTAAATACTTTTCATTAGTTAAATACTCTTGTCTTCCCAGGAGGGCTACATTTGTGTGTGTCTTAGTGGCAAAGACTGAGTAAAGGAGGTTCAGCTGACCTCTGATGGTCTCTCTTCTTCACCTTCCACTCCCAGAGTCCAGCATGGCCCTCTTCGTTGCCACAGCTTCCTTTCTGTTGCTGCAGAGACACCATGGGGGACATGGTAGATGGAAGAGAAAGGGAGGGGTGGGAATGTGGAGTTTAGAATGAGAAGAGGCCCTGTTGCTTATAACCTAGAATTACCCTAGGATATCACCTTGGGAACAGACCCATCACTTCTCTCGGCTTCAGTTTTTTCATCTTAAAACAAAATGGTCATCTAACCAAAAGACATTAAAGCTTCTCCTGGGTCTCCAAGCTATGATCAGTTCTCCCCCCCCTTCCAACCCCAAAAGAAATCACTTCCTCTTCCTACTTTTCTAGAACACACTGTTCAGATGTCTCCTAAACAAGATCATGTTCTCTGCCACAATTGGTTTTTATGACATATTAACCTCCTAAAGAACTAGACCTTTATAGTCCTCTGTTGGGTGCTACTGCTTTTCCCCAAGTTAGTATTCCTTACTTCCTCTTATTTTCTCTGAAGTGTAGCCACTCTGGTATATTTGCTTTTCTTCATAGGTGATGCTTCCTTTCTTCCCTCTGGGCCTTTGCCTAGGCCTTGATCCCTTTGCAGTATTCTCTCCCAGGTCATATATATATATATATATATATATATATATATATATATATACACATATATAAATATATATTTATATATATATATAATCTCTATCTTTATCTATCTATCTCATCTCTATCTCTATCTCTATCTCTCTCTATCTCTGTCTCTATCATCTCTCTCTCTCTCTGTCTCTCTCTCTATCTATCTATCTCTATCTCTATCTCTGTCTTGGAAAGCTCAGATCCTTCCAAAGTCCTGTTAACTTGCCCTTTCTATACTAGGCATCTCCTGAACCCTTCAGTGAGTATGACCCTTTCCTTCCAAATTACTTTGCATTTATGTTATGTATACACACACACACACACACACACACACACACATATATATATTACCAAAAAATGTCAGCTCTTGAGGGCAGGGTGGTTTATTTTCATTTCTTTTCTTGCTCTGTCTATCCAGTGGCTGACACAGAAGGTAATCGATGAATTGAATGGAAATCAAGAAGTTCTTAACCACCTATTTCTAGCTGCCTCAGATTCAAAGCTAAGAATGAAATAGACCTGACCCTTAAGAAGTCTACATTTCACAAGGGAAAAACATATAAATACACAGATAAATTTATAGAAAATATGTATGTTTTGTGGGGAGAGCAAGCATAGCAAGGGAGGTCATGATAGGCTTCCCAATGAGGTGAACCATAAGATATGTGATGAAGAAAACAAGTTGGTGCACCAGACACACAGGGCAGGCTTCTTGAACAGAGGAATTTCACATCCTCCTAATAGAGCAAGTCAACCAAGTTGACTTTTAAACATTTAAAAAGGTTGGATATGTAATTGAGATTATAAATTTTATTTTTTAAGATCTTTGTATTGCTTTTCTGAAATAAACTGCTCCTCCTTGGCCATCATTGTTCTGTGTACATTCTCTCTCTTTATTAAAATAGAAGCTTCTCAAGGCCAGGGATTGTTTTTACTCTTTTATATATCCACACCTAAAATATGTATATGTCACAGAGCAAATAATATGTTTTTTCGTTCATCAATTAATTTCATACATCCATTTAGGACTTAAATAGTGACTTTTACACAGTAATAAGCAACACTTACAATTAAATTGGATAATGGTCAATTACCAAAGAAACTAGAAGAATTTTGGGAGATAGGGTAGGATGGGCTGAGATGACTGAAAAGATTTGGGGAAGTCCAAGTCATGACCACAGGCAGCTACTTTTTTCTTTTTTTTAAGATTTTATTTATTTTGAGTTTTACAATTTTCCACTTAATCCCTCACCCCCCACCGAAGTCATTTTTTCAGTCTATACATTGTTTCCATGGTATACATGGATCCAAATTGAACGTTATGAGAGAGAAATCATAACCTTAAGGAAGAAACATAAAGTATAAGAGATAGCAAGATCAGACAATAGATATCAGGTTTTTTCCCCTAAATTAAAGGTAATAGCCCTTGGTCTTTGTTCAAAATCCACAGTTGTTTTTCTGGTTACAGAGGGTATTTTCTCCATCACAAACAGTCCCAAAGTGTCCCTGATTGTTGCACGGATGGAATGAGCAAGTCCATCAATGTTGATCATCACCCCCATGTTGCTGTTAGGGTGTACAGTGTATTTCTGGTTCTGCTCATCTCGCTCAGCATCAGTTCATGCAAATCCCTCCAGGATTCCTTGAATTCCCATCTCTCCTGGTTTCTAATAGGACAACAGTATTCCATGACATACATATACCAGTTTGCTAAGTAATTCCCCAATTGAAGGACATTTACTTGATTTCCAGTTCTTTGCCACCACAAACAGGGTTGCTATTAGCAACAATCAGGGACACTTTGGGACTGTTTGTGATGGAGAAAATACCCTCTGTAACCAGAAAAACAACTGTGGATTTTGAACAAACTATAGCTTGTCATAACAACTCCAAGAAAACATAGGAACTCCACCAGTCAGTACTGCACTCATGCATGGAACCATCAATTACAGCAGAAGTTTTAGATGCTGTAGATAAGTTCACTTATCTTGGCAGTGTACTTTCTAGGATCTTGGTTGATAATGAAGTTGACACACACATTGCCAGAGTTAACTCAGGGTCTACAGAGCTATTGTGCTGACCTAATTTCTCTATGCCTGTGAGACCTGGACAGTCTACCAGCACCATGTCAGGAAACTGAATCACTTCCTTTTCACTTGTCTTAGGAAGATTCTGAAGCTCACCTGTCAGGAGAAGGTATCTCATACAGAGATCCTTTCTTGAGGTAAACTGCCTATCATCTGCACTTTAATGTATATAGCACAATTCCAAATAACTGGCCATGATATTCAAATGCAAAGCAGTTGCTTACCTAAAAAACAAATGTCTAAATACTATAGAGAACTCACATATGGTGGTCAAAAGAAGCAACACAGGGACACTCTTATGGTGAGTGAAAACTCTGGAATTGATTATGAGCCATAGGAGATGCTAACAGAGGACCTCCCAGCATGATGTATCCTCATAAGAGAAAGTACTATGTTCTATGAGCAAAACAAAATTGCAGTAGCTCAAAATAAATGTGAGATACACAGATTTGGGGACTTCTAATGTTCACATGGCCTATTTGTTGTACAGCATGTTGAGCTTGTATTGACCTCATAAGCCACAGATGAACTCACTATACAGTGATTCCAACATGATGTCATATTGGTCTTATTCAAGAATGAAGAAGGATACTAGTCAACACATAGAATCTTATTTTAGATTCATTCAAGCCAATGGTGGTCATCCAGTTAAACTCTTACTGCAGGTATGACTATACCTTCAAAACATTAGTCAATTGATAAATATGCATTTATTAAATATAGTATGCACCAGGCCCTGTGCCAGATTTTGGGAATGTAAAAGTAAAAATGGGAATCACTGACCTCAAGGGACTTACATCCTAACTAGGAAGACAAGGCATAAATATTTTGTTATTGGTATAGGAGCAATAAAGTCAATATAATAGAACTAAGGGAATCATTGATAATTGGGAGAATATAGAAAGGATTCCTATAGAAGGCTGGGGATCCAAAAATACTTGGTAATTATAAAAAAAAGTGGAATTGAGAATGAAGTGCATTATACCCTTTGAAAAGACCCTAAGAGAAATGAGGTAATATATAAGAATGAATAAGATCACTTTTAGTTGAACCAGAAGGGGAGAGACATGAGAGTTGTCACCAAGGGGAAAAATAACAATTGATTAAAAATCCTGGGGAAGGGAGAGTGAGGAGTTGATGAAGATAGTGCAGTTGTAACCTAGGTAATTTGAAAGATGGCAGTGCCCTAAGCAGAGATTGTGAAATTCCCAGAACTGACATTGGGTGTTTAATCAATACATCAATAAACATTCATTAACTTTCTGCTATGTGCCAGTCACTATTGGTTGGTTGATTCTTGTCCTTCATTATTAAAGAAGACCAAAATGATATCACTATGTTTGACAAATTACAATGTATCCTACTGTGGCTGATCAGACAATATGAACTCTGAATTCTCTACCACAGGTTGGGCACAAATAGTCCATGGGAACCTCTGGGGTATGTACTCCAAACTGTCACATTTCCTGAGTTGCTTCAATTCTGCCACCTTCATAGAGTGCATCACCCTCACTATGAGGGCATTCTATGCTGGTCAGTCCCTGTGCCAGTGTCTCCCATATTATACAATCAATTCTAAAGTTCTTCAATGAGACCTTCAGGGTGTCTCAGTATCACTTTTTCTGTGAATAAGAGATTCTTGTGAGAGCTTGCCCTGTGTGAGTTCTACATGAAATAGTTTGGGTTTTTTTTGGCAAGCATACATCTGGCATTTTAACATGTCCAGCCCATCATAGTTGTTCTCTCTGTGGTAATTTTAGAATACTAGGCAGTTTAGCTTGAGAAAGGACCCTAGTTTCTGGTATCTTCTCCTGCCAGATGATGTTCAGAATCTTTTCAAGACAATTTAAATGGAAATGATTTAGTTTACTGACATGGCATGGTAGACTGTCCAGGGTTCACAGGCATATAGCAATGAAGTCAACACAACAGCTCTGTACATCTTCAGTTGGGTAGTAATTTTAATACCTTTTCTCTCCCACACTTTCTTTTGGAGCTTCCCAAATACTGAGCTAACTCTGGCAATGTGAGTGTCAACCTCATTATCAATGTGTGTACTTCCTTAGAAAGGACATGGCCAAGGTAAGA
This sequence comes from Macrotis lagotis, assembly GCF_037893015.1. Classification (NCBI taxonomy): domain Eukaryota; kingdom Metazoa; phylum Chordata; class Mammalia; order Peramelemorphia; family Peramelidae; genus Macrotis; species Macrotis lagotis. Next base: position 4,129,290 of record NC_133659.1, read on the forward strand.
GAACTTGTCCACAATCCTCAAAACTTCTCCATTTGCTGTCATCAATGGTTCCCCATATGAATGGTGTGATGCTGACTGATGGAGCACCTGTACTTTCTGGGTGTTCATTGTTGGACAAAAATGAGCACAAACAGCAGAATCGATCCATACTTCATTACATCTCAGCTTTACAGGTTGCATTGGGTAAACAATCATCTGCAAACAGAAGATGCTGCACCAACACTTCCTCCACTTTGGTCTTGTCTTGGAGCCTTTCCAAATTAAAGAATTTGTCATTAGTACAGTAGCTGACATTGAGGCCATGTTCATCCTCTGTGAAGGTGTTTGATAACATGGGTGAAAACATCATACTAAAAAGTATGGGAGCAGGGACACATCCTTGTTTTACTCCATTGATGATGGGGGGATCTGGAGAGCTCTGTTCACTATCCAGATTCCTACTTGCATGCCATCAATGGAACTGACGTACAATACTGATGAACTTCTCTGGGCAACCTTAATTTTCCATAAACTCTCATGACTGATGGTATTGTATACAGACCTCTCTTCTGTTCCTGGCATTTTTCCTGGAGTTGTCAGGCACAAAACACCAGGAAAAGAGATAGACAGGATGTGAGAGTGACAAAGGCAACGTATGGTGCAGTGTGGTAGACTTATCACAGACTCATTCTCGCTAAAGTAAATATTCATATTCATATTCAACTAAAGTGGTGGCCCCTAGGTAAAATTAATACTAGAAGAATTAATGTCAAGAGATTAGAGTGTCTCTCTGAGCAGGAACAGTTTGTTGATAGCTTGGAGAGAAAACTGAGCCAACAAATAGTTGGCAGCAGTGGAGCAGAGGAGGAGGATGCAGCTTTTAGAGATCAGGTGTACAGCACTGCATTTGCTCATCTGGGCCAGAACATTCACAAATACCAACAGAAGTTGATAAATGAAAAACGAGAACTCCACAGCATTTACCAGCAGGACAATTCATCCCTTTTTAAGAAGGCAGCATTTAATTCCATCAACAATAAAGTCTGAGTGAAGCTTAGAAAGATGCAGTTCTCAACTCAGTAAGAAGGCAGATGAAATTCAACCAAATTGCTTTTATGATTCCCTGAAAGCTATTTATGGACAATTTATGGACATATGGTATACCTCAATTACTCAGTTCTGATGAATCCACATTGATTAATGATAAGGATATAATCCTAGAGAGATGGACTGAACACTTCCATAGTGTTCTTACATGACCTCATCAATAAATGGAGATACCATTGACTGTTTACCTCAAGTTGAAATCAGTCAGTCCCTGGCTGAAGTTCCAGCTGAAGAACAGGTTTTGAATACCATTAGGCTCCTTTCAAGAGGGAAAACACCTGGTCCTGATTTTATTCCAGCTGATATCTACAAGGTGGGGGTTCCATTACTCATCCAAAATCTGACTGAAATTTCCAGATTATATAGCATGAAGTGGTTATACCCCCAAGAATTCAAGAGTGCCTCCATTTTCCATATTTATAAAAAGATAAAGGGAATAGATTGTCCTGTGACAATCACAGGGGTATTTCTCTTTCAGTCATCACTGGCAAGATTCTTGCCAGAGTCCTTCTCAATAGACTGATCCTTCATCTGGAAGTTGATCACCTTCCTGAGAGCCAGTGTGGCTTCAGAAAGGGTAGAAAAACACTTGATAGTCACTATGCTAGACACTGAAGAAAGAAAATGAGACACAAACAACTTAGCCCTCAAAGAGCATATAATCTGATGACAAGTTCACTTGGGGCATGTTGAGCTTGTATTATCTAATGGAAAGCTAATTCTAAATAGCTTACAGACAACGTGAGACTGTGACAAGAAGTCACAACCAGACAGGTATGAGGAGAACCATGAAAGATCAGTGTCATGAAAATCCAAAGGAGAGAGAGTCCAGGAGGGGAACATACTCAACAGTGGCTTCTATTGAAGAGAGATGCAGAATGAGGAGAATTGAGACAAGGTCACCAGGTTTGTCAATGGAGAGATCATGGGTGATTTTGGAAAAAGAAATTTCAGTTTTGAGATGAAATTGAGGAGTGAGTGAACAAGGAGAAGGTGGAGGCAAGAGTTTAGTTAGCTGATAACTATTTGGTGCTGTACTAAGTATGATATATATATATATATATATATATGTATGTATGTATGTATTATATGTGTGTGTGTGTATGTGTGTGCCTGTATGTGTGTGTTTGTATGTATTTATTTAAAGACAGCCTCTTCCCTTAAGGAGCTTTCAAGGTAAAAGAGGAAGACAACACAAAATAAATCTGAAAAGGGGAGGTAGAGAAGGCATCCTGAAGGAATGATAGAGGAGTCCAAAAATGCCCCAAGTTGAAGACCATTGATAAGAAATGGGGAGATGGCTGTTTTTGGAACCTTTCTTTAGAGATTTTGGAGCCCATGGCTCTGCCCTCCAGTCAGGGGTTCCAAACCAAGGGGAGAAAGGTACTTTGAAGATGAGGGTACCAAAGATGACTCTTTTAGCATAATGAAATTTCCCACTGATGATGTTACATGAAGGCATAATGCAGAAATTGAAAAGCAGTCTGGACCCAATTTCCTTTGAAGTTTGACTGATAAAAGGAAGAGTAACACAAGAAAATAGCTTTTGGAGAAGGCAGTGTATATCAGCAGGTTTCTAATTATCCCCATCCAATGGTCATCCAAGCTGCCATTGGATACCTATAGTGAATGGGAATGTTCCTGAATTGATTGATAAAGTTAATGTTTTAGATGACCATTCCAGACAATTTCTCATTTAACACTCTCCCCCACATCATTAACATAAAGAATATACATCTCCTGATGGACATAAGTAATCATTTCATCATTATAAGAACTCACTCCAATGAAATACTAAATACTTTCAATAGCCATCTTTTCAGGATGATAGACTATCACTTATTATATAAAACTTGCTTGGTACAGCAGCTTTGCCAGTGAACAAGACACACAATGAGCAGAAACTGAGGATATTTACTTTTACTAATTTGTATTTTCTTTCTGGGCTGACCACCGCTTTGAACCAGGATGGTGAGGTTCTGAAGTGTCCTCTTCTCAGTCTTGAATCCTGCCTTCAGAAATGGACCTTTCATTTCATAGTAGAACCTTAGGTGGGGAATAGAGCCACTAGCAAAGAATTGAATTGACAATCAATCTAAGTGACTAAAGATAAAGCTTATTTTTGGTATCTAACTCTGTCATGGTTCAAAAGACCTTGCAGGTTATCTTGAGTCACTTATTTTATATACAAGGAAACTGAGGCCCAGGATGGTAGAACAGTTTGCAAAAGTTGATAGAATTGTTGGGAATGGGACACAATAGTCCCTTGAGAAATAAAGATTTAACCCACAACTAAGTGAACTGTGCTGCACCCTGAAGGTTAAAATGCATGTGAGAAAATAGCCCTGCATTCAAAGAGCATGTATTGCATTGTGGGATCTGATATATCAGGGAGTGAGGTTAGGGAAGGGTGCTTTGGTCTTGGTGTTTGTGAATGTTCTGGCCCAGATGAGCAAATGCAGTACTGTACACCTGATCTCTAAAAGCTACATCCTTCTTTCCTTTTGAGATGAATGGAAATCTTTATGTTATATTATTGCCATCTTTGACTATTCCTTCTACATTCTCCTTTCCCATCCAATCAGTTGCCAAGTCTTGGGAAGATTCTGAAGATCATCTGGCAGGAGAAGATACCAGAAACTTGGGTCCTTTCTCAAGCTAAACTGCCTAGTATTCTAACATTACCACAGAGAGAACAACTATGATGGACTGGACACGTTAAAATGCCAGATGCGGAAATCCAAAATATCTAGCTTGAGCTAGACCTGCCTAGGTTGAATAAACCATGCCAGTGCCAGTCATTTGCCTCTCTGTAGTTTACCATAGGTTGTGGTTTGGGGAGTGTACAGGGAGGACTAGTACCTGTGGTGTGAGGCCATACTGGGCCCTTTTCAGGGTTGATCATACATCTTTGATGGCTACCTCTCACCCAACTCTTACCTGCTTGCTATCTTGGAGTTTATGACTAGAGGCCCAGGATGGTCCTTTCTGGACCTGTTGCTATTATGATTTAATCAGCTACTCTCTGGTAAAAGGGAAAGAGTTGGTATCATAAGATCATTGCTTTAGTGTTAGTAGAAACTTTATAATTCATTGAATTCCATCCCCTTATTTTATAGATTTTGAAACTGAGGACTACAGAAGTTTAAATGACTTGCCCAGGGTCATAGAAGTAGTGTCTGCGGCAGTATTTAAACCCAAGTCTTCCTGACTCTTAGCACACAATTCTATGAAATATGTCACATTGTCTCTTGTCAGGGGATAAGAGGGAGGAGAGGGAGGAGGCAAGTTGTTTGTCCTGGCTATACTCTAATGTTGCCAATACTGAAGGAGATAAAGTGTGGACTTCACTGCAATCAAGGGACAGAAATAAAGAGTGATTTGGACCTCCTCCAATACCAAAATATTGCTCCCAAAACCAATTGGTTCCCAGATGCAGTGAATAAGCTCTAAAAATGTTGGAGTGGCAGAGAAGACCCTTGAAAAGCCACTGTCATATAAATATAATCTTTCATCATCATCATCATGAATTTTCACCTTTTAAATCTTTTAGATTCATTTCCATTCATGGAAATTTCCAAGTTCTTGGTAATTATAATGAAGACTGCTCTATAAGAATTAATTTCTATTTAGTGTGCCTCTACTTGTAAAGATTTAGATAATAGAAGGGTTTAGATTATTTTCTAGAAGCTGGGCTACCTGGGAACTGTGGATTTTTAGTTTCTATCAGCGCTTAGTTAGATCAGTGTTTAAGGTGACAGGCACAGTGACCTCTTCATTGAAAAGAGATTCTATCAGTCCACCTGCTGAGGTAAAAAATTTGGGGCAGCTCATTCTCTCTGGCTTCATCATCAAAGACTATACCAAGATAACAACAGTGTGGTTAACTACTATGGATTAAAGCTGTCAATTCACCATTCAGTGTTTTCTAGTACAATCTATCCCAATTGACTCTATCCATGCTTTGCTGTTGAGTTCTGATAAAGACTCCAGATCAAGTTCTTAAAGTTTGAAACTGAAAACCCCCAAATGATTGTTTTCATTCATTTTCTCCTCACTCTGTGGTTTCCTCCTATGGAGCCCCCTTTAAAGAGAATTGCTTGGTGGCAGCTAGGTGGCACAGTGGATAAAGCACCGGCCCCGGAGTCAGGAGTACCTGGGTTCAAATCTCGTCACAGACACTTAATAATTACCTAGCTGTGTGGCCTTGGGCAAGCCACTTAACCCCATTTGCCTTGCAAAAAAAGAAAAAAAACTAAAAAATAAAAGAGAATTGCTTGAAACAGATGTCCTTAAGGAGAGTGTGGGGTTAGAAAGAATAACAAATATTAGCTCTGGGTTAATAGAATATGAGAGTTTTATATGGGTGTCTTTACGGAAATCTCCATCTCATAGTGTCATGTTTAATGAGATTATTTTTAAACTTCTATATCAAAATGGGCATCTTCTCACCTAGTAATGCAATCAACCTTTCTCAGATTGAGAGGAGGCTTCAGAGACCATTCAAGTCAACTTGTACCTGAACTAGAAATTCAGGTGAGCCCAAAGGGCTAATGTTGGCTGTGTCATCAGACTCCTAAAAGAGCTCATTGTTGGATATCCATAAAAGCACCAAAGAAAATATTCTATTACTCTAAGGGATGCTTGAGGATTTCTCCCAGCAAATTGTGCCTCCAAAGAGATGGATCACAACAGAAGAAGTAAAAAAACTTAGCAGTTACCTATTGAAAGACAACATGTTTGTCAAAGTATGCCCCAGTTGGTTCACCCCTTTGCCTTCTCCTATGTTTTGTTTCCTCATGTTATACTCAGGTTCTTGAGATTTTGATCAGATATCACTCACTATGTGACTAGAACATCTCTTGGAGTAGCCAATGCATTTTTTTCTGCTGATATTTTCTACATTATTTCTTGGGAAGAATTCCTATTTGCAAAGTGTAACAGCCTACCCACAGCCCACTTGGGTGAGTGTCAACTTCCATTATTTGGAGACTGGGGCATTGTATTAAAAATAATTGCAGAAAATTATACCTGGCAGAATTTTAAAATTGAAGTTAACATTTTAAAAATATCTTAATGTTCAAAATCCTTTGGAAGTCCTTATGCTAGTGACTGAAAGTCTGACCTCTTTCTTCCCTCATTAGAAGAGTAAGGATGCAAAAATATTTTTCTTCTCCCTTTCCTCTGGAGTAGCCTTATATTCCTGGGACCTTCTTGAGTAGATGACCTTGAAAATAACTACACATGTCCTTCTTTCTTTTTGAGATGAATGGAAATCTTTATGTTATATTATTACCATCTTTGACTGTCCCTTCTCCATTCTCTTTTCCCATCCAATCAGTTGCCATGTCTGCTTCTACTTCATCCAAAATATCTCTTATAAAATTTTCTTCTCTTGTACTCTCACTCCTAACACATCACTCCAGGCCCCCCTCACTTCTTGTGTCAACTATTGTAATAGATTTCTAATTGGCCACTCTTTCTCCGATTTCCCTTTCCCTTAGATGTTCTTCATGGAACTGCCAGATTAATCATTCCCATGAACAAGCCTGAATGTCACTCTTCTCAAAAATTATTGCTTGCTCCTTGTTGTCTAAAGAATATATTAAACCTCTATTTTGGCCTTAAGATTTTCTACAATCTGTCCCAATCTACCTTTCCAGATTTGTTTTGACCTTCTCTCTTTCATACACTTTGAATTTTAGACAAATTGGACCACTAACTTCTCCCCTATTTACTTGCCCTCTTCTCATTCTCATAGTCAATGAATGAATGGAATGGATATATGAATGAATAAGAATAAATATTTATTGAGCTCTTACTCTTTGTAATTGTTATACAGTCATATCTGATATACAGCCCAGTAGTGATTCTGTGGATTAATACTTAGAGTAATTTCCCATTTCCTTCTCCAGTGGAATAATGCAAATAGAAGTTAAAGGACATGCCCAGGGTCACACAGTCAATAAATGTCGAAGACCATTTTTGAACTCAGATTTTCTTGACTCCAGGCTGGTACATTCTCATCCTCCTCACTCCTTTCTATTCCCCCCTTTTTCTTTCTTCTCAACTCTCTCTTCTATCTGTCTGTCTGTCTGTCTGTCTCTGTCTCTCTCTGTCTTTCTCTCTCTCTCTCTCTCTGCTCTTTCTCTGTCTCTCTCTGTCTCTGCCTGTCTCTGTCTCTGTTTCTCTCATATATATATATATATATATATATATACATACATATATATGTACGTATATATATATATACATATATATGTATGTATATATATACATATGTATATGTATATATATATGTATATATATATATATATATATATATATATATATATATATGTATATATATATATATATATATCCCTACCTCCCTCACTCCCAGGTGGGATGCCAAAAGAGAAAGCATCCTGCTTTTGGAATCAGTAAACCTGGACTCAGATTCCAACTCAGTTCTTTGGAAACTAACTTTGAGAAAATCCCTTCATTTCTTCTACAGGGAGATGGAAGAGCCAACTTCTATCATCCTCTCCATTGTTAATGCTACAATAGCACATTTGTTATGTTTTTCTTTTTTGACATGTATGTATTTAGAGACAAAAGGATGCAGAGGTCAGTTAATCTGAACAATGAGATGACAATTTCCCAGGGATAATAAGTAGCAGAGGCAAGTTTAGAACCCAGTCTTCAGCCTAAAAAGTCTTTGTCCTTCATAGTAATCCCCTAACTGGGTTTCTTTGGCTTTGGGCACCTTGGGAGAGAGGGACACATTGAGCATCATGGTACCCATTCCTGCTTGAGACACTTTCTCATTCTGGGATCCTGAGCAAAACCCTTGAGTTCCCTCAGTGTTTCCTCAGTCAGAAAAATGAAATACTGCCATCTCAAGGTACCAGGTAGGTTCAAAGGAGGGAAGAAATGCAAAGTATGGTATAAATCTGAAATCACAACATAATTTGTTAGCTATTAGTGATTATTCCTTTGTCTTGCGCACTTGAGCTAGACCTGCCTAGGGTGGATAAACCATGCCAGTGCCAGTCATTTGCCTCTCTGTAGTTTACTTTAGGTTGTGGTGTGAGGGGTGTACAGGGAGGACTAGTACCTGTGGTATGAGGCCATACTGAGCACTTTTCAGGGTTGATCATACATCTTTGATGGCCATCTGTCACCCAACTCTTACCTGTGGCTCCAAGAAGCTATCACATGCATAGGCTTTAAACACATCTGTGAGTTGGTGGTGTCTACTAAGCATGCAGAGATTTCTCCCAGAATGGGCAAATGAGGATAATTTGTTTTGACAGTCATGCAGACAGCTGAAGCAAGGATTGTGGACCACTTAGAGCTGGTCAGATATCAAAGAAGCAAAGAATGTCCTGCATCCCAGGCCATCATCCTTTGTCTTGCCATTGGACTTTGATGATTCTGAAAGAGGGATTGAGGTTGACAATTTACTGATTCATGAGCAAGTCAAGGCATGACTCATTCCTGATATCATTGTTCTTGGAACTCTTTGCTACATGGAGAGTACCTGTGTCCTCCTGAGGGGAATTACATTCCCCAGAGTGCTTTTCTAATCCCACCTTGGATACCCAAAGACAAATTCAGCTTTAACCCTAATCTAGGTCACCCCACCTCACCCCTGAAAACAGAGCAAAAGGAAGTATCAGGAATTTAAAATGATTTATTCTGGCACAGGAAAAAAAGATGCTGAAAAAGAATAATTGCAGAATAAAGCTTATTATCACTCTGAGAAGAGTTCAAGCTTTGTTGGGGCAAGGTTTCTTGCTTGGTTGTTAATTAGCCATTTTGCAGTTTCACCTCTGCAGAGGCCATTTTGCACAAGCATCAGGAGAGAGCTTTGTTTTCCCAGAACTTCATGTTCTTTTCTTCATGTCAGTCTGTTCCAACTGCTGCTGTGCCAACTACCACTCTGGTAGCCTCTGCTGCTTCTACATCTTACTCACTGACCTTCCAGAACCTATTGATGCTTGAAAAGGCATTAGGGAGACAAGGCAGCAAAGGGCCTCTGGACTGAAGCTATGTTCCCCTCTGGAGTAGCTCTACCCCATTATTATTCTGGGCTAGGAAAAGTCCCCTTTCCTTTCTCCAGTGCCAACTGGAGTCCCTGTCCTAAAAGGACTAGAGCAGAGGGGATAGAAGATATGGGGACCAAGTATGCCTTAGAAAATAGCAGCCAGAAGAGAAGGGTTTCAGATGGGGGCAGGGTTTGTGGACTATTTTCCCCACTGGAGTCCTAGCATTCAGTAGAGTTTGCTGCGTATGGGAGCATTCCCTTAAAGGTTCATTGAATGGATCTGATGGCAACATCGTTGATCTCGACCTTCCATAGCTGTGCTCTAACTCATCAGACTCATCCCTTGGACTCCGTGATAGCTACAAGGCCACCTTTGTCTCCATGTTTTCACAACTCTAGACCTTTGTGACTTGTTTCCCTTCCCTTGGGAATCAGTGCATAGACATTTGAGGCCATGCATTTTATTGCTGGCTATTTTCTCCTGTGAACTTTCAGGGACCTGTACAGATGGTCTCCATGTCCGCTGAATTACTGACTTCTGACCTCTAGAAGTACATTTTAAGTGAACATTTTCCCTGGCAAACAACTCATCAACTATTCTGGAAAAGTTAAAGATGCCAGTCAATGTGTTCAAGAAGTTCCGAAAAATGAGAGAAGGAAAGAAAAGGGAAAAAAAGAAAATCTATTTATATGGAACTTTAGCCAAAACAAGTGGGTATATGAACTGATATCTCTATTTGTAAATATATGTAAAAATGTGCATTTCCATTTCTGTATAGTTAAGGTTATGTATGGGTGCACATAGCCACATATATTCACACATAAATATAGAAATAACCCAAGAAGTTAAAAGTTCTTTCATATATCCATAAGAGAGAATTTTATCTCATGGATATATGGGAAAATCTAAAACTTGGGTTTATTTCAAGGTATGAGAATTTGAACTTATAATGCACCTAACATCATTTTCTAGTCATGGCATTTTCAAAGGGAGAATCATTTAAAATAAAATAGATGCATCACTAACAGGACACATTGTGCATTGTGGAACTGTCAGATTCAGCAGCATAGTTGCTCCCTTTGAACGGCTTTCATCTTTTACCCCCCACTGGCTAAAATCTGCTACTGTCTTTAAAATCTCCCCCTCCCATTTCCTCACTACTGCTCTCTTTAAAAATGTGCTGAAGGATGGCAACATCCAACAGAGATCACCCAGTTTTCATTTCCTCTTCCTCCACTCAATTACAAGCAAAGCCTTGATTCCCCAATCTCGTTAAAATAATAAAATTACCTCCAGTTCAAATTCTTATTGCATGGTATCTGAACCCATCACCAAATGTGGAAACGATTTTAGCTAATGGACTCTCCTCTCCCCAGTGCATATAATGGCCCCCTGTGGACTGAAAGAGTTAATGCCACTGGTCTCAAGGATGAATCTAGACATTAGAGAGAGTCAGATTCCTTATGGAGTTCCAGAACGGATCCTTCTTGCCTTTCCCACCCCCCACCTCTCGGCCCACATTTTAGAACAGTGTCGATTTGCTTCATTTCAAGTTTTATTTCAGTATAGAACTGTTTGTATACAACTGCATAGAAAGGCCATTTTGATGTTTTTCCCCTTTTTTAATTTTTGGACTTTTGAGCAGTTTATCGAGTTGCTTCATTAATCTCTCCTTCTCTGTCTCTCCTCCATCTGGACTCAAATGGGGATGGAGGTGGAATTGCTCAGATGTTGAGTGCACAAGAATGCCCTGCAAATCTAACACAAAGATTGCAGAGGGAAGCATTTCTTCGGCAATCCCAAACAGAGAATGTTGCAAAACAACTGCCATTATTTCCATTTTTGAATACTGAAGTGTGCCTTGGAAGTTTGATATTGGACACGCTATTGGGATTAATTAACTCATTAATTCAGAAAATGGGAAGGAGAGATTTTGATTAATTGAGGTTAAAGATGATCATGGAAGTATTTAGAGTTCCCTTAGAAATTATTTAGAATTTGAACCTTTTACATGAGCACTCTCTCACCATGACCATTCCTGATTTGTCACCACTGACATGAACTCCTCCTTGATGTCTTCTCAAAGCAAAGCATAACATTTTAGAGTCCCCCCATTCACACCACCCTAATTCTGGTTCTTTGTATCTCTTATATACTCTAAAAGTCAGGTAGAGCTGATGAGCAACCTTGGATAAACTATCAATCGTTTCCTAGCCAGAATGACTGAGAATGCCCTGGCCATTGTTTCCTCCTTCCTTCATGTGGATGGAGGGTCCCAGCCATTTATGGGAAAAAATGACAGATTCATTGATGAGTCTATGTCTTTGAAAAAAATGAAAATTAGGTACAGAAAAATTGGAAAAAGACAAATATTATGGCTATCATCAAAACAGAAGACAGAATAATTCTGCAAATGATAAAGCAATAAACTCATCTTCAATTCCTCTCATGACTTCCAGATAAAAGAGATAATACCTTGTATTCCACCCTGGTCAGACTACATATGAAGTATTAAATTCAGGAATGAGTGGGACAGTTTAGGAAGACACTAAAAAGATGAACAGTTTCTAGGATAGGGAGACCAAAATGATGAAAACCTTGAATTCATGGTAGAAATTGAGAGAAGGAAGCCTTGAAAAGAGAAGACTCAGGAATTCATTAGTTGCAAATACACACACACACACACACACACACACACAAACACACACACACATTTTAAAGAGTGACCATGTGGGTCTGCATTTGTATTGTTTTGTTCCTGGTTAAAACCAGGATCAATGGGTGAATATTGCAAAGAATTAAATTTTATAGACTTGACTTTGAGGGAAATCTTCCTAACAATTAGAACTCAATAGAGTAATGTTCTACCTTAGGAAGCAGTGAGCCATGTATTATTGGAAATCTCCAACAAGGCTAGATTATCCTTATTCATTCATTCATTTATTCACTCATATTTTTATGGAGGGGTGGGGAAGCACAACCATCTCTTTTTTTGTATATATATACACATATGAAAGTGGCTACTAAAGATGTGGGGTTCCAAACTTGATTCACTACCTTTGAGACCTTGGGCCAGCCATGTAATTCCTGTGCACCTGAGTTTCCTCATCTATAAAATAATGAGGTTGAAGTATATCTGTGTTCTCCAGTATTCATGCTATTAGCAAGATTGTCCTATATTTTAAATTTTGGATGGTAGAACAAAAATAAAATATCTATTTCCTCTTTTTTTTTCTTTTCAAATAACTTAATACAGTGCATTCACTGGAGACACATTAAGTATTGTTGCATGAAGTAACCAGTATAAATTCTTACTCATTCTGTATAGAATTTTTACAAGTCTCCAAAGTGGAAGAAGGGAGGGGGAGAGAGAGAGAGAGAGAGAGAGAGAGAGAGAGAGAGAGAGAGAGAGAGAGAGAGAGAGAGAGAGAGAGAGAGAAACAGAGAGACAGAGAGATAGAAAGGAACAGAGAGAGATGGAAAAAAAACCAGACAGAGTAGACAGAGAGGAGAGAGACATGACAGAAATTTTTGCCTGGATTTGGTTTGCTTTTACCTGCTAAAGAAAATCATAAAATAAGTACTTAAAATTAAGTCAATTACAATTTTGGGTGTGAAAAGGTCATCACAACTTGTTATCAGTCTTTTCACTCTAGCTAAATGGCAAGACTGGGAACCAATACCATCATGAGAAAAAATAAATTCCAGGGTTGTACCCACCAAGGGTTCATCATCCCTTCTTGGCTGCAGACACTTCCAAGCTCTCCACCTTCTGACCCAGCCTCTCCTCTTCCAGAGGTCTTTCCAAAGCCTTTGCTCTCCATCCTTGGGGCCCATCTTCCATGTGGCAGATCTTTCCAGAACCCCTTGTCTGACTTATTCTTGAATCTAAAAGCATTCATGGAGTTGTTTATTTTAAGAATCCCATAACAGGCTATTTGTCATGCAGCTTTAAATGATTTTCACAACCTCACTGATAAAAAAATAAATCTTTGCAAGTTGCAAATGACACCCGTGTTCTGATCAATTGTCTCTCTCGTGTGTGGGCAAGAGGAGATCATTGTTCCAGCTTTCATTTGTCGTGAGTTGGTGGCGTAATTGGCTAAATCTCCATGGTATCTTTGGCCCAGAACACCCAGTGATTTCCACATCAAAATGTGGAGCCATATTTTAGGTGAAAATAAATCAATGCCAGAATGATGTATTGGCATTCAACTTCCTTCAGTCTCAGAGATTCAGCAAATCTTTAACTAAAGACTGTGGCTCCAATGTCTGGATCTTTATGGAGAGTGATCTCAGAACCTACTGCTCAAGGACTGGGGGGCCATCCCTCCTCTGTCGGGCATGTTAAAGTCTCTGCTTTGGCCCCTTGGGTTTTCACTTCTGTTTCTATTATTTTTTCTCTTCTCCTAGTCCCTTAGATGGTTAGGCAACTCAGCACTGGCAATAGGACTTTTCTGGATTACTCTGCCAACTTTCATAATCTTAGAGGGCTGCTGATGAGGGGTGATCCAGCTGGGCCAGTACAGACAGTACTAGAAGAAGGGCCCCAGACAAGTCTACATGGTTTAAAAAATTTTCTATATTTCTGACCCTGATTAATTACTAGCATTTCAATGAAAAGTCAAAAGCAGCCCCTCCTTTGAAGGTGATGAGGATGATTGTCCTTCATTCTGAAAGACCATGTCTTGGGGAGGTGATACCATGATGAGCATGTGAATTGGATTTGAGTGAGGGTGGCTGTACTAAGTCACTAGCCTCACTTTCTCCTCCAGATATGAATCAGGACAACTGAATTCGAGGCAATCAGGGTTGAGTGACTTGCCCAAGGTCATACAGGTAATCAACATCAGGTATCTGAGGTCCGATTCAAACACCTGTCCTGGCTCTAAGGTCAGTTCTATCCACTGCTCCCTCCCACTTTAAAGGAGATTGATTGATTGGTTCCTGACCTTCATTATCATCATCCCAGCTTCTGATCTGAGATAAACCCTCATCAACTCAGGTCTGGACTATTGCAGTTGCTGATGGAGGGTCTTCCTGCCCCAAGTCTCTTTCCATTTCAATCCTTCAGTACATGAGTTTAGTAACCAAAGTAATTTTCCTGAAGATCAGGTCTGACCATGTTACTTCCTTACTCAAATTAATCTTGTGGCTTCCTTTTGCCTCCAGGATCAAATACAAAATGCTCTATTTGATTCAAAGCCTTTATTCCCTCACCCACTCTTACCTTTCTTACACCTTATTCCCCAACATGTATTTGAACCAATGCCACTGGTCTCTTGGTGGTTCTATGAACAAGACCCAGCATCTTTAGGCTCTGAGAATTTTCTCTGGTTGTCCAAGCTAATCCTTTTACCTACTACCTTTCTAAATACTTCTTCATTTCAATGCTTTCTCTCTGCTCATTGTTTCCTGTGTATCCCTTATATAACTTGCTTTGCACACACTTGTGGGCATGTTGTCTTTCTGTATAATAAAATACTTAGCAAATGTATCTTGACTGATTAAATGGGGAAGACAATGTGCAGTCAAAGATGTTCAAGCAAGATCAATTCAGGATAAAGTGGGGGTGATCTCAGCATAAGAAAGACTTCTTACAGAAGTTGGGATTTCCTAGCAAAGACTTTCAAGAAGTCAGGAAATGAGATAAAAAGGGAGAGGATTCTAAACATGGAAAGCAGGCAATGGAAAGGCACCTATTGGAAAGGTAGAGCAATTGCAAAACAGCAAGGACACCAGTACCCATAGTGGGCAGGGACGTTCCTCAGTGAATGGATCATAGAGTTCAAATGTGGTGAGGCTCAAGAATGTATGACCCTTTGCATAAGTGAATAGAGTACCAGCTCTGTGGTCAGGAGGACCTGAGTTCAAATCTGACCTCAGACACTTACTGATTACCTAGCTGTGTGACCTTGGGCAAGTCACTTAACTCTGTTGCTTTGCAAAAAAAAAAAAAGAATGTATGACCCTGGGCAAGTCAATTAATTTCTATGTGACCAGTTTGCTCATCTATAAAATGGTGATAATAAGAGTTGACTCACAGGGTTGGGATGAAGATCAAATGACACAATAATCATCAAATGCCCAACACATAGTGGACACTGTGTTCTGGTAATAGATCAAGAAACATTCAGTGAGCACCTACTATGTGCCAGTACCTGTGTTAAGATTACAAAAAGATTCAGGAGACAGCCCTGCTGTCAAGGAGCTGATATTTAAATTGGGGAGACAATATGCAAATAAATATATATAAAGCAAAATAAGCAAGAATAAATACTAAATAATTGAAATAAAACACAGGAAAGGGAAAATACAGGAAGTTTATTGTTGTTGCTGTTGTTGTTACTGCTACCACTTCAGGGAAATAAAGTTCAATAATTTTGGAAAAGAAGAAAGAGGCCAAGTTATGCCAGATAAAGCATTTTCTATTTGATCCTGAAAGTGATAGGGAGTCACTGGCCTCTTGAAGGAGGTAGGTGTGATAACAGAATCTGCCCTGTACTTTAGAGGGGAGGGAATGTGGAGATTAGGACTTAGGAAGGTAAAGTCAGCTAGGTTGGGCAATGGGGAGGAAGAGTGTGAGAAGTTGAGGATGGCATTTCCAAAGTAAGTCTAGATGACTGGAAGATGGCAGAACTGCTCAAGTATCAATGCAATAGACCACCAATGGAAACAAAGCAGTAAGGATGCTCCATTACCAGGAACAATAGAAAGTGTATAGGGTTTCATTCCTGGACACTATAAAAACAGGTGTGGTACAACCATGTTGTTAAATATGAAGAAAAAGAGCATCCAGCATCCTTGGAAATAATGCTATGAATTTTAAGAGTTGTCATTTAGTCAGCTCATGAATGAGTCATGAACCAGTGATTTTTGTCTGTGTGGGTACCACTGTCTACATTTCTGCCAATAATTTCATTCTATAGTAAGGGAATGAGAGAATTGATTAAAATTCAGATAAATTAATTGACCTACCTATGATCTCATACATGCAAGAGGTGAATGTTGATCTCAAGCGTCTCCCATATCATCTCCACAGCCTACAGCCTTTGAACCCAAGCAAGACTTTGAAGCTTGTGAGACAAGGGCACTGCCAGTCACACATATGTACTCCAGTGAATGATGCTCTAAAGGGCATCTTTGCCATTTCTAAGCAGAGTCTTAGGGGAATTTTTTTTTGTTTTGTCTTGTTTTGAGGAGGGCAAAGTAGAACAAAATGTATCGCACTTGTAGTTTTTAAGATGGAAAAATAATTTAAGCTTTGAAAGCTGATACCGTTTCTGCTACTGAAGTATTCTGAGTGAGGATTTAAAATCGATTGTAATGAGTCCAGTGGAGTTGCTTCAGAGAAGAGTCTATAGTCATTGTCACTAATGGTCAATATTGCTTTTCTTTCTTTTTTTCCTAAAGATGCATAATTTACTCTAATAAAGTCCTCAAATTCAATGGCCATCTTCAGCCACAAACAGGTGAGTGAAGTGGTCCCCAAAAGGAACTTCAATTAAGTGAAAGCCAGGAAATTGCCTTTGACATGTGAAGTCTAAGAGGGAGGCCATTGCTAGTCAATCAGTCAATCAATTTGATTAAGGAGCTGGCATTTTAAAGGTCTGAAAAACAAACAGAGAAATAGAGTCATCTTTGTCCTCCAGTTGAAAAAGGTCACAGAACAACATTAAGCTTTATTAAAACATTAATCTGCATGAAGGTTTTTGGCACCATCTATAAACAGAGAGAAGTAAAAACAAAGTAATATGAAGAAATATATAGAGTCTTCGAAAGCAGATTATATCAGGAAAGGAGGCACCTGAACTGAGCCTGAAGGGGACCACTAGGGAGCAGAGAGGAGAATGACAGGACTTGAGATCCAGGGAGAATTGAGTTCTAATTCTCCCTCAGACACCTAGGACAAATCACTTGAGTTTCTTCATAGGTAAAATGTGCATAATAGTAGCACCTCCTTCAAAGAGTTTCTTGAGAAATCAGGTTTGATATTTGTAAAATGCTTTGCAAACCTTAAAGATTATATGAAACCTGGTTATGATGATATGATGAGCCAACTATTCAGAGGCGGAGATAAGGAGCCAGTACATTGCAAGTACAGAGGACATTATGGTATGTTCTCCTGATTAAGAACAACTAGCTAGGTTTATTTCCCTTGACCTGGGCTCTGATTAATAGCAAGGTCACCCTGATATTATCTTGTTTCATCATGGAAGAAACACAAGAGTGATGATTTTTGAATGTTCTGAACCCATTCTTTTAGTCCCAGTACAAAATAGGATCATCATCCCTACCATCATCACCCCCACTACCACTACCACCACCATCATCATCATCAACATCATCAATTTAAACAGTCTCATGGAGTTCCCAAAATATCCCCTATTCGTTTACTTGAATATTCTCTCAATAGCTGCGTAAAAGCGTTCATTTTACAAATGAGGGCCCTCCCACTCCCCTGCTATTTCCCTTGTTCTACCTCATATCTGCCCATCCTATGTAACTCCGACCCTTCCTTTTCCTATCCCAGCTCCTCTATCTGTTATGGCATCTAGATTAGTGGCAGAAAGCTGGCAGTTGGCATATTCTGATAGGCATAAGTTAGGTTTTAAGTTCTACTGTTTGTCCAATCCTTATCTAATTCTTGAAAGTGAAATAATGACCCAAAAAGTCAATCTGTTGGCTCTCACCTAAAATGGGAACTGGGATTTGACTACCAAGAGAAGCTGACGTATTTTAAAATAACCTTCATCCTTCTAAATCTGCTATCTCATTTCCCAGCTACTGACTTTGGATCATCCAAGTAGCTGGAAAAAAACACAACAAACCATTGTATGTTCCCATTTTTATCCTATTTTCATTTATATATATATAACCTGGAAATTAAAAAAACAGATATGAAACTGACAAGGAAATCTTTAATAACTATTTGGATAATGTTGTTCCTTCAGTTTTGAAGAGGCCTAATGACTTCACAGCAGCAAAGTTGTGTAGTCATCAGTCTCACTCTTACAGAGTCATCAAAGATAAGTGGTGAGACAAAATTCAGGGCAACTGTCAATGGTCCAGGGTGCAGGGGATATCATTGGCTTCTTAATCAGCTGACCAAGCTCTTAAGTGTTCCCCCTTGTCTCTTTCAACTGCCTTCATGGATATTTGAGTATGTTTTTGTTTTTATCTGCTTATTCTATTGGGAAAGTCTTTACTTTTTCCCATTCCACCTATGGTTTTGATTTCAGCTCCTCCTGTCTCCATAGTTGGTGCTCTATCCACTGTATCACCCAGCTGCCTCTCACCTGTGGTTTTGAGACCCCTTGGTAACTCTGACCCTGGTTTAACCTGTCTGCTGAGATGGTTCTACCAGTTGAGGACACTACCCATGCTATAGTTTCCTGGGGACATAGATAAGAGCTGGGTGACATGTGGTCATCAAAGGCAGATGAACAACCCTGAAAAAAGCTCAGCATATGAATATATATATATATATATATATATATACTTTATATATTTAGGTTATAATATATCAAAACTTTATCTTTTTCCCTCTAGCCAGTTCTTAAGCTCTCCGTAGTAAATTATCCAGGTAGTGAAACTTCCAGATTCTTCATTTAGATTTTCATCCTCATTTGCCACCAACATTCTACTAGGTAGGTACTGCCTTTTAGCACCTCCAATGAAGCCTGAAATACTTAGTGGGGGATGGAGGGCAGTATTATTTATAGAGGAGATTGGGGTAAATGGATTATTTATCATTTAAAATTATTCTCGTATATTTCCTGCTCCCCATTACTATCCTAGATCATAAAGGAGTGAGTACACATCCAGGAGAACCTTCCTGGTTAAAACTCTGATAGTTTTCTTTAATAAAATGCCTTGCAAATCTTAAAGTGCCATATAAATGCTTAGTATTATCACCATCATTAGGGCCAGCATCAAATTGTTTTAAACTAAGATCTGAGAAAACCTATGAATTATATTTCATTTCAGTAGATCAATATTTGTCCCTCTGACTTTGCCCAGCCATATCTTTATATGATGTTCCTAATTCCATCATTTGATTTTTTTTGTTTGTTTTCATGGTTAGAGTTTTATTTTTGTTGTTTGTCTTTTGCTAATTTTGAGAGGTCTGTCCTTCCTGGGACATAGGAGATACAGTCTCAAGCTTTGTCTTCTGGGCCTGGGGTCTGTTCCTTGGCTTACCGCTTACCTAGGGCATTGCCTGTGTTTCAGTTCACAGTCCTACCTGTTGGATTCCTGGGGGATTGAGTTTTGTTTTCCAGTCTGGAGTTGGACCCTCAGTGCCGCTCTGCTTGCTGACCTTGAAGCCATGGCTAAGAGTCCCCTCTGGCTTTCCAGTTCTCGTGCTACACTGGGCTATGCACCCCTTTAGCCACATGAGAAAGACCTTTACTGAAGTTTCTCCATAGTATCTCGAGGTAGGAACTTGTTTCATTCTTGGTTTTGTGGCTTCTGTCAGGATGACTTTTTTTTAAACCTGGGGGAAATATGTGACTTTAATGATGCATAAAGTGAAGCTTTTGAACAATGGATTTAACTAGAATCCTATGGAAGCTTGCAATCCATTTTGTTCTGAAAAGAACATTCTAGCTTGATTATAACTTGATTCTAGCAAGTTATTGCCAATAAAATATGCTAGAAAGTGAGAGTGCAGGAAGATCTGTCTCGCTATTGACTGAGAAAAAGTTCTTTATTTTGGTAAAAGTGGATCTACTTAGAATCTGTTAGGAGTTAAAGGAAAAGACAGTCCCTTTATTATTTTTACCTCTCTGGAGGATGCGAACAATTGTCTTGTCCCTAATCGATTTAAATGTAATGAGTCAGTAAAGCTAGTAGGCAGTGGAGCTTTTACTCCAAACAACTGACTGAATTTCCTTCTGTTCATGGCCTGTTTTTAATGGAACTTAGGCATCAGATCAAGGTCTTCCACTTTGAAAATGAGCCCCAAACTTGCATCAAAGTTTCTTTTGATGGTGTATTGTATAAATGTACTCAAGAAAGGACTATCCATAATAACTTTGATAATATAGTTGCCTGTATTATCTCCTTTGATCCTCAGAACAACCTTGTGAGATAGATGCTGTCATTACCCCCAAGATGGAGGCCTGGAAGCTATGCAGACAGAAGACTTGTCCAGAGCTAATAAGTATCGCAGTCAAGACTAGAGATGGGGCCTTCCTTCCTTCCAGACCAAGCCATCTATGTACTGTGCCAACTAGCTGTTGATGCTCCTTTAACAAAGTTCAGAAAATGGCAACTTCCTAAAGAGCAGAACTACCCATTTGGTTTCCATCCTCATTATCTGTCATCTAGTAAGTGCTTAGTAAATAAAAATGGTAGATGTAATTTGCTTGATGTATTGATAAAGTCATGAAAGTGGAAGGACTCTCGGTTCTTTTAATCCAGTACATCTGGTGAAACCAAGGGCTCCTTTCTTAGAATGTTATTTTAAGTATTGGAAGAAAATACTACATTACAGTTGGTGGCTTGTGAAAATCATGATATATTTATTTTTTTCTATCCAAGTTCAAAGAACTCCTGAAATCTGTTCAAAAAATCCCTGATCTAGTCATATATATATATATATATATATATATATATATATATATATATATATATATATATATATATACTAAGCTCTGGAAACCTTCTCTGTAAATATTTGGAACAAATTCTCACATCTATTAGTCATTATTTTACCAAATTGTACTCATGATTTATTGATTTTGATTCAAATATAATTTAATAATCACTTTTATGTGCAAAGGAAAGTTAGATTGGGGTTGTTAAGGCAAAAAGGAAACAGCCCTTGCCCTCGTGGGCTTACATTCTACTGGAGTGAAATAATATGCCCACAGATAATGGGTCATACACACAAATGAAAGGCAAAATTAATTTGGTGGGGAGCACTGAGTAGTGGGGAGGAGATTGAAAAACAACTCTGCAGGATGGGAAGAGCCAAAGTCTCGGGTGAGTCCTTTGTTAGAGTCTCTGATGCACTAATTTTCCTGGCTAGGCATCACCATGATATTGAGAACCATGTTTTCTTTCCTTTCTTCTAAAGTTTTTCACACTTTTGTAAATGATTATTGGACAGTTTTGTGTGTGAATAAAACATAAGCTGAAAACACACATACACACCTTGATTAGATAAGTTAATGCCTCACTTCCATCAGTGATTCTCACACTTCCAAAGACTGGCTCCATCCTACACTATTTCTTTTTTGGATAGAAAAAAATTTCTAGGTGATGAGGCAATTCTGCAGTTTAGAATGAATGGAGTTTTGGTTTTGGGGTGGGGAGGTGAATGGGAAAATCAGTATAGCATGGTAGAAAAAGAAGAAGATTTGATGTTAGGAGGAGCTGGGTTCAGATCCTGATTCATACAATTACTAGATGTACAACCTGGAACAAGTAACTTAACCTCTTTGTGCCTCAATTTTCTTATCTGCAAAATGGGAGTAGGGAGGATTTTACCCTTCAAATCCTTCCAATTTTAAAGAGATCTATATTCCAAATTTCTGAATTTACTGTGGGTAGAAAAAAGAAATGGATAAATGTCTCACTGTCATTTAATCCAAGATATTTTTTTAAAAAGTCACATTCAAAAGTAAGTCACATTATTCTTGGGGGTTCAAAGTAGAAATCAACTAATACGTCTGCAGAGAAAAAATAGCAACAATTAGATGTGAAGTGCAATTCATCCCTGCCTTCTCATCCTCTCAAATCCCACTACTGCTGTCGCTGCTGCTGCTGCTGCTGTTGATGATGATGATAGTGAGGAGGAGGAGGAGGAGGAGGATGACTAGCTAGTATTTCTATGAGACCTTATGATGTGCAAAATGCACATATTGTCTCATTTTATGCTCAACACAAGCCTGGGAGGTAGGTGCTATCAGAAAGTGAAGCAGAAAAAGTGAAGTGAATTGCCCACAGTCATCTAGATAAGATAGGTGACTAAAAAAATCTGAATGTACGTTTCCTAATTCAAGGGTGGTACTCTGTCCTTTGGGACCCTTAGCTGTCAGAAAATAACCCTTCAGCCTTTTCACTTTAACTCCCTGATCTGAGTTTCCCTCCTCTGGAAAATGATAGGGATTGAGGGAGAGGATAGCTTTCTGGAGTTATTGACACAAATTGCTGAGATGATGACCATTGATCATGTAAACTTAGGCAAGTTGCTGGATCAGGTTGGACCTCAGTTTATTCTTCTATAAAATGAAGGAGTTGAACAAATTGAACTTCCCATTTAGGATTCTATGAATTCTTAAACATCTTTTCCCATAAAGCTTCAAGAGAGGGTCTGGGGATGCCCTCTGGGTCTTTGTCCAGCCTAGATCTTTGAGTATTTTATTGGCACTGGCAGGGAGGTTGGGGGTCTTCCTCCATAGGGAGCTCATTTCTATGTGTGACCACATGCCCTTCATGCTATTTCACTTTAATAAGTCATCAGTGGTCTTGCATTTTAGTTCTCTTTTCTCTGACTTTTTAAAATTTATTGCCATCTTGGTAATAATGTCTTATTCTCCAATCTCGAAATCCTATGATTCATAATGTCAGGACCTTCTGGAATTGGGTGCCACCTCCTTTGTGTAATGTCAGTATACCTTCTTAATTGGCTTTAATGGAAAGGAGCCATTGCTTGCCAATTATTATGGTGATATTAAGCAATGTTAATGACTACTAACCTTTTTACATTTGTGTACAACTTTATAGGTTACAAAGCATTTTCACATGTATTATCTCATTTTAGCTCATAAATGGTGTATGAAAAAGTTAGGGGAAGACTGGTAGGTTCCATGTAACCACAGCAAAAAACACTAATCTAGCATTTATAAATTCCTTTAAAGTTTATAAGCACTGTTCATATGAGATCTCTCATTTAAATAACCCTATGAAATTGTTGCTATTATTATATGTTTCTCTAGATGAGGGACCTGAATCTGAGGAAAGTCAAGTGACTTGCCCAAGGACATCCGAAAAGTAAGTATCCAAGTCAGGATTGGAACTCAGGTTTTCTTGATTTCAGTGTCTACAATCTATCCTTTTTCCATCTAGCTACTTCAAGGTCAGAATAGGTTGGATGGTTCTTGTAGTAAGAAAGATCTGATTTTAAATTGAAGTATCCTATTTCTTTTGGGGGAAACAGTCATTACTCATGAGAAAAGAAGTTTGACAGAGAAACCTACCTGGGGGAGATTACATCTGAGTTTGATGACAAAGGGAAAATACAACAATTCAGATTACCTATTGCTTCACTTAACTATATCTCAAGCAAATACCCCAAGAACTGTTTTTTGTCTCCTTTGTTATTGTTATTTCTTAAAAATTCACTTCAAAGTTAAAACATTTTCTACCATCTTTTGTTTTCTATTAGCCTCAATGTCATTGTCATTCCTGCTGAGTTCCTTTGAAAGCCACTTATACAGCTTTATCTGTGATCTTCACAATGAGAAAAATATGAGGAAAACAATGAAATCACAACAAACAAAATACAGGACATACAAATGTAACTCAAGAGCAGTGGTCATCCATTTTCCTTGGTTATCCAAAGCTGAATTGGCATCCATGATGCTCAAGTTGACCAGTTTCACTGATTTGGGGCGGGGGCCGTGGTATAGAAGGAAATCAATTGCTCAGTCTATCAAGACAAATTTAGTAAACATTATGTAGTAAAGTAGTAAATCCAAAAATAAAATGACCCTTGTCCTCCAGGAGAGGAGATATTCAAAGATAAGATACAATCCATGCAAAGCAGAGAAATTATTCTGGATATTACAAACTCAAATCTGACAGTGATGTAAAAAATGTCAAACTAATACCTTTTTGATAAAAAAAAAATCAATCTTGTTACAACTACTGAGATCACCTCTTTTTATTTCTGTCACAAGGATGATGATGAAGATGATGAAAATTCTTGGCAAGCACATTTTCATTTATCATAACTCTTTAGACATTTAACCCTAAAAAGGAAACCATGTAGAATAAATAGGCTAGAGGGGTGGAGGCAAGATGGTGCCATGAAGGCAGCATTTCCCAGAAACTCCTTCCCCCCAAAACTCCAAAAGTTGTCAAATTATGACTCTAGCCAAAATAGAATTAATTAGCTACATGATTTCAGTGTGAAAAACCGAAATACAGAAAATATGGCAAGGGATTGTGTTCAATATTCCTCTTTGAGTATATGTGCATAGTATGGATGAGAATAAAATGAATCTGCCCACAGAGAGCTTGCATTTTAAAGGGCTTTTGGGAAATACATACACAAATAAGGAATTACAAAGTAAATTTGAAGGGAAAATGTCATAAGATGAGAGATCACTTTAGGTTTCCTGTAACAGGGACAAATTAGTCGAGCTTTGAATTGAACTCAGTATCCTAAGTTGATGGTGAGGAAGGGATGCATTCTAGGTATGGAAAACAGCATAGGTCAATACCCAGAGACAGGAGATGACACTTGGAAGCCAGATAACCCCAAATCATACAGCTAGTCTAAAGGACAGTAATGTCCACTGAGCCTGGAAACCGCAGATGGATGGGCTTTAAAAGACAATGCTCTCCACTCTTCTGAAGCTGGGCAGTGTTATGTGGTTGAAGGACTGGAGGGCTCCAGCTTTAAAAGAAGTTCCCACAAGAGGGACTTCTTAAACCAATAAAATCATGGGACTTATGGACATATATAGATATGTATAATAACCCACATTCATCAATGCCCATTATATTACAGATCCTAGGGATGCCAATTTTCTATTTATCTGATATTTATGAGGATAGTTGCATATTTTCAATGGGCAGACACACAAATGTAATCAATATACATATAAAATTATCTCATTCTCATTTCAGTATGAATTGATGGGAGACAGTCTCTGAGGTTGGTTTTCTTGGATCCCTAGCAAAGTGCTCTTTTGGATTGGCATAACTCTGCTCATATATGCGCATTCCTACGGTCTCAGTTGCTTGATGTGTCACGTCTACATGCATGGTGTATGGATCCGTGTATTTGCCTGTGCATTGCTATTATCAAACTATGCATATTGACATGTGTCTCTACATGTATGAAGAGAGAGATATATTTCCATAAGAATGACAAAGTACATTTATCACCTCATCTCTACATATGAGCATCTTGTATGTTTAGATCTCTTTCTAGCTATAGCTAAGAAAAAAGGTGAGCTGGGATTTTAACCAGGCTAGAAATGAGTTCCCAGTAGATGGCAGCACATCTTCAGACTTTTACAAAGAAAACCTGTATTTTCAGAGGGGGAAAAATATCACCAACTCATCCCCAGAATGGAGGGGCTCTGAAAGCCCCCTCCCCAGTCTCCAGAATGGGAAACCTGTTTTCTCTTCAAAGAAAATGGAGGTGGGGGGGAACCTCTGTTAGTCTGTCAATATGTGGCTATTCTTAACTTTCAGGTGAATGAATCTTAAAATGAAGGTAATTCATTAAACTCCACCCTGAGTGCTCAAGAGATGCTTCAGATGCAGGCTCCAGGAAAGGAAAATGCAATTTATAAAGAGGGAATTTTTCATCTCTGTCTGTTTTGAAAGTAGGTCTGAAAGGAATACCATTTTTGTCCCAAAGTGAAGGAGGGGGGGCAGGAAGGAAGGACTGGTCAGTATAGGAAAAACCTCCCAGCCTGATGATTCCTCTTCAGGGTCTCTGCAAGGATGGAGGGAGGCTGAGCCAAGGCTCAAGGGATTCACAGCAGCCTGAATCACCTGGGTCACCAAGCTGGCTAGCTGAGTGGACCAGATCACTCATGATTCTGGATGACCTGGACCAGCTGCTCTTCCTGCCCAAGATGGTGGTGACATGGGAGGTTGTGGGGAGAACTGGAGAGCATCTCCAGCTTATTTTATGAAGGAAGAGAGTGGGGCGTAGAAAGAGAGAGAGCTGGGAAAGATTGTCATAGCCCAGAGATGAGGATGGTGGGGGACTTGCGGGGGGAGAGAGAGAGAAAGAGAGAGAGAGAGAGAGAGAGAGAGAGAGAGAGAGAGAGAGAGAGAGAATTTACTCAGTTATTGCTAAGTACTAGGCAATGAGCTAAGAAGAAACCCATCAGTCTCAAAGGCAGCAGCAGATCTGTGGGAGCCGCAAAGAGGAACTTGGCTCCCATGGCAGAAGAAGGCTCATCCAAAGATGGCTCTTATTCTGACCAATGAAGCTTGGTACGATTCACTCTTAAAATGAACAAACCCCAGTGATGGTCTTGGTCTGAGCTTGGCCTGGATCTCCACTCTGCCTCCAGTCTGACCCTCTGGGCAATGGGTCTCTTAGTGATGTCCTGTTTCCTTTGGCTTTGTTCTCATCTGAGAAGTCTTGAACAAGGAGAAGCCAGAGTCCCCTCTTTGGGTCTCTTTGGGAGCTTCATGGGGAAGAAGAGGGCAGGGAGTTGGCCTTCCCCTGCATTCTCTGGCCTCTTGTGTTGGAGTCTAGGCATTGACATGCTCCTGAAATTCAGGGCTCTGCTCAGTGGCTTTCCCCTTATCTATATTGCTCTTCAGACTGTCAAAGAAAGCAATTAAATGGACACGGTCCAATTTCTCACTCCTCTAGTGATTCTGATGACTTGTTCATCTGCCTTAGTATTGTTTCTGGTCAGGCTGAATAATCTATAATTAATTGTACAATTATCTTGTTCCTTTCATTTTTTTTTATTAAAGTAAGGCCCAGTATTGGTGCTTTTAGATGGCCAAGCACTTCTCAATTCAATGGTTTGAATAAGGAATAGAGTAAGGAGGGGCCAACTGAGGTTTTTTCCCCCAAGGCATTGACATCTAGAAGGTGCTAATAATCCTTCCAACTCTTTCAGCCAGAAGACTCAACTAGCTCAAAATCTGCAATCCCAAGGCTAATCACCTAGATTAGAGCATGGTAGCCCCCACAATCTTTTCTCTGTGTACTAGGTGGATTCCTCTCTTGCTCAGCCCAAGTCTGCTTTCTCCTCTAGTGGCTCTAGCAGATTTTAAGAATCCAGATAGGAACGCCACTGGTAAAGATGCCTCTGCCTCCCATCATGAAGAATATGCTGGAGTCCTTGGCTGTTCTGGGGTGCAAGGACTCCCCCTTCTTCCCTTTGCTGTGGAGACTTTTTATGGTGTTTGCCCTGGGCACTAGCATGTCTAATTATGGCTCTGACTTATGCCATGGATCTGCCAAAGGTTCTGTGGATGTAAAACTGAACCAGTCCCAACATGGACGAATAATCTATAGATGGAACAAGATGGAGAATGGGATTAGAAGGAAGGCTCTGAGGAGAACTGGAAAAGAGAGATTTAGAGGAAACCAGAAAAGCCGGGGCAGAGATGAGGAGGAGAGTGTGCCAAGCAAGGGGGTAGCCAGGGAACTTCCCCAGGGCTGAGAGATCTGAGGATCTGGGATCACAGTGTATGTCGTGGAGTGGTAGGTCTAAGACTAAAAAAGTGTGTGTGTGTGTGTGTGTGTGTGTGTGTGTGTGTGTGTGTGTGTGCATGTGTGTGTTTACAGCAGGTTTTAAAACACTTTGCTCCTACAGCAGAGGATTTCCTGGTCAGTCTTGGGGGTGATCAGGCTCCCTGGAGTTTGTGGGGTTGGTGGAAGGTCCCTGTGATAGTTGAGTCAGTTAGATGCTCTGTGGAGTCTCAGTAAAAGTCAGATGGGGAAATGGAAAATTGAAGGATTCCCCTGGGGGAGGACCCGAGGACCACCTAGCTCCTGGCTAGAGTCCAAGCACAACTGGCAAAGATGATGGAAGAAAGGAAAGTCTAGCAGGGACAGACTTCTTTAAGTGACTCATATGGTGCCTTGAAGTTTATGGATCCAAAGTGTTTCCTTCCAGATGGGGCTGCAGAGTGATCAGCCCCAGCTTTAGACCCTCCCTGGACCATCTCCTTAGACTCCTGGCAACTCCCTTGTCAGTGCCTTTGGGATTTAACCCCAATTCCTGTCTGCTAACAGTGTGCCATACAATTTTTAGGTTAACAACAAAATATCTCTAATTTTGTGAGCTGTCAAAAATCTCTCTCAGAACGTATTACCCCATGTCTTGGAGGCAATAAATGTAGGCCAGACAAAGCAGAAAAGGACAAAGAACTAGGCCAAAAAATCAAGGGTGGCTAAGAAACCTAATCAGAGGCAGCCAGCTGTACAAGAGCAGATGAGGAAGGGGGAACTCTGATTCCAAATAATAAAAAAAGTTAGGGAAGAAGTTTTGCTAAGAAACTCAAATCCTTTTTCTGATCTGGCCCATTGAAAGAATAAGGAGGTGACTGTCATGCCCTATCCTGCCCAGTCCTGTCCTGGCCTTTGGTGAGTCCATGCATGGTGAGTGTGCAGTAAGTTTACCCCATGAGGTAAATATTACAAATAAGATTAACTGTCCTTGACAGAGAAGGATTGCCACAGTTGGAACCTATCAAAGGGAATGTCAAAGCCAAGACTTCCTGCCTCCTAATCCAAGGTCCCCAACATGATGAGGCTCATTTCCTTTCATTCTGCAGACAGTTCAAGTCAGAGGCCCCATCCTGTGCTGTGCACCTTGAGACAAACTTCATGGAAATTAGAAGGGACTATTTTAGTCAAGTGGAAGCACAGCTCTCTAGGTGTATTGTCTAAAATGTGTATTCACGTGTGCACATATGGACATTGTGTGCACATAAGTAATGTGTCTATATTCATGTGTGTCTGTGTGCATTTGTGTCTGCATGTGAGTATTGTATGTTCATGAATTTGTCTTTGTGTACAGGTGTGTTTGTGTTTGCATGTACTTCTGTGTATGTGTTTGACTTGGTGAGTGGGGACATGTTGATTCAGGGAGAAAGAGGAATTGTGAGCTGAGAGAACAAAGTCACAAGTCTCGGGCAGTATCACATCAGCTCAAAGAATCCGTCCCCTGACCATCTATCTTGATCTTAAGGGGGTGCAGCTGGTAGGGATGACACATGACAATTTAGAATGTGGGGCATCTCAGAGGGGTGGCCCAGCTAAGTTCTTCTGGGGACATTTCATTCCATCCACCCACAGCTCCTTCCCCCTAGGCTGACCACAGGGATGCTTTTCTGTTGGTATAGTGTCAAAGTCACCCTAATTACAGTCATTTCTCTGAATCGATTACCATTAGGATTAATTATGATGCATCAGTAATGATCATGCCCATCATTAAATACGCATCAGATTAACTTTCTTGTAAGTAAGTTTTATTTGATCACAACACAAAACTCTGTTCTACATTTTCCTTATATTGTTTCTACATTGATTGCATGGGCTCAAGAACTTTGAAAGACATGTCTACCACGTCCTAGGAGAGATGAACATTATGGAAGGAGCCCCCGGTCAGAAGGGCTGAACTTTGTTTTTAAGCAGAACAACTAGGCAGGCAGAAGGCAAGGCAGTTAGAACAAAGGGCCCAGAGTCAGGAAAATCTGAGTTCAAATTCACCCTCAGACACCTGCTGGTTGCATGGTCTCGGACAAGATATTTAAGCTCTGTTTGCCTTGGTTTCCTCAACAGTAAAAAAGGGAGAATGACACTAGAATGACAGAACTGTTGTGAGAATCAAATGAGATAATAATATTTCTAAAGAGCTTTGCACAGTGCCCAGTATTAGGTAGGCACTATATAAATGTTGGTGATGATGATGATGATGTCAGTGACCATATGATCATATATGTCTTATAGTTCAATCCCTTCATTTTACAAATAAGTAAATTAAGAAAAAATGGGAAGGTCTTACCCATGATTATCAAACTTTGGACTTTAGGGTCTCTGAATCCAAAATCAGTGTTCTTCAGGGAAGGAGATGGATTCCTCCTGTGAAACAATGTCTGTACCTAGAAAGAGGGGACAGAAAGCACTGAGTACAAAGTCTGAACCAATATACAAAGGGAAGAAACATCAAGGAGAAGGAGGCAAATGCCATCCCTACTCAGAGCTTAAAGGTTGATATAGTAAATCTTGAATAAATACCAAAGCAACCAATGAAATTATTCGTATCTTCCATAAATCATAAGAATACACAATGACTCCAAGTATATATCATCATCATTTCTATATCTTATTAGGAAACAATAAAAGGAAAAATAAGAGAAAGAAGAAGATACTTCACTTAAATTAGCTATGAAATTAATAGTGTATCTAGAGATTAACATGACAAAGATTATATAGAATTTAGGTGCATATAACTATAAATCAGTTAAAGAAAGCTTTCTTGTTCCAGTTTGGAGTGGGGCAATATAATAAAAAATGGCTATATGGCTCATATTTATAGCTATATTAATCAAGTAATCAAGAAGCTACTTTGTAGACTTAGATTACACACACACACACACACACACACACACACACACACTGCATTTTACATAGAGGAATCAAAGGTTAAAACTATCAAGGGCTTAATAACATCGACAAAAGAACAGAGGAGGTTGTATGTCACCTGTTCACAAATCATGTAACAAATCAAAACCTTTTGACATAGACAAGTTCAATGATGCAAGAAATAGAAACAGTTATTGATTGGGAAAATATATGTGGTTCTCTGATAAAAGGAAGGAAAGGGAATGGATAATTCATGCTAGAACAATGAAGCTACCTAGAGCTATGGAGCAGAGAATGTGAAAGGCATAGCCAGCATGCATTCCTCAAAGATGGTAGTCAAAGAGCACACACAGACTATTTTTATAACAAAAGATATGAATCATTGACATATACATCCACAAAAATTTGCAAAATCATACAAATAAATATATGACTTTCTATCAAGTTCATAAATAACAAGTCAAAATCATAACCACTTTGGGGTTGACTTTCTACTTCTAAAGTGGACAGAGATGCTCAAAGGTGAACGGTATGTGTCTTGAGGTGTTGTTGAGAGATTTGCATACCTAGAGTTATGAATTGGTCCAATTAGAAAACTTTTCAGAAAGGTTAGAAAATTTACTCAACTTTTCCTAACTTTTGATACTGTAAACCCATTACTGGCTTTATTTTTCAAGCTCATTGGCAGAAAGAAAGATCCCATATGTACTAAAATAATCATGGCAGTGCTATTTGTAGTAGCAAAAGGCTTGAAACAAATTCTAAGCTTTCAGCTTGGGAAGGGATCAAAAAATGTGGTATATGAATGCAACTGAGTAATGGCTATGCCATTAAAAATTATGACTTAAAATAATAGAAAAGTCAAAAGCCTTCTTCAAACTGTTGAACACAACAACAAGACACAAGTAAAAACAGCACAACAATGTTCATAATGACAATCAGGCATGAGATGATCAACTCACTTAACAGAATTTGACTATAATATCATGTCAAAAATCATTTCCAGATGACTGATGTCAGTACACACTTCTCTGAAGATAGGAGGACATTAATCCACTTGCTATCACTGCCAATAACATTTATTAAGCACCACCTATTTACTGGGTACTCTGCTGAGTATTGGGAACATAAAGAAATATTAAAAACAAAACCCAGGATCAGGTTGGAATGACAGGATCAGGCTAGGAAGGGCATGGAAATCATATATGTTATGTTTTGATTAACTCTTGTTTGGCTAATTTAGAATAAAGGTAGTTTGGCAATGAGGAAGAAGAGTGGATTTATTTGTAAATGATCATTATGTTTAAAAAACTTGTTATTGAGTGGTATTTTAGCCACTCCCCCCCAAAAAATTAGTGACATTACAAATTTTTGCATATCATGCTTACCACCTCTGATCTAACCGATAAAACGTCTTCTTCCCAGTCTTTGGGAGCCTATCCCTATGAGAGGTTCTGAGCTCTGTTAGGCTGATGCTTGTCTTCCACATTCTCCTAGGATATAGTGAGTCATTAAACAGAGCTACTCTTCAATCTTCTCCCCTAACTTCAGCACCATCACCATCACCATCACCATTTAATTCATTTCCTAGCATTTGGAAAAGATGGCCTTGGACAGGTCATTTAGGTCTCTGACAATGAGAATACATTGGAAAAAATAACACTTTTGTTTGAGAATGTCAATCCATGTAATTCAACTGGAAAAACAATGTTGTTCTCCCAGATAGATGCAACCTTGCCTATTTCTGATGTGTGATTCCATTTTCTGATGCTATTTAAGCTGTTTTAGTTTTTGCTCTTTCATTCCCATTCCATGAACATATTTTGTTGCCATGTTTTCACATGACAGGAGTTTGACTTCTAGCAGCTTAGCACACTCTGTCTCTATTCTAGTCCTCAGTTCTGAAGTGGAGAATAGGATTTGGATGAAATCTGAACCCTGTCAGAGGCAAAGTTTTTATCCATGACCCATGGGGGAATTTGATCAGATGTGCCACTGACTAAATTTAGGAAGTAGGATCTCCATTCGTCTTATTTCAGAATGAAGACACTTTCCATCTAATCTGCAAAGGACATTGATTTGAGCTTCCAAAATGGAGTTCTATGCAGATGGTCATAAAAAATTACTCAAATGAATATAACTATGCATCTTCTAACAATTTCATCCTCTTTAGATTGGCATGAGTGAGTGAGAGCAATGACCTTTCAAGAACAGTTCTGAAAGATGATGAATCAGAATCTTTTGAAAAATTATTTTCATTCCTCTTATATACAGAATGAGGGAGTTGAAATATGGTAGATGGTTTTTGCTTTTTTTTTCAATAAAATTCTTTGTTGAAGGGGGGATTGAATAAAATTAAAAATATTTTAAGCTCCTACATGGACCAGGCAATAGAAATAGTGATGTTGTGTTGTGGGGAATAGAGAGACAGTTTCCAAGCTTAAAAGAGCTAAATTGAGCTATCATCTTTGACCTACCTAGGCTATGTGATTAAAGACTTCTAAGACTATGAGTTTCAGATCCATATCATTGGAGGGAGTTCCTTTATTAGGGATTGTCTATAGAAATAAAATCATGCTCCCAGTTCCTCTTACCTATTTTTCCAGGAACTGTGTTAGTTTGCAATAAAAAAATGCATCCCTTCTAAGTTCTGGGACTCCTTAGTCTAACTCCCGCTGATGTAGTAGCACCCAAGAGCAAAACTCCATCTCCACCTCAAGATTCTATAATACCATAACAGGTTGAAGAGTGTCTTTTTTCTCACTCAAAGGGGGATTTAGAATCACCTTAATATCATAAATATCCTCCATGGAGTAACCAATTAATAGCAATTAATGTTCACATTTTTAGTGAGAAGTTAAGGCAAAGACTAAGGTCACAAATCTGCTTTCCCATACATGATCATTATCCCCTTGGTCCTTGAGAAATGTGGGTTCAACCTCAAAGTTCTTACTATAAAACTGAGGTCCCATCACATTGAAACCATTCCATAGACACTGGTTTAGTTCCTGTTGCTTAACCCTGGCTGCCTTCAATCCACTAGTATTCTGTTCCAAGGAGGACACTGAGAATAATTCTTTTTTTTCCTTTTGGAACTAAGCCATCTGCAAAATCTGGCCTGAAGGGCAGCTCCTTCAACTCTGCTATAATCTCAAAATTCACAAAGTCATAGTCTGGTCTCTAACTTCACCTGATAGGAAAAGAACAAACACACAGATGCAAAGACCCACATTCATGGCCACCTGTGGGTCCAGGTGGGGAGATGGCAACCTGCAACCTCCTTCCACCTTCTCAAAGGCAACATGCGGGCAGCTTAGAGCCTTACCAAGCTATTTCCAGCTCAAACGCATTCGCAAACCCAATTCCAGTCAATGGACAATCAAAAGTCAACTTTTTTTTTTTTAAACTAGGTAACTGATGGACAGGAAGAGAGTCCCAGAAGGGGATTGTATCAATCAAGCTTGCATTCTTGCTTCTAAGGGCTTGACCTGGTCAAGTCAAAATTACACTCTGCCCAGCCAAGTCCATCACATAGACCAAAAAAAATGGCCCCTGCTCCAGGAGATTAAACTGTTAGGGCAAAGTTAGGGAAGAGGTGATGGTACATGGTGACAGATATACCAGTTCAAAGTACATACAAATGTTAGAAGAAAATCTCTGTTTGAGTTTTTCCCTCAATGATGAAGCAAATCCAGGAAGAGAAAGTTTAGTTTACTAAATGCAAAAACACCAAATCATAAAAAACCTTAATAATATAAATAAGACAATCTGGCTAGATAGACATTTCTAAAAGGGTATGAGCTAGTATTTCATCTTGGCTCCTCCCTTCTCTACCAGGTAACTTGTACATCCTCAAAGGGCAAGCCTTTTGAACTCTGTGCTACCTAAGAGATGGTCAAGGAGATGGGAAACAGTCACTTGGACTGACTGTTAGTTGTGACTGATTCTGTGCTCAAAAGTTATACTCAAATGGATCCATGATCTCATCAATTCAAGAATCCTCTTGATTCTTAGGTATCTGTGCCTAAAGATCACTTGTAAAGAAAGGATGAAGATGGGCAGTAAGAAACAATTAACCAGGAGCAACTAACAAGCCCCTTAATCTAAAACATAGACTGGATGACATTTATGGAAAGGTGATTGTTATATAACAATAAAGTGCACCCATATAAAAGTATGTGAACATCAAGCTGGTATAGTGGTATCAAGACTGTGTTGAATGTGTCAGTGAATTCCTACCATGGGGAAGGGAGCTGCAATTTGGGGTTTGTTGTTTTTTGTTCCATTGTTTCAGTCTTGTTTAATTTTTCATGACCCAAATTGGGATTTTCTTGGCAAAGATAATGGAGTGATTTGCCACTTTCTTCTCTAGCTCATTTTACATATGAGAAAACTGAAGCAAATACAGTGAAGTAACTTGCTCAAGGTCATTCAGCTAGGAAGTAGCTGGGACACATTTCAACTTAGGAAGAGCCTAGCCACCTAGCTGTCCTGGTTTATGATTCAGTGAGGGGCAATAGGCAAGTGTGGCATCTCTTGCCTAAATGTGACAATATCAGCACATTATGTAACATTTATAATAAGTCTATCCCATAAAAAGACCCTAAAATTCACTAGAACTGGGAAAATAAAGGAAGTATCTAGTCTAAACAAATTAAACACTGCTTCATCAGGCTCACAGGGTTTTAGGGTCATTGGACTGGAAAAAATATCAAGTCCTCAGGAAAACGTTGAGTTCAGATCCTCAGAGAAACATCTATAAAATGGGGAGAATAATTGGACCTGCTTCATAGGATTGGTGAGGAAAGACAGCAAAGAGAAAAAAATCTGAATCACCTTAAAGTCTACCATCACTACCACCACCATCAAAATCATTCGTATTAACTAGAATTTGGAAAAGCCCAGGTGCCCCATTAGAATGGAAGCTCCTTGTGAGAAAAGATAGTTTCATTCATTAGAGTCCAATGTCTGGAAGATAATGAAAATGTTATTAATTGCTGAGTGACCAGTGAATCCACAATTTCCCCAGAGGCCTTAACCTAGGGATCTCAGAGACTCTCTAGTCCCAAATGTGCCTAAACAAAAATCACTTTTGGAAACACCTGGGAAGTAAATATCCAATTTTTGTTTGATGACTTCAGATAAAGTAAGACTTCTAGCTTCTGAAGCCATTACTATCAGCTCAGGAAATTGTGTTATTGACTGTGGTGATTTGCCAGGAATGGTGGCGATGGTGGTGTTGTGAGGGTGGTGGTGGGTATTTTCACGCCTCCATCTTCTCTTTTCATTGCTTATAACAGCTAATTTCTGAAGTCAAGAAGAACAATTCTGATTTGTTCCCCACGTGAAAGCCTTTCAAATACTTGAAGGAAATTCTATATTTTCTCTAAGTCTGCTCTTCTCTTTCTTCAAATAATCCTTATATTGTATAATCTCAAAAGCCTATATGGACCCAAGAATTCTCCTTCTTGTCCTCTCTAGCTTTTCAAAGTCCTTTGTAAAATATTATGCCCCCAAATGAATACTCCATCCTAGCTGTTGGCTGATCAGTGCAGAGGACAATGCATTTACCAATTTCTTTTATTGTATTTAAAGATAACATTAGATTTTTGCCCACCATTTTGTATTTATTATTGAGTTGTATTGTGTCATTCATAGACAGAAAGTTCTGACTTTTCATTTTTGTAACTTAGATGAACTGCTATCTAGTCATTCCCTCATTATACTTTATTTGTGAAATTAGTTGTTGGATATAATATTAAGAGAGTCCATGTTGGTGGACTGGAGAAAGAGCTGGCCTCAGAGACCAGAAGAACTGGTAAAATCTTTCCCCTGTGACCTACTATTGCTTGGATGGCCCTGAAACTTCAATACCACAGGCAGTTCTGTAAGAACATAAATGTAAGAACATAAAATCCCAAATGATTATGGTAAATGGTATTACCCTCAGAGAGTTCTCAGTGGATAGAGCATTGAGCTTGAGTCAATCTGGTCTCAGACACTAAATAGTTGTATGACCCTGGGCAAGTCACTTAATTCCTCTTTTCCTCAATTTA
Organism: Macrotis lagotis; assembly: GCF_037893015.1. NCBI lineage: Eukaryota > Metazoa > Chordata > Mammalia > Peramelemorphia > Peramelidae > Macrotis > Macrotis lagotis. Next base: position 4,165,784 of record NC_133659.1, read on the forward strand.
TTCATTGTAAAATGGGGGTAATGATGGCACCTGAATCTTTGGATTGTTCTGAGGCTCAAATAAAATAATAATAAAAAGATAATAAAGTTTTTAGCATAGTGTCTGACCATGTAGTGAGAGTAACATACATGTTGGTTATTAATAACATTATTTAATAATTTACTATTTATTTAGTTAATGATAGATTTAATTTTTTTCATTCATTAATTCATTTATTATTTTTACTAGTACAAAATTGAAATCAGTAATCTCTCTCTCTCCTTTGTATTTCATTGTGAGTGGGGCTGTGTTTCTTCCCCACTCTTTTCTGTCTGCTGGGCCTAGAGTTAAGAAAACAAATTCAAATCCAACTCAAGTTGTTACTAGCTATGTACAAGTTACTGGGCAACATTGCTGCCAGCTGCTTCAGTTTCCTCATATGTAAAATGGTGATTACAAAGCACTTATTTTCTGGGGATGTTGTGAGGATCAGATAAGACAATTTTTGCAAAGCAGTCAGAATTCCCTCCTCACCCTAGCTCTACCTCTTTTTCATTAGACTGGGACTTCTCATCTTTCCAAAGGACAGCGGCTACTCAGGAAATTGATTGTGCTCAAAACAGCTGCTCCATTTCTGGCTTGGGTTGGTTCACTCCTCCCTAGGCAGCCTCATCAGGACTGGAGGTGCTTCATACATCCACCTGGACAAGCACACCTAGGTTCAGAACTCTAGACTTCAAGCCTCCCAGGTAACATGGGTTTATAAATCAATACCGTATTGCCCAGCAGAGTTGTAATTCAGGTTTCGCAAACAATAATCTGGGATAAAACTTGCCATACACTTTAACCACAGGAACTGGGTGGGGGGGGAGTTCTTTTGAGTCCTCGATGGGTATGGAGTTGGTTTAGTCAGTCTCTGATTAGCTGTCTTCATTGTGTTCCTGGGGCTAGAGAAGCAGGAATGGGCATTACCTGGTGCCTTCAGGTTCCTTTTTTGGTTGATGACTGGGCAGGGTGAATAGCTTCTGTGATCACAGACTTTGAGAGTCATTCAATGCATGAAAACTAAAACTTGAAAATTAATTCCCTTCATGATTTTGAAAAAAAGGGGGGGGGAAAGTAAACTTCCAGAAGCTTTTATTGCTAAGAATTAAATAGATTATAAGAAAAAAACTGTAACCAAACAGCATGTTCTCCCCATAAAACATTACTCTTAAAGTAGACTTTTCTGGGTTAATTATTTATTTATTTAAAAATACCAATTTATATATTTATTTTAAAAAAAAGTTGATGATGAATGGCTTCCAGTTGAGTATGTTTGACCATATTTATCACTGTTTCTTGGTGGAGGTCGTCCAGGATTTATTTTTCAGTGACTATATATCATGGAAGTTTGGGGGAATGGAAATGTTGTCAAGGTAGAAAGGTATATACCCAGCTTCAGGAATTATAGATGAGAACTGCATAAAGGTCTGTTTTTGAATGTCCTAGTGACTTAAGAATCTGAAATATCCCAGGACTTTAGCCAAAAAGATAAAAATGAAAATGAGAACGAAAACACCAATTTGTGTACATCAGTGAAGAATTATCTGTGATAGGGAGCATCTGCTTGTTTTTCACTGCAACTACCTATTTCATATGCTCTTTGCAAACAAATGAACTCTAAATATCGAAGGATATTTTACTGAAGCAGTGATCCAGTTGGTTGGAAGTTCATCACCTTTGTTTAGGGCATCCCACCCTCAAGTCAACCAGTTGGAATCTCAGAAAAGAAGCCGTCTTGAACTTGACTGCCATTTGGAGGGAAGACCATTTGGGAAGATTGGGCAGATATATTTTTTCTTATTATTTTTATTTTTTGCTCATTTGTTTGTTGTTTATTTTTAAATTAATGTAGCAGATAGGTTCAAACTCAGAGTCAGAAAGACCTGCGATCAAGTCTGATCCAAGATAATATTTTCTGAGGTTTATAAAGATGTACTTGCAATTTGATTCCTCTTCCACAGTCTTTACAGAGATAACATAGGTGTTCTCCTGCCTTAGCTCGTGAATGTTCAGGGCTGTGCACTGAAGAAGTCTTTGACACACTATCTGTAATGAGAGATATGATCTCTTCCTGGTTGAACACTCATTAGTTTGGTTACCATAGGCAAGTATCTAAACTTTTCAGCCAACTATGTCAGACTCAGTTGGCCCTGGGAGAGAGAATGTGCTCCCTTAATCAATGATGGTTTCCTTGCTACATCTTGGAAGATGTCTGGGGTCCCACTTGTCTAGACCAAAAGAAACCAACAAAAATCAGGCATTTTTCTTTCAGATCATAGATATGTGATCTTGTGAAATGAGGCAGGTAATAGCAAATCAACCACTGAATTCATTATATAATCCATTATATAAGTGCTAGGTTCTAGGGGTACTAAAAACAAAAGACATTACTCACAATCTACAAGGACTTGTGAAGCTCTTGCTGAGTTCCAAGCCCAATGTTTATTAGCTAAATGCTAAATGCTGGGAATACAAATACAAACAAAAAGACAGTTCTTGTCCTAGAAGGAGCTTACTTTCTAATAAATCAAGACAATGTATAAAATGGAGTTGAAAAGCTGGGAAAGGTGTCATGAAGATACCTGGCATAGGGCTTAGGAGAGAAGCCTAGGGTGAGGTCTGGTGAGAAATGAAGATGGGTTGACTGGCATGTCTTTCTTAAATGGAGGCTCTGAGAGGCATCTGTTCAATGGAGAAGCCCCAGACATCTTCCCAGATGTAGCAAGGAAACCAGCATTGATTAAGTCCCTACTGTGCATCTAGAATTGCTCTAAGCATGTTACAAATTTCTCATCTGACCCTCATGGACACTTGCAATATTTTTATCCTCATTTTTCAGTTAAGGAAACTGAGGCCAAGAAATGATACATAGCAAGAATCACAATACTAATAAGGAAGTCCGATTTTCCTGACTGTGCCCAGAGTTCTTTCCATTATTCCACCTGGTTATTCAAATGATATGGGATGGGATAGGGAAGTCCAGAGTTCAACAGTAAAAAATGAATATTATAGTCTTTGGGTCTACATTTAATCATATCTAAAATAAAGGATTTTGCTCTATGTGGGATTAGAATCATTTTTAGCTTTAATTCTATCAAATGTACAGTGAGCTACAAAAGATTCCTACTACTACTACTACTACCACCACCACTACTATTACTACTACTACATATTTCATAGAATTCGATTAATAGTTGGAAAACTAAAAAGCTAAGTAGAATTATTCAAAAGTCTGCTTATAATATTTTCCTAATGTAGTTTCCTTAATTTCAAGTGGATATCTAATGTGATCCAATGTAGAATAACAGAATGTTGCTTTAGAAAACACTTTGAGACTTTCCTTGGGAAAATGGATGAAAGTGCTTTGCAATGAGTTTTACAAGCATTTTCATGTGAATCATTATTTCTAAAGTTCTTGAAACCATTCCCTTAAAGAGGACATTTAAAAGCTGTCTTGTGCAATATCTGTTTGCTTGGCAAACAGTATTGTGTTCCAAGATGCAAAAGTCAACTCGAGTCTGGATTTCATCTAAGTAATGCCAAATTCAAAACTGGAAAAATCTGAGTAACAGGTAAAACATATGTTGTAAACTACAGGGGAAAACATGACATTCTTGATATTTTAAAAAAGAATCTTTGGACCTGTTTTTTATTCAGGGATGCACATATAATTTAGGAAGTAGCTAGCAAGGGCATAATAGCTGACTCATGAAGGAAATATAGACAAAAGATAAAAATCTAAATAGAGACTAATTAATGATAATAATGGGTCAAAGAAAAAATAGCACTACAGAAATTATAATTATAGTAAAGAGAATGAAAAAATGTCAAAATATATTTGACCAGGGGAAGCTAGGTGGCACAGTGGATCGAGCACTGGCCCTGGAGTCAGGAGTACTTGAGTTCAAATCCGGCCTCAGACACTTAATAATTACCTAGCTGTGTGGCCTTGGGCAAGCCTAAATATATATATATATATATATATATATATATATATATATATATATATATATATATATACACACACACACACACACACATATATATGTATATATATATTTGACCAGTCCAAAAAGGAAATGTAAATCTTAATTACATACAAATAAAAAAGCTAATTAATGAATTGACCTGCAACTAACAAAAAATCACAAGAAATATTAACAAATTAACAAATTTTGAAAGAAGAAAATGTAAAAATCAAGGGAGAGGTTAAAAAATGAATATAGAGGCTATTGAAGGGCTGAGGATATGGCTTCAAGGTGCTTAAATTCCCTAGGGGAAAGACAATAAGAAAAAAAAATATACATATACATATATATGTAAGCAACATTAATTTTCTTTTCTATTAGATAATTGATTTAAATCAACTAGGGAACATCAGTGATAAAATTCTGTCAATGTAGAGTGACTCCTGCCCTGAAATGGAGAATTTTGGGAGAAATTAAGAAGATAGTGATTCACTATATCATATATTTAGAGCAAGAAGTGACTTTGTTTATCATACTTTTACAGATGAGGGGAAAAAGGCTCTAAGGGAGTTCAAGTAACATCAACAGGGTCATACAGCAATCTGGCATCTCAGAAGAATTTGAATTCAGTACTTTCTGACTCGAAATCTGGCACCACTTTGTGCATCACTTTGCTTCCTTTTAAACATGATGAAAAAGATGACAACTAGGATGAGGATGAGGATGATGATGATAGAGACAGACAATCAGAGACAGAAATGAGCGGAGAGAGGAAGGATTTGGAGGGAAAAGATGCGAAAAGAAAGACATGGAACAGAGAGAGGGAATGGGGGGAAGGAAAGAAAAAGAAAGAAAAAAGTGAAATAGATGGAAACTTTCCACAATTATAAAATTCCCAATTTTATAAAAAAGACATAGAAAATTTGAACACATCTTTGATAATTTGAGAAATTCTTATATAAACTTCTAAGAAGAATAACAGTCTTTTGAGTCCAGATTGATATATAAATAAAGTGTATCAAACACTAAAAGAACAAATAATTCTGCTATGTAAATCTTTCTGAAAATTCAGAGAGAAGATGCCCAATCAAATTCCTTTTATGAGATACATATGGCAGAGGGGGGGAAAGGAGAGCAAAAGGAAAAGGAAAAAAGATGGTAGAGAAAAAGAGCTAAATGTCACTATTGCTAATTAATATTGAGAAAAAGTATTTAATATTTGAAAAAACAACTTTTTTGCCAATAATATTCATCACAACCAAATTGGATTCCTAATTGGAACTAAAAAGGGTGGTTCAGAATCAGGAAACCTATTACTAAAAGTAATCAGTTAAACAGTAATGAACAATAATCACTTGATTTTTATCAATAGGCAGAAAAAACAGACTCAATTATGCTTAAAGCAGTAAAAAAATCTTAATAATTAATTGATCTTTCCTTAATACAAACACATTCGTGTAAACACTAATATTGTAATGGAGAAGGACTAAAATCATTCCCTGTAAGATCAAGGATGAAGAAAATATGTCCTCTTTGTATAGTATCATGTGTCATAGTAATAGGAAATGTCCATAATAATAAGTCAATTAAAAATAAGATAGCTATTCTAGACAGAAGGGAAAAAGAACTATCCTTATTCATGAATTATGTAATAATTTATCTATAGCACTCTAGAAAATAAATATAAATTAGGAATAGGCTGGAGATCTACTTATGACAATCAGAAATATACAAAGATGGAAAGTGAAATGGAGCAATAATCATAATTGTCCTGCTATATGATTTTAACCGTTTTATGGAATATTCTTGGAGAAGGGTTTGAGCATTTACGGTTAGCATGTTAGATGATAATGAAAAATATAATTAACAAGTCTTAAAAATAACTAGAACATGAATCCCTTGGGGTGTCTTAAGATTAAATTTCGTTACTGATCTCTGCCAATGGTCTCATGATGATTCTGTCCTTTCCAGTTATAGTGACAACACTGAATATGATTTGCTTTATATTATTCAGTATTTATCTTATGTTTACAAGTTGGGTGAAATTATTTTCCCTTTAACAGGGAGGGCAATAACTAAGCAACCATGAGCAAGGGGCCTCAGCCTACCTTAAAATACAGAAACCAGTACATAATGACATTTTGACATTGCCCCTGGGAATCTCACCTTGCATTGTCACACATGCAATGAAAATTTTTGCTGCCGAGAATTTATTTTAGCCCCTTTGTTTTCTTGATAACTGGGTAACTATGATGGAAACTCTAGTCAGTGAAAATGTATTGTTCAGGAGAATATGTGAAGGAGGACAATTTTCCCTTCGTTTCCAGAACCTAGGAATTGTGAGAGTCTGTTCATGAAGGAAGAATGGAGCATAATGAGAAAGTCATCCAGAATTCATGCACTTTTACTCCAAATAACCAGGATAGTACAATTTTTTTTTTAAAAAAGGAAAATTTAGACTCAACATCTTCTCCCCAAGATGATTAATTTTCACAGGGAAAATAAACACACAAAAATACACACATGTATATATGCACATATTCATATACGTATGTCTCTCTCTCTCCTCCTTTTCCTTCTCTTTCTCCTTCTTGGGGTAGCTTCCATCTCAAACTATTTTATGAAAAAGCTATGACAAATCTTTGCTTTAGTCCAGTTTCAAGTATTTTGGCTCCAAAGGCCATTTCCCTGGCTCAGATTTTTGTAAAACAGCATTGGAAGCTGATGGATGTGGCATAACTGGAACTTGGGAATTTTGCCATCTTGCCTCCTGAATTGTTTGCTGGCAGCCAGTACAACTTGTTGAATACTAAGTGGGCTTAAAAGAGAAAATGCAAACAACAACAGCCTCATGGAAATAGCACTTGTGTTCAGAGACACATTAGCAGGGCTTTTGTTTGTTCTTGAACCATTTTCTCCTCCATTTGGTACAGATAAGAGCCCCTCAGAGCAGAATAACTCTCTTCCTTTGGGAATTCTTGGTTCCCTTTTTGGCTTAGTTCAAATGCCATATCTTACATGAGATGTTTCTTGATACCACTGGGACTACCATTCTCCTCCCACAAATGACTTATTTCCTTTTACGTATTTCATATTTATTTATTTGTGCACATTTTCTTTATCCCAAGTGAAATGGAAGTTTCATGAGGGCAGAAATGTTGTCATTCTTCTTTTCATCCCTAGCATCTAGAAGGATGCTTTTGATATAGAAGCCACCTAAGAAGTGAATTGAAGAAGGTACTCTTTACTGAAATCCACTTTTCCTATATTCTTGATACAGAATAATGCTTCCATCTAATACGTTTTTAACAGAAACTATATCTGTGGTGTAGATGATGGGTGTTTGCTTGTAGTCAGTCCTGGATAGCTCATTTGCAATGGGGTTGATGCTCTTTCTACTTTACCATGTCTGCATGATATTATTTGCCATAGGAAGCTTATTTGGAGGGTTAATGGTGCCAGGGCATAGACAAAGGCAGAAAGATACAGATGGAATAAACTGGCATGAGAAAATGAGAAACTGACACAATTTATCTAATAAAATTATATATGATGTATATAATTATTTATATGAAGGGCAACTAAATGACTCAGTGAATAAAGTGAATCTGGAGTTAGGAACAACCTGAGTTCAAATCCATCCTCAAACACTACTAGTGTGTGACCTGGACAAGTAAAGTAACTGTTTGCCTCAGTTTCTTCACCTGTAAAATGGACTAGAGAATAAAATGGCAAAGCACTCCATGACTTTTGCCAAGAAACCCACATGGATCACAGAGAGCCAGACAGGTCTGCAACCACCCAACTGAAAATTGATATATGGATAAGAAAGATTAAGTTGATCAATACTTTAGTATCTTAGGAATCAAGGTTCACTTGTGTGTGTATTCATTCTTCCCAAGTCACAGCATCATCTCTCTGTGAATAATTCATAGGTGTGGCATCATCTCCAGGGCTGCTTCCCAGTTCCTTTTCACCTTTAAAGCTACTGGCATCTTCCTTCAGGGTTCTAGAGTTTTCTGACCTTCCAGTAAGCTCCTAGCTTTTGGTAAGGGCTAAGCAGGAATAACAAGGAAGATCTTCCCAAGACTCTGGTGCATGCTCCCTCCTAAATAGCCCCAGACTCAAAGGGGAGATTCAGCATGGTGGTGAATGTCACCATGTGGGGTTTAGAAACAATTGTGGCAAAGCGGTCAGCTCTTGATTCCTGGAAGTCCTTTTCTCCCTTTGCTCCTTTTCTTTCTATACTCTTTGTAAGGTAATCCTTAAGTGTCCTTAAGATGGAGTTCTTGGTCAACTTCCAAGGGTCAATTCCTTTTAACATCCATGGCCATCACTTCTTTCTGAAACCGCCTTTCCGCTGGCCAGTGAGGAGAGAGATGAAAAGGGCAGCAGTTTCAAGGACAGGACATGCTGGGGACACCTCAAACCTGACTGTTCCATTTTCCACATGAACATTTACCCTTCAGACATCCTCAAAAACTTCAAATCCGGGCTTATTTTCTTCTTGTGTTGTTGTCTATACCAGGAGAAGGCAAAGTGTGACAGGAGGACCAATTCTAGCCCACTATTTGTTTTTGTAGACCTAAGAGCTAAGAATAAAAGGGCCAAAATTACTCTTAGTCCCCAGGACCATAAAAAAACAGGGTTCACTGACCTCAAGTTGGAATTTAAGAACTTGATGGAGAAAATGGGAATAATGTAGATTAATCTTAAAAGTACATCCCCTTTTCCCTACAAATCTCCCTAAGCTGGTTGTCTGGCATTTTCCAAAGCACTCTTAACTCAATCAAATCCTTTCCTTTGCTGCACTCCCTTACTTCTGAAAACAGGGAACTCCCCCAAGGGTTCCCAGGATTTTTTGGACTCACTGCTGGAATACTCATGAACAAGTTCCTGAGCTATTTGTAATTTTTTTCAATTAATTCCTAATGTCCTTTTTAGCATCATCCTATTTCATCTAATTGCTTAACTTGATACCCTTCACTTCTCCCAAATTGATTAGAGAATTGTTCTAGTTAGCACCAATAGAAATATATTGGACTATTTCACACTTGATTGATACTTTGGATTCAATTCAGAACTCTGGACCTTCTCTTCTTATATTAATTTCACAATTTTTTATGTGTGTGGGAGATTTCCCTTCCCATTACATAGGGCAGTCTTCTTTAGATTGTGTGGCTAACATTAATTTAAATTCCTTGAGTGTAAGGACTGTGTATCTCCAGTGCCTGGGAAGCAAGAGAGATTTCTTACATACTTCTTGATTGGTTGTGTCAATTTTAACAATATAAAGTTAAAATAAAATGATAGAAAATATAGTTTAGACATGAAGCTTTATTCTCTAGATTTACCTTGAAACGTATAGGTGGATACCATTACAATAAACACCCCCAGCTGAGGAAGATCCAGATACTTATACATGATCAGGATACACAAAACATCAAATCTCCTCGAGGTCATTCTCTTAGGGTCACAAAGTCTCATAAAAGAGAATCATCTTCATACACTGCTATCTTGTCTAAGGGGGGGGGCATTCTTTCCTGGATTAAAGTATAAATAAGGAGGGCAGGACAAGTATTCCTTTCTGAGTCTACAGGACATGTTCCACTCCTCATAATAGCTAAGAACTCAGTCTTTGACCAGGAATGTAGTTTTGAAAAAACTCATTATATCTTGACATTCCCCCATTTTGATCAAAGATGACATCATTGTGCCATCTACAGATCAACTAAGGGAAAGGTGAAATGGGGGCACTGTGAAGAAGGAAATAGCATGTCTTGGAAACATATAGTCGCTAGGCTATGAGGAGGTAATAAAAGCTCTATGAGGAGCATAACGATGGACAATGCATTTACAAAATCAAAGTGGCAAAGGGCAGAGATCAAAAGGGGGCAGTCCACTTTGATTCAACAATCTGTACAAATAAACACAAAAGAGAGAAACTAAACAATAGCATAAAATTACAGCTGGGTTCTTTTTCTTCAGGAGACATCTGAAGTGTTTTGTAACTCCTGATTTCAGGCTTTTCCATAGAAATTCAGGGTGCTGGCAGATACTTCCTTTCTGGTAAAAGAAATATCTCAACACAAATTTTATCAGGTCAAAAACAGATTAGAACTTAAAATTTTGGAACCTCTTTGTCATGGAAATTACACTTTGATTTGCTAATTGTCACACAGAGAACTTCTTTATAAATAGAACATCTGAAAACCAAACTAGTTTTATATAAACCAGTTTTAAAGCTCAGTTTTATACTTGCCATTATTACTCAGTTTTTTACTTGGCATCATTGTTTCCCTCATTTGGAGGATGCTGTTCCATAATAATAAGGATTCCACTAAAAAAAGAATTCATTAAAATTTTCCATATCAACTTGAGTTCATAACATATGCATTTGATAATCATTTTAGAATAGTCTGTATCTAGTACTAAGAAAATAGCTTTAACCTTTTTCCAATGTCTAAAAAGAAATCAAAAACTCGTAGTTGAAAATGGATTTCTCTTAAAAATGATTTGCAAAATAGACCAGGGATTATTTTTCTTAGGATATCTTTGTAGACTAATATTCCTTTCCTTTAAACAGAACTTGAGACAGTAGTGATAGAGAATCACATCTTGATGTCACAAAATCTTTCTTATACTTGCTAAAATATTTGCTTAGCAATTTGAAAAGCTATAAGGATCTTAATCCACACAAGAATAACCAAGGATATATGCTAGCCGAGCTGGCTATTCAAATTTAGATAGTTGTAAGCACAAATTATCATAAAACTCACTTTACATGATTATAGAACTAGGCTATGAAGTCCAGGGACAGACAAAGGAAAGAAATTCCCCTTTTATTAAAATGTCAGTTTCTGGGGGGAGGTTATATAAGTGACCAGGTTCCTTGAACCAGGCTTTAAATCTGCTGGGTGAGACATTTCAAATGTTATGTTTTGAAAAACCAAATTAGGAAAATTCAATCTCAAAATTTGTTGTACAGGTATTCCCCCTACCCCAATAAGTCTGTCATCCACAAATATCCATGTCCAATTCCATAGGGTTAAATCAAAATTTCTTTACCCAGACTCAGATAAAAGGCCAATATTCAGTCTCATAAGGTTTTAAATGGCAATAAGACATAAACACAAATTTGTGCATTTAGAATCCTTTTAAACAATAAAAACATCTTAAGTGACTTTGAAATAATTTCAACAACTGTTTCTATTTCCAAATGAAACAAAACAGTCATAAGAAGAATCCAATTTCCAAGTAGGGTGCAAACAAATTTCATTAAACATAATGTTTAAATACTCAAATCTTATTTCATAGAACAGCAAAATCATTATAGTTTTAAAAAAAAAAACTTTAACCTCATAAACATAATGGATTTTACATAATATTTATGTTTATTTACTCCTACCCAAATATGCCTATATCATTCTCAAAAAAGAAAATAAGATACTTCAGGAACTGAATTTTACACATCTAAATTCAACACATTAATATAATTCTTACCTATGCCATGGAAATAACAACATATTCAGATCAAAAACAGCAAAATCCTTTCTACTGACAATAATTTAGATGCTTTTATTTAATGAAAAAATGTCTCCATGGTGCAAATGGAAAAATTTCACATTTACTACCTTAAAAAATAGAAAAATGTTCTATAAGAGCTATAAGTAGGGACATAACTAATTAGGTGGAGAAGACCTAGAAAAATGCAACTGCACAGAAACCTCCAAATCTCACTTCATTAGAGTAGGTTGGATCAAAAGGGAATTCCAAGTTGTTTGGAATCACATTGACTGAGAGCAGAAGGATCTTTATCAATAATTAACTTCAGCTGAGGCCCTCTTCTCTACTGTCTTAGGGTGTTTATCCATTCAATTGATAATAACTTAGTTCAACTATCCAGAAAACACCCTCCCAAACTTCTTTATTCAATGATGGCCCCACACAGCTGCCTGTAAATATATTTACCCTAGACTCAAAACAAAATCTGCATGAAAACAACAAAAATAATGAAAATATACATTGTCCCTCATCTCTTAATTAAAATAAGTTGGACACAGTTGTGAATTAACTGACATATGAAAATTTTATAGAAAGGGACTTTCATAAGCTTTTGGAAAAAGTCTAAACCTTTTCCAAATATTTCCCCTTTCTTAACTCCTAAAAAGAATTTCAGAAGTGTTAGCAAATAATGCTAATATTAATAATAATAATCCCTAATTATCAGAGTTTCTAAAGAGGTTCAGTTTTACAAGGAGCCCCATTTTATTGACGTCTAAATATACCTAATTAAATTACTCTTATAAAACAGAATTTGACCAGATTTTTAAAGTTTACTTAATATGCTTTTGTCTTTAGTTATATCACTGGAAATAATCCTACATACATAATTTACTTGAATATCACTAATTTGCTGAACATCTTTCACTTTATATGAAACCAGTTTGACAATTATAATTACACAATGGTGCAAGAATTCTAGAATTCTATTAGAAACTAGATACTCTTTTAACAGTTACCCCTGTAAAACACTGAAAGCTAGACCAATAACTCACTTCAGAATTAAGAAAATAAAGAAAATATGGATGAGGGACAGTAGCTCAAAGACCTAATGCATATCAGTCTAGGGAAGGGATCCAATTTTGGTTGATCTTGCTTGCCTTGTGACTGGGGGAAGCCCTTGTCAGGGAGAGACAAGAAACTGTACTAAAGGTTCTTACAGCTCATCTCAAATAACTTGAAAAATGGGGTGGAGGTAGGGGCATATGTTGCCTTGAGCAATGGAAGGTCCATAAAAAGGGAACAAATTAATTATTAAACATATTTCAGTCTTCAAGTCTTCTCTACTACATTCCCCGATAACTCAGCTAACAATTTCACAATTTTCATAAGTCAAATAATCTGAAGTCAATCAAATATAGACTTGAAGCACAGGGTTAACCATTCATTTTCAGTTAAATTAATGAAAGTGATCAAATCAGGTGACTTGAATTTTGTTAAATGCAAACCTAGACTTCTTTACCAAAAACTTAACTCAAAAACATTGGATTTCTTAATAAAAAAAAAATCATGTAGAGTTATGAAGTAATAAAAAGCAGTTTTAACAATCAGCAAGTGCTACAATACGCAAGCAAGTGACTTTCACTATGTCTTGGGGGAGGGGGGGCGTTCCCCTTATTTCTTTTTACAAATCATAAAACTTGGCTTAAAACCACTTAAAAATGTACAAGTTTCCCAATATAATGATAATAATAATAATAATAATAATAATAATAATAATAATGATAATAAATTTCATTTAAATTAAGACTAAAATAAATTAAACCTGGATCTATTTCCCAAATATTAAAGAATTTCAGTTTATAATTTCAATTATTCAGTGTTATTTTACACAAGAGCTATTTAAGTGACCTTATATCAAGAGGAAGTTTGAATACTTGAATTGCTAAGATCCTGTCTCTATGTGGTGACTTATCAGATAATAATCTGACTCCATGACTCTAACTTTCCTTATTTGTATTTTTCCAAAGATTTTTAAACTACAAAATGGTCAGAAATGCATATAAAGTTTTATAGTCTTAAAATTTCAAAATAAATATTATCCATGTAATAAGAACTTCATATTTTATTTTTAAAGGCCTTTTTTCCATTAAATTCCTAATTTTTTATCCACATTTAGGGGAATTTTCCTTTCAAAGAGCTCCAGCTCACTTATTCTCCATTTCCTGTAATTACAAAACCTTTTAGGAGACATACAGTAACCTATACTATGGTACAAATCCGCTCTGAGAAACCCATACCAAACTGGCTGCCTAATTAATGCAGCTTTCACAAAATTAGCATCTATGGCTTAAATTCCTTGGAGATCATGACAATTAAGACCACTCAAAGAAACTGAATCAGAGTCATAATTGGGGGTGATATAGTTAGTATTTTGTAAGCAGTAATACCTAACTATTGCATAAGAGATTTATTGTGTTTGTGGTCAACACCACAATTTTAAATCCCCACATGTTTAATTTGTGAGAAAAGCTGCCCTTACTAATAATCCTAGCAATTACTTATCAACATTTCTTAATATTAGAACATGAGTACACTCGAAATGTCATGATCACAATTAGGCATTTTAAATTTATGCTTACCTATTTCTGTTATCTTATACAGGAGATCAGCCTATATAAATGTATGTATGCGGAGTTATCTAATTACAAGCATTTGTACAGCTCATGCAAAGGGAAAAGGAAGGCAAGTGGCTGGCATTTATCTGAAGAAATTCCATCTCTAAGCTCTCTTTCTAGACTCTAGTGCTAGTTAATAGGAGAAACACCAATATTAACAGCAACAGGAGAACATTGGTACCTGAACAGATAGATAAAGGGAGAGTTACGCAGCACATGTCTCACATAGGGGATTCTAAAGACCCAACCCCCAAACCACAAAATACACAACATTAAAAAGGGGGGGAGCATCTGAGCCAAACCTCTTGCAGTGTCACATCTCAGAAAACAAGAATGGTACTTGGGGTCTAAGCCAGAAGAAATTCTCATCAGAGGCAAAATTTCAGAAATGACAAATTCCAGAGAATATTTCAACTTCATTCAAAGCAATAATTCCAAAGGAACAATTGAAATGAAATCATATCATTGAAACTATCATTCCATATCATTCATATCATTCCAAGGTCAGTTTTGGCTAGAATCAAAATCTGCCCTAACTTTTTTCAGGGATTCTGTAGTCATGGTTAAAGGGAGTCTCTCCCCTTACCAAATCTATATTGTGTATTCCCATATCTGTCAACTATCAGATGGATTAAAAAATAGGGGATCTTTCCTTCCAAGGAGCATGTTTTGGTGGAGAAGAAGAGCCTATTCCCCCTGAAATTCCTGTCCATATCCATACCATGGCATAAAACTATAAACTTTAAAAATAGGGTAAAAATCAAATCACAGAAAATATGTTAGACATGAAGATTTATTTTCTAGGATTTACCGTGAAATTTATAGGTGAAGAACATTAATATAATGACAACCTCAAACTGAGGGAGACCTGGATATTTATACATGAGGAAGAATAAACAAAATATCAAACCATGAAATTTATAGGTGAAGAACATTAATATAATGACAACCTCAAACTGAGGGAGACCTGGATATTTATACATGAGGAAGAATAAACAAAATATCAAACCTCCCTGGAGGTTGTTCTGTTAGGTTATACAAAATCTCATCAAAGATTATCATCCTTATCCAATGCTATGAGGGAAAGACACACATTCTTTACTGAAATAAAGTGTAAGGATGGCAGGATAAGTGTTCCTTTCTAAATCTAAAGGAGGCTACATTCCATTCCTCCCAATAGCTAAGAAATCAACCTTTGACCAGAAATATGGTTTTGAAAAACTTATTAAACTTTCACAGTAAAAAATTCAGTCCCCAATAATCAATCTGATGATAGTTTCCTCTCTAGGTTGATCTGTAGGTCTGTCCAGTCTGGTTCTCCAAATCATCCCATCTTTGCATAGTCAGTGGAGAAGCCAAGGTCATGTCTATTCTTAGATAAAATATTTTGATGTCTTTAATGGAAGTTTATCAGTAACACAACAAAAAATGCATCATTTTATGACCTTTCTATATAAGTGGAAATTTCTCACTCCCCCCCAATTATTATTTGCTTTTTATAAATGTTTATGGAAAAGAGTTGGGATAGTGAAAGCTATTGCTGACATGACATGGTAGGAAGGAGTATTTCCTGTTACATCAATATATGTTTGCTTTTCATCTATGCCCATGTCATTTCTAATACCCATTACATTGAAAAAATTTCTACTTCCTCTTCTAAATCCCCAGTCTCCTAATTTGCCTACATATATCTATATACATTTGTTTATATATAGAAACACACATAATATACAATATTCTATATAAATAGTATTTTCTATATAAATAGTATTTAGTATAGAATAGTATTCTATATAAATAGTATATAAATAGCTCTCATAGTCATGTCTGCGCCTTTCTTTTTTTTTATAGTTTTACATTTTAAACTGAGACCTTACAGCCCAAGGTTATTAATGAATGGTCCTTTTCATATTTCTCTACTTCTGTCACTAGAAGTCTATGCCTGGTTTTTACATGGTTTCCTCAGCTTCCCTCAGAGAACTTTTTTCCTTAAATGGACATCAACAGCAGTTAAGAAAATTCAATTAAGGGGCGGCTAGGTGAACCCAGGAGTACCTGGGTTCAAATCTGGTCTCAGACACTTAATAATTACTTATCTGTGTGGCCTTGGACAAGCCACTTAACCCCATTCGCCTTGCAAAAACCTAAAAAAAAATTCAGTTAAGAGGGCAGCTAGGGGGTACAGTGGATAGAGCATGGGCCCTGTACCCAAGAAGACCTATGTTCAAATTCAGCCTCAGAACTTAGCTGTGTGATTTTGGACAAGTTACATAATCCCTTTAGTTTGAAAAATAAAAGAAAAAATCAATTAAAATGAACAAAATTTTCACTGTAAAGACTCACAAACTATCAGAAAATAAGAATCCAGATCTAATTTGCCACAGATTTAGTCATAATTAGCTTTGTTTTGGGGACTAACTATCCTCATTTCCCTTCATATAACATTTCGGGCTTGGACTCACCAGGTCGAGATTTATCATGCAAACTTAGGAAAGCTTTTATGTGTCTTCTGCAGTGATTCCCTTTTCTGTCTTCATGGTCTGTAAATCCCAAATCTGTAATCCCCCAGGTGTTGATCCCTTTGGGATCAATACATTCAGGCTGAATCAGATTGACCCTGGCAGCATCCAATTAAAATTTCAAACTTATCTGAACTTTGATACTTTCTTGTACCCTCTACCAGGGAAATATTCACTGGTAGACAATAAAAAGTTCACTATTTTAAATATTATTTTTGTAAAATCCACTGCATGTACAGCACAAGCCCTTGTCATACTCTATAGCCTGCAAGTTGTGCTTCCATGAACTTTATCTCTGCATATTTGTAGGCAGGTAGGGTTAATGTGTTTTGAAAAGTTACTGGAATGATGAATGGGGCATAACAGGAATAATAATTATAAAGCTTTAGCATATGGCAGCTACATTTCAGAATAAGTTAAATGTGGCATTCTTCCCTCACAACATCTGGTGGATTCCAGTCATTTGTGCTAGATCATTTCTTTACATGATATCCAAAGGTAGTTTATTTCATTTTGTTTTTAAGGGAGGTCAGTGGTTTTCAAAATGTTTTACATAACCTTTTCTTCAAAGTTAAGCTGCTTTTGTTTCTAGAACTTTCACATTTCCTTTTCCAATTTTGTTGCCTTTTAATTTTGCTCTGATATTTCTTGTTGAATGAGTGCATGTTTGTCTTTCATCTACCTCTTTTTTGTCCTCATGCCTATTACTTCATTGAAATTTGAACCCCAGCTGACTTCCGAATTTGCCCACATCAATCTTTGGCTAATAATTTGAGTTCTTTACTCTCTATTTTCCTAACCTTCTTGATTATTCTATCTATAAGTTTTGGCAATTGTTACAATCTCATTTTTGGAGAATCCCTTTGTATTAGGTTCCAATTTGTTTATTCTGCGAACTCCTTCATGCATCAATGTATCAGCTAATATTTCTTTATTCCAGTAGTGTTTTGTTTCCCACATGTCTTTCTTCTCATGACTGGATCATCTACAGGGTTTTCTTTGTAAACATTTCTTTCTTTTGTGTTTTCAAGTTTTTATTCTTTTATTTGCTTGTACATTTCATGACTTTTTAGTCATCTCTCCAGAGCTCGGACCTTCATGGGCCACTTGAGAAGCCCTGGGTTTAGTTCCAAAGCAGGTAGTGAATATTTATTTATTTAATACATGTTTAATGTACTGAATCACACCATCTATTGCCAGTGGATGTTAATGACCATTGATCATATATGATAATGTCATTTTTCTGGTTGATTCTATTTGCCATACATGCAGGGCAAGAAATTTAAAATAACATCTGAAAGGGAACACACTCAACAGACCTTCATAGATAGATTTAAATTTAAAGGCAATGGAAAGGGAAAGCTTAAGATCAGTCAATGAATGAATCATGGCAGTAAAAGAGGGATTATGAGACAACAAGAATATGATCTCTAACCTCAGACAATATAAAACACTTGGGAGTCTATTTGCCAAGACAGACTCAGAATCTTTTTGAAAACAATTATAAAACACATCTCACACAAATTAAATCAGATTTAAATAACTGGGCAAATATCAACTGTCCATGGATTGGTAGAGCTAATATAATAAAAATGACAATTCTACCAAACTAAACTATCTGTTTAGTGCCCTACCAATCAAAATTCCTAAAAATTACTTTAATGAGTTAGAAAAAATTGTAAGTAAATTCATATGGAGAAATAAAAAGTCAAGAATTGCCAGGAGTTTAATGAAAAACATTGCAAAAGAAGGTGGCTTAGCCCTACCTGACCTAAAATTATATTATAAAGCATCAGTCATCAAAACTGCTTGGTATTGGCTAAGAAATAGAGTGGTGGACCAGTGGAATAGACTAGGTGTAAAAGCAGGAGATGATTATAATAATCTGCTGTTTGATAAACCCAAAGAGTGCAGCCATTGGGATAAAAACTCCCTCTTTGATAAAAACTGCTGGGATAATTGGAAGTTAGTATGGAAGTAACTTAGATTAGACCAACACCTTACACCCTTTACCAAGATAATATCCAAATGGTTACAGGATTTAGACATAAAAAACAATGCTATAAGCAAATTAGAAGATCAAGGACTAGTCTACCTGTCAGATCTATGGAAAGGGCAGCAGTTTATGACTAAGGAAGAGTTGGAGAACATCACCAAAAAACAATTAGATGATTTTGATTACATTAAATTAAAAAGCTTTTGCACAGATAAAACCACTGTAACCAAGATCAAAAGAAATGTAGTAAATTGGGAAACAATTTTTACAACTAATGATTCTGACAAAGGACACTCATTTCTAAAATATACAGAAAAATGAGTCATATTTTTAAAACAAAAAGCCATTCCCCAATTGACAAATGGGCAAAGGATAATGCAAAGGCAATTTACAGATGAGGGGATCAAAGCAATCCATAGCCATATGAAAAAATGCTCTAAATCATTAATTATTAAAGAAATGAAAATTAAAGCTTCTCTGAGGTACCACCTCACATCTCTCAGATTGGCCAATATGACCAGAAAGGATAATGATCATTGTTGGAAGGGATGTGGGTAATCTGGGATACTATTACACTGTTAGTGGAGCTGTGAACTCATCCAACCCTTCTGGAGAGCTATTTGGAACTATGCCCAAAGGGCAACAAAAATGTGCATAATCTTTGACCCAGCAATACCACTACTGGGTCTATATCCTGAAGAGATGAGGAAAAAGGGTAAAAACATCACTTGTACAAAAATATTTATATTATAGCAGGCATGTTTGTGGTGGCAAAGAACTGGAAATCAAGTAAATGACCTTCAATTGGGGAATGGCTTAGCAAACTGTGGTATATGTATGTCATGGAACACTATTGTTCTATTAGAAACCAGGAGGGATGGGATTTCAGGGAAGCCTGGAGGGATTTGCATGAACTGATGCTGAGTGAGATGAGCAGAATCAGAAAAACACTGTCCACCCTAACAGCAACATGGGGGTGATGATCAACCTTGATGGACTCACTCATTCCATCATTGCAACAATCAGGAACAATTTTGGGCTGTCTGCAAAGGAGAGTGCCATCTGTGTCCAGATAAGGAGATATGGAGTTTGAACAAAATTCAAGGACTATTCCCTTTAATTTAGGAAAAACAAACCCTGCTATCTTATTGTCTGATCTTGCTATCTCTCATACTTTATGTTTCTTCCTTGAGGATATGATTTCTCTCTCTTCACACCCAATTTGTATCAAGGTACAACATGGAAACAAAGTAAAGACTGACAGATTGCTTTCCATGGGGGGTTGGGGGGAAGTAAGATGGGGGGGATTGTAAAACTGAAATAATATCTTTAATAAAAATAAATAAAAAAAAACAAGAATATGATCTCTGTCACTTTTTTTTTTTTTGATACCAGGAAGTAGCACTAGGTTGCTGGGGCCTGGCTACTAGAAATGAGATATTGTCTAAAGTATAAAATGCGATAAAATTTACTTTTGAAAATGTTATCCTTCAGATATATCCATGATCAATGTAAATAAATGTTCACAAACATTTGTTAGGTACACCCCTCCCATTTAGACTTTGAAGGGGAAAAATTAGCAGTTATTTGTATTCATTTCAGCACTTAGGGTAAATAAAGTGCTCTCAGTCAATCAATCTATAAACAATTCTAAAGTGTTTCCTACATATCAAGGCATGTACAAAGCCATGGGGAAAATGAACTGTAAAAAAGAATGACAATCCTTGCCCTCACGGAGTTTAAATTCAATGGGAGAAGACCACACATAAAAGGGACCTGAGAAAGCTAGGTAGAGCACTGGATGGAGTCTTGGACTCTGCCTTACATGCTTAGAAGTAGCATGATCCTGGTGTGACACCTGCCTCAGTGTCCTCGATGGTAAAATGGGGATCATGTTCATCTCTCCCTCCCATGTTTGTAGTGAAGATATCATGACTTGTCTTTTGGAAACCATAAAGCACTATATAAGTGTTAGTCATTATCATGATAATTATTACTCTTAAAACAAGGGGAAGGAAGAGACTTTTGGGGTGAGGAGATACCTGAGGTTTGATGATGGCAAAGTAAGAAGCAAAGCAAAGCAAAGAATGAAAGATGGTTGGACAAGTGCCTTTCTCCTTAAGAAAAGGCCCAGGAAGAGATCAGCAATGGGGAAGGAGGCTGGCAGGCATTTCCAGAATAAGAAGGTCACATACACTGAGGAACTTGTGGGATGAGAAAGCAGCTAAGGCACAGTGTCTTCAGTGTCTGCAGTGAGGAGCAGGTCTGGGAGAGGCTCTCTCACAAATCTTATTTTATTTGATGTTCACAAACCACAAATCACCCATATGTCATATGTTATTTGATTCTATTTTATACATGAGGGCACTAAGATGTACCAAATTTATGCAACTTGTGTTGGTTTAAAAAAGAAGGGAAATGGCAAAGTCAGAACACAAACATATCTTTGAACTGAGAATACATGTCATCTCTCTGAAAACATATAAAAATGAACTTGGTCATCTGTGGCCACAAAAAACATCAATTATAAATATAGTCTTAATCCTTCAATGACTCTAAAAATGACCTCTAGAATATGCTTTATCACTAGCCAAGCAGCCTGTACCATTAATACTCTCCACCTCACCCACATCTTGTGTCCCTAGTAACAATAACTTGGGTCAATCTAGGGACTCTAAGCAAAGGTTGACTAGCAATTAAACAACAGCCTTTATTAGATTACCATTGTGGACTAGGGAATATGGTAGGCATAAGAGAGGCAAATAACTGAAGGAAACAAACCCTGGGCTCAAGGGACTTACATTCTTTTTTCATGAAAATAAGTGAAATTATTAAAATTATTAAAACTCAATTTAAGTGTCGCATATTAATTTTTTCAAGGAGATGCCATTAAACAAGGAAATAAATAAATAATCTGAATGGACAGCAGATAAAGGAGTGGGCTAAGGGACCAAACAGAGAAGTCATTATTATTTTGTAATTTTTCTTTTTAGTTCCCAATTCTTACCCTCCTCCTTCCCTCCCTCCCTCCTTCTTCCTTATCTATTGAGAAAGGAAGCAATATCCATACTTATTGTATAAGTGACATCAGGTAAAAGAACTTTCCATATTGGCTATGCTGGGAAGAGGAAGAAAAACAAAGTGAAAAGTCTTCAATCTGCATTCAATCTCTATCAGTTGTCTTTCTAGGTGGAGAGCATTTATCATCATTTTTCATCCCAAGAATTTGGAATATTTGTTTTGATCAGAGTAAGTTTTGCAGTTGGTCAGTGTTACATTATTACAGTGTATAATAGTTTCCTAGTTGTGCTCATTTTGCTTTATATCAATTCATGTAAATCTTACCAGGTTTTTCTGAACCATCCTGCTCACCATTTCTTATAGCACAATAGTATTCTATGCTTAGCATAAACCACCATTATTTCAGACATTCAAAGAATTCATTCTTTAAAAAATAAGACTTCCAAGTCTTGATGAATAGTTTGTGTGTATCTCTCATTTGTCCTACTCTTGCCTTTGCCCTGCCTCTCTCCTCTTGACTGCAATGTTCTTTGTCCTCCCTTCTTTCTCTTAGAACTCAGCCTCCTCATCTCACCTACCTTTTTTTTTAGGTTTTTACAAGGCAATTGGGGTTAAGTGGCTTTCCCAAGGCCACACAGCTCGGTAATTATTATTAAGTGTCTGAGGCCGGATTGGAACCCAGGTACTCCTGACTCCAAGGACGGTGCTCTATACACTGCGCCACCTAGCCACCCCCACCTAACTTTTTTTGGCTGGAAACCTTTATTCCCATAGCACACATCATGCTCCCCAACTTCCTGGGCATTGACCTCTAAAGTTAAAGTGTATTTTGTTTTGACTCCTGAATCTTCTCCCCATCTTCCTAATCTGTTGACTTAGTTCCCTCCAATTTCAAAGTGTGTATCTGAGTATATGTCTGTTGGTGTGTCTTATTCTATTGTTTCAGGTCCTATTGCATCAGTTTACTACTTACTTTCCTATGCTGGGCAAACCATCCCCTCAGCCTATTCTGGATATCTCTGGAAGATAGTGGAATTTATTTCCAGTAGAAGCATTCTTGCTCAACATGATGAAAGTGCAGCATTTTTGAAAAACTCATTAAGCTAGAGGGGAATTTCACAGTTAAAACAGAGGGTGGGGGTTTAAAGGGGAGGGTAACAGGTAGTGACAACAAAATATTTGCATTGGGCTTTCTTCATTATCTTTTTTGAGACTCACAACCACTTTATAAAGTTGAAACTATAGATGTGCCTGTTTTACAGATGAGTAAATATCAAAGAGAGGGATTGAACTATCCTTTGTGAAATAGCTAGAAACAGCCTGTTCTTCAACTCTGTGGGAGAACGTCTCAGTTCATTGTCTTGGGGCAGTCAGCAGATTAAAAATCCTCTGGCATCAAAAGTTCTGAAATTTGTGAAGTTTATTAGTCATGCCCAAATGGCCCTTAGCTGAACATGGTCACTGTTTGTTTTGTGAGGTTGTAATCACTGTAGTCATGTCACAGCTGTTGATAGAGGATGGGAACAAGGCCAAATATAGACTTTGGCTGTGTCAAGAAAGCCAACAGAACAAACTGCATTATTGGATTTCCCAAAAGAAGACTATCTAGAATAGCGCCTTAGGCAAAGGCAAACATCATAATAAGGGTGAAAACCAGCACACAATTGACTTTGCAATGATTTCTCGCTCTGTTGAACATCATCTTAGCCTGGGACTCAGGGGTCTTATTGGAAAATAATCTGACTTCTCACTTGAAAATTTCTATCTTTAAAAATGTTCAAAATCAAATGTTATTGATATGGTTTAGTTTGATATTATTAACATTTCCCAACATATTTCCCTTCTTCTAGAGAACTATCCACTTTAACAAAGAATAAGAAGCAAAAAAGGGAAAACAATTGCGAACCACTAACCAATCTATCAAAAAGTTTGAACTTTTATAGTCTTCCCTTTGCATGGTTTACCATCTCTGCCAAAAAGGTGGCATAAGGGAGCAGCCTGGCACTGTATTTGGCACAGAAGTCTACGCTTAATAAATACTGATTAGATGTAATGTCATTGAATAGAAGGAATAGTTCTAAGAATTCACACAGATTATGAGCACTCAAGCCTTAATCAAGGGACTTGTGTTGGATATCTTCCTCTGACATTTACATGTTGTAAGATCCTGGAGGAAACTACTGCCCATCTCTCTGCCTCCTTCCTTATCTGTAAACCGGGGAAAGTAGTATCTGTTCCTATGAGTCTGCTAGATGTTGGAGTGGCTAAGAGGGCTGCCCTTGGACTCGAGAAGAGCTGAATTCAAAACCTATCTCAGCCACTCTGTAGCTGTATCACCTTGGAACAAGTCACTTTAGTTTCTCCCAAGCTCCGTTTCCTCATCTGTAAATAAGAATAGTAAAGACATGGCCTCAGAGGGTACACATACAATAATATACCTACTGTGCTTTGTAAAACTTAATGCGGATGGACTTAATGTATACTTGTTAGTGATCATTCTTCATTTTCCTCGAAGACCAATGGCATCATTTTGGAATGTTGTCTTGTCTTGTGCATGAGTTGGATTTAAGTGAAGCAGCATTGCATAGGCATCAACCTCATTCTTTCTTCCAGAGTCATTGAAATCCAGTGGCAGGACAAAAGTCAAGACATCTGGTGATGGCCTGGGATACAATGGATGACCTTGGAGACTTCATTGTCTGACCAACAGTTTCTGCTTCAGCTTCCTTCATGACCCTCTGCCTAATCCACCAGGAAAAATCCTCACACGTTTGGGGTAAGCATCCTCCTAACTTACCAACAGGTTTATCCTCACCTTGGTTTAGTCTTTCTGCTGAGATAGTTTAGCTGAGATGTGACTGCTATGTATGCTATAGCTTCTGGGAGCCACAGATAGAGTGGGTAACAGGGAGATAGGAGACTTCTACTATGCAGAGCTGTTTTAAAGCTGAAGAATATACTATACAAAGAGGATCAATTGAATAAGTCAAGGCAACAAATATTTATAGGGCTATTATAGGAGCTATTATATTCCCTGACCTGAACTAGACCCTAGAGAAAGAGAGATAAAACAAAATAGAAAAGAGCCCTTATCTTATGTTCTATCGGTAGAAGAAACAAAAATACAACTAATTATGTACTCATAATTAGAAGACAGCTCAGACATTAGAATCCTAACATCAAAAGTTCAGGAATCTTTTACAATATTAATGGTCATCCAAAACAACTGTCTTTTTTAATCAGATGGGGAGAGATTCATTCTCAGGGTCTCACATCTCATAGGTCACTTAACAATAGAGTTAGAATTTTGAACCCTAGTCTCTGAATCTCAATTCTCTTTTGATTTAATCATGCCCAACCAGAGAAAATCAGTAAAAGTCCCCTTAGACTATCACAGGGTCACTTTTTTAAGGTTAAAAGGTATCAGAGTAAAACTGAGGCACAGATATCTACCTGCTTTGGTAAAATTCTAACTAATAGTAAATAAATCACAGGATTTTAATCTGATTATGTCTCTCTTTGAACTATCCCCCAGAGACATATGAGCCCTCCTTATGCCCATTTTTTACTTATCATATCTCTGAAACATCTCTCACATTTGTCATATTTTCTCCAATTCAATGACCACCATCTATTAGCCTCCAAGATGGGCTCTCAGCCTCTGATCTCTGATCTCTCCAGCCTATCTTCCACATAATGGCCAAAGGGATACTCTTGAAACACAATCATGATCACTTATCTTCTACAGTCAAAAACTCAAGACAATAAATATTGCTTTGAGGACAAAACTCTTATATTAGCTATTTATATGAGTTTTGTTTATTTAACTATTTTAAGTCCTCCAAAATCAGATTTCCATGACCCTGTATCCCTGTGTAGACTTAGTCTCAATTACTCCACTTCTTATACTCTATTTCATTCATGTAGGTGATGTTTCTCCTCTGTGACTTCCCTTCTCCCTTCTCAGTGACTTCACATAGATATACCCAGAATGCACTTGCTCCTAACCTCTGCTTCTTAGAATATCTGGCTCCCTTCAAAATGAAGCTCAAGTTTCACCTTCTGCATGAGGTCTCTCCTGAATCAACCCCTACCCCAGGCAATGCTGGCAATCATCTTCCCACCAAGTATTTTCTCTGTGTAAATTTTCAATTTACTTATATGTGGATGTATTGTTTCCCCCAATAGAGTATAAGAAAAGGTCTATTTAAGTTTTGATTTTGTATGCTCCAGCACCTGGCCTAGTCTCTACTGATTAGATTCTTGCTAAGAACATGTGGATTGGCTCTTCTGTTTCTGTAAAACAAAGTGTATTCATTGAATTTATATATCTTCTGGCATGTATATTTAGAGGGCAACTCCCCTTCATTATGGATTTTTGTAATGGTTTCAAATGAAATTTCTTTTTTGTTTCTTCATGATATTAGTCAATACTTTATGGAAATATTTATGATTCTGTGGCTCTAATTTGTATGCTGCTACTTGACAAAAAAAAGCTACTAATCATATCATTAAGGTTCTATGCTTGTTCCCTGGGCATTCAGTTCTGTTACTTTTGATTCTTTTCAAATAATTTATCTTCTATACTTCTCTTTCCCCTTTTTAAGAAAAGACCTGGATTTTGTAGACTGTTGCTCTCTCCCATTCAAACTTTCCACCTTTTGTCTTGGATTGGGGTTTCTTCCTTAAGATCTACAATTTATATTCTTTGATTGCTTTTCTGTTCCATTCTCAAGGTTTTTTTTTATTATTCCATTTTCCTTTCAAGAATTCTTCTAGAATGTCTCATTTTTACCTTTCTATTGGATTTCTTTGTTGAGGTGTACTTTTTTTCAGTGAAATAGCTTCTTATTTCAGTTGTTAATTATTTCTTCTCTGTAACCTTTTATCTATATCAACCAATCATTCATTATCATGTGGTGTTTGATGTTGCTTCTCACAGTGGCTTCTTCTAGAGTCTGGGCTTTGGTAAAAAAAAAAAATAGTCTCAGAATTAGCTTAGTGACCCTGATCAAGTCCCTTCACCATTCTGGACTGCAGTTTTCTCATCAGGTTCCTTCTACCTCCCACTCCATGAACCCACTATCAATCTATTGACCTTTTTACTCCTGTAGGCATAGGTTTCCCATGATGCCCTCAATCACCTTCAGTGTCAGTTCTTTATTTTCTTAGACCCCTTGGAGTTTGGTCTTTTATAATATTTATGTTTGTTGGGAGGTAAGATGGCCCATGAGTTCACTGACTATAGACAAACTCACTTTAAGTGAACCTATTCTTCCTTTTCCTTTTCTTGTTTTTCTGGGTTCCATTTTCCTGTTTGTATTTGAGATTTTTTCAGTCCCCAGGTCGGTACATTTCTGAAGGAAAGCTCTTAGAAGCCCTTGCTCTCGAGTCTTTGTTTGTGAAACTGGTATATGGTCTGATTCAGGGATCTCAAGCCCTCCCCCACCTCCCCCAGGAATGGTGGGATGTTTTTAAATCTCCAAGCCAAAAGATAGCCAGGGATGGCAAAGGCTTTGGAAGGTCCTAGACCTGAAGGTGAAGAACCAGAAATACAAAGGATGAAAAAGCCAGTTTTTGACAAATTGTTGTTTTCCGTAATTATTGGGTTGTTGAATTCTTTTATCATTATCATTTGTCTTTATCATTATTTTAACTGCTGATTTTTTAAGTGTTTTTCTTCTTTCAATCTGGTATGATTACTGAAAGCCAAACTCTAGTTTATCTGTTACCCAGTCATCTTCTCAGAATTTAATCTGGTGTGATATTCAGGCGAAATGAGCTCCTTTTTCTTCCAGAAATCAAAAGGCATAAAAGAATAAAGTTTACTCCCTGCCATAAGTTCAAATTCAAAATGCGCCCATTTCGGTTTTCCAGGGTGACTTTGTCCAAACAGCCCATTGGGCAGACATTATCCTCCTCAAAGCAGGGAAGATGGATGCATGCTCTGTGTTTGTGGCTGGACTCACTGGTACCATCTAATGGCCACTGGTTGGTTCTGTTCCTGGCCTTCAGCGCAGATCCCTTGCTGCCTTATTTATTTCCTATGCTGATTTTCTTTACTCTGACTTGTAGACCTTGGGCCATAAATTGTATTTGGATTGCAGAGCAAGGAGCTACATTTGGGGGATTCGTAGTTCAAACATCCTTTATCCTGCTTCCTCCAGCATATCGAGACCAATTTCAAAAGTTGATCAATAAAACATACCTAGAATCCCCTGCGACCTTGTTAAGGGCATCCAGGTGTTATGCTCTATGAATTCAGAAGATACATTATCACAAACTGCATATGCAGCCCAACAGGGTTTAGACTTCCTGGGATTTTTATTGATTATTCTAGGTAGCTCAGCACTGTCTTTCAAATCCCCTGATTTCCACTAACAGCTATGTCCCCAAGTTAGTTATTTATTTGATGCAATCTCACTTGATCTCATTTAGCTTATGCCCTGCTTTTCTGACCCTGAGCTAAGGTTTTGAGGCTACATTATTGACTTTGATCCAAGTCTTACCCAATCCTGTGACCATAGCTGTATCCTCTCATAAGCTGAAGTTACAGACAGGAAACCTTCCTTAACATTTGTATTCCTAAACCTTAGACCTGGCCATGTCTGTCCCTGACTCAAATGACTTGAAAGACTCTCTTGCCTTCAGAATGAAATCTATCCTTTTCTGCATTTCAATCCCCTCTCAATTGGGATGTGACTTCCTTCCAAGGAATCCCCATTCGTCCTCTTCATTTCTTCTGTTTCAGCCCAAGGACACCACTGTCTGCATTCCATACACAATATTCCACGTTTCATCTCTGTTGCTTTGTATCCAGCAACCTGTAAATTGACTTCCTGTACATTTTGCCCAACGAGTATCACTATTGGTTTCCTTCAGGGGGCAGCTCAAATAAATGCTATGGCTACAAGAAACCTTTCTTAATTCTAATAGTTGTTACTGCCCTAGCACAGTATGGTGGATAGGGACTAGAAACTCCCTCTGCCATGTAGGTCATTTCCCTTATTTGCTGATAGTTTTGGAATTTTGTTAGAGGAATTATGTTATATTTGAGGCATAAGGTTAAGTGACTTGCCCAGGGTCACACAGATATATGTAGCAGAGATGGGATTCGGACCCAGTTCTTTCAGATGGTGCAACTAGCTTTCTATCCCCTTTGTCACACTTCTTCTATAATTTTATATAACTTAATACTTGCTTGTAGAATGACAGTAATAATTAAAAATGAAAATGTAGGAATCAGTCATTTCTGGGACTGTTAACTTGACTTCTGCCCCTTTCTCCTGTTCTCTCTGGATGACCTCCCTACTTAATCCTGAGCTGTTGCAACCCCAGCCTTAAGAGGGCTAGTGAACTCCATGTCAGTGATTCTCTACTCAGCAAAGAAACTTGGTGAAAAAATCCTCTCTGCATCAAATTCTCTCCTCTTGGGAGCATAAGGACAGACAAGTCTCCCCGAGGCTACCAGGAGCTTGGAATTCAGGGAACCAAAGTGAGAGAGGGAAAATTTTATGACATTAATAACTTGTGATTCTTATTTTGAAAATTGCTTGTACATATCCTTTGACTAGTAATCCACTGGGGATCAGCAATTGGTCTTATATATTCATAGTCGTTCTTTATATTTCTTAGATATCAGACATTCTTTACAAATTTTTGATGCAAAAGTTTCCCTCAATACACTCATTCTAGTCTTATTTTGATTATATCCACTTTATGCATTTTTGTATTTCATGTTATAGAAATTATTTATTCTATCTTTTATATTTGTATATGTTAGAATTTACCGTCTTCTCATGTCTGTTTCTAGAAACAATTCTTGTCTTTCAATCTGCATTTATGGTGTTACTTTTCCATACAAAGTAATGAACTCCATTTCACTAAAATTATTGGATCACAGAAATTGAAGGGATGGGGAGTAGCATTTTGCTTGTGTTGGTTATTTGAGTCCACATGAGTTTGTCTAAATCGAGTTTGCAAGGAAACATGAATAGATTTCTAGAGTCTCTTCCACCACCCCTCTCTAAGGGCCATTTTGATTCCTGCCTAGAAGGGAAAGGTATCACACTAAAATAATATCTGTCTCCTCTTCCAAAATTCTAAGTCTGGGATAAATAATGCTTAGGTTCAAGCTGAGCTCCTGATCATTATCCCTTAATGGGGAAGGGATGCTTTAAACTATATATAACAGGCTTCACTTTCTTTCCACCAAATACTGGTTCCCCAAAGAACATGTGTCCTACCCAATAGCATAGAGGTATACAGATAAGAAGATATCAAAACATATACAGAGTGAGTGAGTTCTCCCATTGGGAGTAAGGTATCTCAGCACAACCAAGAGAGTCTTTGATCTCACCCAAGGGGAACTTTTCAAAGTGTCTCTTGGTGTAAGCTGAGGAGAGGGATATAACTGAGGTGTTGGATTCTCCACATATCAGCTTCTTTCTTCAGTCTCTCTTTCCCTTCAGGTCCTGGAAGAGAATCTGAAACCATGTATCTTCTTTCTTAAAACTGAGAGTCAGAAGATAAAGATTTCTCTTCTTGAAAATTCTTGCCAACTCTGCCCCTCTTGCAAACTCAGAGCACTGAGCATTCAGTCTCCACCAAGGCAGAGCTTTATGCAAAGAGACCCTGAGCTGCTGATTTCAGAGCTATGGAACTAAATGGTGTCCTTCAAATTAACTTAATCCCTTCCTTCTTTTTCTACAAATGAGAAACCTGATGCCTAAAGACTTGAGAGAGAGTTATTCCAGAAGAAATGGAATAGATTCTTAAAAGAAAAGAGAAAATATGTGGGGTCACATAATTGAAAGGAAAAGTTGCTTTATTTCAAGTCAAGGAAGATAGGTTCAGATCCTACCTCTTTCATATATACCTTTGTCGGCATAAGCATACCATATAAACCATCTAGGTTCTAATTTCCTCAATTATAAAATGGTAGCATTTGTTTCATGTGGACTTGGAGATCCCTATAATCTTTAGATCTATCATGCTGAGATCTTTTATGTCTATAAGGTTCTATGATTATATAAGATTTATATTAGAAAAATATATTCACCGGAAATTTCTACGAACATCCATATTGTTCTCTGTTTAGAATCTCAAACCAACGCCCATGGAAGATTTGATGACAAGTGATTTCTTATTATGATAAGGAGACTGAGATTCTACTTCCTAATTTTAGTTACTGGCACATCTGATAGAATTTCAAGGCCAGGAATGACATGGACTTTAGCTAAAATTTTGCCTGTGACAATGTATCAACTGCTTCCAAATTTCATTTGCCACTTCAGACTGAAGACCAGAATAGAAGATAGAGAACATTTCTGCTGCTAGGAACAGAACTACTGCCATATTTTACAGCATGGCAAAAAAATAAAATAAAATGTGCATAGCATGGCAATTAAAGAGCAAATTGCTAAAATAGTTTAAATAGGATGATAAAACCAAATAGCAGCTCATAAGTGGGCTTGTTTTCCATTGATGTCATAGAACTGTATTTTTCAGATTCAATTAGGCCCTGACTCTCATCCAACTAAACATGGACTTTCTCCAATGAATTATCATTATCCAAACTCTGACTTGAATGACCTCTAAAAGGCTTTCCTCTATCACCCAGGGGGAATTTGTGAGTGGTTGAGGAAAGTGAGGATGGCGGTGTGAATAAAAATGTAGCCTTTTCTTCTTAGTTTGATGCAAATAATTCCTGGGAGGAAGTAATGGCTTGAAATAAATGGAGTCCAAACTTTCTAGAGGAGCAGAATCCCTTAAGCCAGGGGGAGTTCAGAATTCATTGACATGTAGAGAGAATGCTCTCTCAAAAAAAAAAAATCCACTCGATATCTGTATTAATTCCTTATTCACACTTTGGAATAGTTGATTCACTTTCTTTGAAAAATAATGACAGTGGAAGAGTCATTCATCCAATAGCCTTTAGAAGCACAAGAGCTCTCTCCTTGAACTCAAATTGTTTACATCTATTAGGAGGGATATATGAACACAGGGCTAACAGGTAGCACACACATCATTTTCATTTACTAGATCAAAGTTCTAAGTCTTGAAAGCAAGAATCAGTGCATCTTGTAATTCCTAGTTTTGGCTTCTTTCTAGTATTACACTATACCTTGCTCAATAGAACCTCACAGAAAGACACAGTCTTAGGATTGGAAGGCACCATGGGGATTCTGACCCATCTCTACTGCAACAAGAATTCCCATCTACAATATTTATTGCAAATGGGGATCCACTCTACCATCAAAGACACTTAGTGAAGGGAAATCTATTCTAGCAATAAAATCTGTTACCTTTTTAGAAAACTCTAATTGTCTGGAAGATTCTTTTTGCAAATCTTCAACTTAAGATTGGGCATCTTATGACCTTCTCATCTCCAACACTGTCTTTTGTTTAGCTAAAGGCAACAAAATATTGAGGATGCACCTTGTAGCAAGCATTGACATTTAATAGGCTATGGCATTGTAAGGAGAAGAAATAGGCAGGATATAAATGTGATAAAGGTGATGTGAGACACAGTGTGTTGGATGAATTATTTTTTTCTAGGCAAACATTCACATTCAACAAAAGTGGCTGCTGCATAATAAGATGACTGTCAGGAGACTCAGTGTCAAGAGAGTAGAGTGCCTCTTTGCTAGTCAACAGTTTATTGCTGACATGGAAGGAAATCTGAGTCAGCCCACAGCAACAATAGGATAGAAAAAGAGTGGGCAGCTTTCAAAGACTTCATGTACTGAACCTCATTTGCTCATCTGGGTCAGAACATCACAAACATTAGGATTGGTTTGATGCAAATGATGAGAAAAAAGGACTAATGATGAAGTATACTATCCACCTCCAGAGGAAGAAATGATATTAATTGAATACAGACTAAAGCAAGTTATTTTTCATTTTCTTTAATTGTTTTCTTTCATTCAAGTCTTTTTGTATAAAATTATTAATATGGAAATGTTTTACATAATTGCACATGTGTAACCTATATCTGATTGCTTAACAGTTAAGAGAAGGGGAAGGGAAGAAGAGGTAGAAATTGGAACTTAAAACTTTAAATAAAAATGTTAAAACATTGAAAAAAGAACTTTTGAAAGTAAAGAATAAAATGATAGGGAAATTCAGAAGTTGCTAAATGACAAATGAGAACTCCACAGGATCTACCATAGGACAATTCATCTGCACTAAGAAGAGAGCATTGAAAACCATCAAAAAATGCAAGCAAACCTTAAGAGAGAGATGCAAGATTCTTGTCACACTAAGAAGACAGATGAGATTCATCTTTACAGCAATAGCAGCAATCAAATACACTTCTAGATTTCCATGAAGACTGCTTTTCTGGTGTATCTCCACTACTCAAATCTAATAGAACCACACTGCTGGAAAAGGATATGATCCTGGAGAGATGGACTATCCACTTCTATAGTATTGTTGGTTTTAGTGATTTGCCCAAAGTCATATAGTATCAAGTGTCTGATTTTGGATTTGGACTCAGATCCTTTCTCCAGGGTCCATGCTCTATCCACTTTGCCACCAAACTACTCTTTCCGACTGTTTTTAATAGACCGTCATCAGCCAATGCTAAAGCCACTGACCCTGTATCTCAATTTGTGCTCAATCCCTCTGAAGTAGGACACAGGGAAATGGCCTTGTGGAACTTGAAAATCATGCCCTTTGAGACAGGAAGGCTAGTGCATAGAATGCCATCCATGCAAGAGTACTGTCTTAGCCACTCCTTGGGGAGCTTCCCTATGGCATACACAGTATATAGCATACCTGGAGCCAGGTGCTAAGCCACTCCCCAAGCACCACCCTTATCCTACCCACTATGGAAATGTATTTAAGCAAGATCCTCCAGAGTGGAGCTCTCTTTTCTTTTTTGCAGGATGGTCACTTTCTCTCTCTAAGTTGCCTGGCCATGTGCTCCCCACCTATGCTGCTATATATGACCCCAGTTCCAAGTGGTTGGATTTCTCCCTGTCATTTCCTTCTCTCTTCTTTCCTCTAAGTTGTTGTTTCTGGGCTGGTAACTGAAGTCTTTCCTAGGTCTTTGTGATTTCTGAAAACTTTATTTACTTGAAAAATAAAAATGCTGAGCTTCACAACTCCAGGGCCAGGGGTGAGTTTTTCACTTCCCAAGAAAGCATTACCAATCATCAGGTCAACACCTCTATAGCTGAACTTCTAACTGAAGAAGTATTGAATACCCTTAGGCTCCTCTTCTGCGGCAAAGTTCTTGGTGTTCATTCCTTCCCAATAGAGTTACAGTTCAGGGGATCCACTGCTCATACAAAAGGTGACTGAAATTTTCCAGGTTATAAGACAAGAGGAGACTATCCCCCAGGAGATCAAGGATGCCTCCATTGTGTATCTCCATATAAAAAAAGGAAGCAGGTTGTCCTGTGACAATCACAGGAGATTTGTTCTCTTAGTTTTTAACCTTCTCTGTTAGTTGACTCTTTGTCCCTTTACCAGGAAGGTGGTCATCTGTCTAAGAGCCAGTATGGCTTCAGAATGTGCTGAAGAATGATCATCATGGTGTCTGACCCCTGAGAACTTCAGGAGAAATGCCATGAATGGAAAAGTGGTCTGTACAGAACACCACTGACCTGATCAAGGCCTTTGATAGTAAAGGGAGAGTTAGGTGACTTTTTGTTCAGATATGATTGTGTGCTCTCAAGATGGCCTTTGTGGCTGAGATTCAACAGAGTATGCATTGATTCTCTGCTGCTTGAGCTAATTTTTCCCTGAAAACCAACACCAAGAAAACAAAGGTTCTCCAACAGCAACCATCACCCCACCATATGACATATATGGAATTATTGGCTACATAGCAAATGGAGAAATAGTGAATGCTTTGGATAAGTTCACTTACCTAGAAACTTACCAGTTTCTAGGGATATATTCAGAGATGATGAGGTCAACACATAATTTATTAGAGTTAGCTCAGTTGTTGGGAGGCTCTGAGGGGGAAAAACATTAAGCTATCAAAGTAAAAGTCTACAGAGCCATTGGGCTGATGTCATTGTTGTATGCCTCTGAAACAGTCTGCCAATGTCTGGGCAATCTACCAGTGTCATGCCAGAAAATTGAATTTCTTCCATTTGAATTGTCTTGGAAAGATTCTGCTGTTCACCTGCAAAGATAAGATACTAGAGGCCAAAGTCCTCCCTTGAGCTAAACTGCCAAGCATTCAACTCTACTACAGAGAGCACATGTCTCATGGGTTGGCCATATAACCCAAATACAAGATCACCATTTATGGAAAAAGTTATCTTAACAGGGAACTCAAATAAGCCAAGCTCTCACTTAGAAGTCAGAAGAAATGGTACAACATACTCTGCTGTTCTCTCTGAGGAACTTTAGTATCAATTGAGAGACCTACGAGACTCTGATACAGGACCCCCATTATGGTGTTCTTACATAAAAGAATGTGCCGTGCTCTATAAGCAAAATAGAATTTCCATTGGACAAAGGAGATGTGATATCCCAAAATCTAGAGACATTTCCATCCCATTATTTTTGTGTGCCCAGTGGTAGAGCCTTCTGCCTTCATATTGGATTGATCAGTTGTAGTCAAAGTCACTCTGTGACTCCCATTGTTTTTCACTGGATTTCTTTGAGGACCAAAGATGAACAACAAGTCTCTTTGCTCTTAGTTTTGTCCATTGGGATCATTTAGAAGAAAAAGACTGGAAGTTCTTCAATTTCATGAAGCTAACACTGGCATCCTAAGGTCCAATTCACCCATTCAGGAGAAGCATCCTGAGATACAGTACCATCTCATCCTTTTTGTTATCCTCCCATGAAAACTGTTTACCAATTTCTTAAAAATCATTTCCTAGACTTGAACAAAATACAGTCTGACTACAACAGAGCAGAGAGACTATAACCTCCATCATCCTGGTCAATATATCCTTCTTAAATGTACCTTGAGTTTGCATTAGCTTTGGGGGTTGCTAAGTGATGCTAGTGGATTCTTTGAGCAAACGGTCTTTTAAAACTCTCACATATATTATTTTTTCTAGGAAAAAATATAGCTAGCCTAGCCTTGCTTCTTTTGTCTTGCGAAATTGATTTTTGAAGCCTTCTAAGACCTAGCATTTAAATGTCTTCCATATTACATTTGCTTTTGAATGACTTTCTTAATGCATTAGATTCATTCTAGAGTTGTAGCTTCTTGTCTTTCTCTGGCTTCTCAATGTTATTCTTTTCTCCCTAGACTAAAAGTGAGCTACTTGTTGAAACAAGTTGTGTTATAGTAAAATTTCAAGGGAAAAGAGGCTGAGTAGAAAGGACAAAAAACCCCCCAACTTACCTTAAACCCTTGACCTTCCCCACTGATAGAATGAGTCCTAAGGATCTAGCTGAAGTCCTTTTAAGAGGCTAAGAGGGAGACAACAAAATTCAGTGTAAGTCAGTCAATACTACCCTTCAAGGTGATACATCAAATATTCTTTTAAACTAATTTTTTCAATTATATGTAAAGATAGTTTTCAATATGCATACTTTATAAGATTTTGAGTTATACATTTTTCTCCCTCCTTCCCTTCTTCCCCCCCCCCCCACAAAAGTAGTGATTTGATACAGGTTATCCATGTATAATCTTGTTAAATGTATTTCCATCTTAGTCATGTTTGTGAAAGAAGAATCAGAACAAAAGGGGAAAAAATCATGAGAAAGAACCAATTTAAAAGAGCGAAAGTCTGCTTTGGTCTACTTACAGACTACAGTTTTTTCCTCTGGATGGGGAGATACCCCAAGTATTCTTAAACTTGTCTAACACATACATTTATTCATCAGTGATGAAAATTAAATTAAGCTTAAAAGAACAAAATAAAATACTTTCATTTACACAATGATAAAAATAGCATATGGTTAAGAGAAATGATTATTTTGTTCTTCCATTAATAATCGAGATAAAGATTTTCCTTTTTCTATTTCCTCCTTCAGAAATTAGTCCCTTGTAGCCAGCATCTGAAGAACATTGCTTATAAATGAAATTGCCCAAATTCTTGATATATTTGCTTTTTGATATCCAATAGGACTCCACCCAGCTAGAAGGCCTTACAAATAGAATACAGACTTAATGAGATCATACCCTTTGGAAATAAGCCCCTGTCTGATCTTGGAAACTTCCATTGGAGTTTGGGATGATAAAGTTTCTGAAGGAGAAAAGCAACCAGTGAGTTCTGGTTGGATTTGCCCAGATTACTGGAGATGATTGAGTTTCATGATTAGGACATTCTCTGTATAGGAGAAACTGAAGATCTTTTCCTCACTTCCTGATTAATATATCTACCTCCTCATTGGTTAACCAAGTGGTGTTGATTTCCATTCCCAGGAATACCCCCTTTTTTCTAGAGTCTTTTTAAGTAATCAGAGTCTCCCAAAATTCATCTTTGGCTTATGAAAGTCCATCCTTTTATTAGTTAATTATTCATCACAATTAATAAAATGATTAATTACCTAGAAATAATGTCACTTGGATTTTTCATTCATCACATGGCATAGTTATTGCTCTCAAAAAATATAGCAATATTACAGGAATTAAAAAAATAAATTAATAAGTGATTCAGTACATGAAATCTAATCCAGAGATAGAATGACTCCATGAAAGAGACAAGTATGAGTCAGCAGGAGGAGGAAGTTGGTGGGTGGTATTTTCTAGAAGAAAACTTGATTTTGAGATAGAATTTGAAGGTGGGTGAAATTTGGGTAGACAGAAGAAATTCTGAATGTATGAATTGCATGAATAAAGTTGTAGAGACAGGGTTCAACCAGGAATATGTGGGGAAAATATCAGATTTCAACCTGATCCAAAGGGAGGATGTGCACTGTATCTAGATGAAAGTCATGTCCTTGATTCAAAGGGAGCTCACGGACTTGGGATGCAGGGGGTTTTGTACATTGATAGTTCTGAGATTTGGATTGGGAAGGGCTTTGGATGCCCACTAAGTCCCTTGTACCCAATTAAATCAACAGTCGAAGCCACTGAGGAAATCTTTTCAGACTTGGAACATAATGAAAATACCATATGAGAAAACTTAATTTGACTCTAATTGTCAGTAGGGATGGGAGAGAGGAAAGACCAGATTAGAAATAGTAAAGGGCTAAAGATCTAGTTCCGGAAATTGGAAATGGAAAGAATGGTACAGAACTCAAGGGAAAGAAATGGGGATGGGGGAACAAAAACAAAAACAAACAAACAAACAAAAAACATCCTTTAGCCATCTCCTCAGTCCTAGGATGTCTCTAGAATGCTGACTATTCTCAAGAATATGCACTTTTTTCAGGACCATTGCTAAATTTGCTTCAAGTATTTTTGTTAAATTCCATTGAAATCTGTTCAGAGTGACACTACTATATCATGCAGATAAACAGAAGGAGGGACAGATGGATGTGGCCACGCTAATGGGTTGCCATGTTGATTTAAGACACTTCAAAAAGGTCACTTCACTTGTGATGCATATTTGTATTTGAGAAAAAAATATTGAGGTAGGAGTGATTGACCCCCTAAAGCAATGAGTTACCTTCCTTTTTGCCACTTCCCACAGAAAAGGGCTTGGTGTCATTTCTTTATTTGATCAAAGATTTCTGTAAGAGAGTGAAATGTAGAGAACTGATGGTTTGTTATTCCCCCCCTCCAAGGTTAAATGCAGAATTCTGATCATAACTATTCTACATGAGTCATATAATTCTTCCTAATTCTGTTCCAAGTTTTAGCAATTTTTACTATTGAACAGATCTTGTTCAAATGTTCTGACCTCCTCACCAAAGGCCAATTTCAGTTTCAGTTGATAATAATAAATAAAAAAAGATTGATAAATTATAAAATGGATGGAAGGATTTTTTTTTTCCTTTTTAACAGAATAAACAAAGTTGTAGAGACAAAGCAGGATGGAGTTCTTATGCAGTCACTAGATTCAGTACTGGGCTAGGTACTGGGATGGAAAGCAAAAAATCATTATTTTCTGATACGTTTCCAAATTTATGTTCATAGTGACAATTTTTATGATAAAAGGGAAGTAGAAACAAAGGGGATGCTTATAAATTGGATAATGCCTCAGCAAATGTTAGTACATGAACATAATTGATTTTGACCTAACTCTAAGAAATAGTAGATTCAATGACTACAAAGATGATGCCTGGAAAGTCTTTCATGAGCTGATACATTGTGAAGTAAGCAGATCCAAAGAAACCATATGCAATAGCTTCAATTATGTAAATGGAGAGAGAGAACAGCCACAAAGTGAAAAAATAATGTTGCAAAATTGTAAGGAGCAAGTCTTACCCCAAGGAAGAGATAGGAGAAGGCATCTCCCTCATGTCTCTGCAGATAGTGGGGGCAGCCCATGCGTGTAGGGCACATCATACATTAGCATTGTGTTTTTTTTTGACTTTTTTTTTCTCTTTTTCGGTGGTAGGGAATTCTTCGTGAGGTAGGATGCTTTTAGAGGGAGACAGAGAAGAATATAGGAGGAAATTTTGGCTATTAAAAACCCAAAGGAATTATTAAATTTTATTTAAAAAATAATAAATGCACCACTAGAGACTCATAAGCTATGATTTAAGGAGGATGCAAAAGCACAAAGAAGCTTGAACCTGAGCTACATTTTTTAGAAGCCTCAAATTAAAAAGAAGGATTGCTTCAGTGTTTTATAAACAAACAATTATAATAGGAAGCTGTGATAACCAACAACTAATTCAGTCCATGTTAGACAAATTTTCTGTGGCTCAAGGCAACGCTATTCATACTCCTAGCCTAATTGTGAGCAACATTATTTGGATGTTTCTCATTTTATTTTTTGGACAAGAAAAAGAAATTGGGTTCACATTTAGGTAAATAGGGAATTGGATGAAAGACCAGACTCAAAGAGTTGTTATTACGTAAATATGAAGTGGCCATAAATGTTTGCTTTATGTGCAAAATGGAGAGAGGAGGCAGTTGGGAACAACAGAAGTGAAGATCTGATTTTAGGAAGAGAGATGGTGGCAGTAAAAGAGTGAGATCATGACATAAAGCGTCCAGTCAGCATGCATCAGAGCTGAGGTCTCCTGGAATTTAAGGTTCACTTTCCATCTACTAAGCCACACTATAGTTGGGATTAGTCCAACTCTGCATGACTGCGGATCATAGCTTTCTTAGTGAAGATATTGGGGTGGTTTGCCGTTTCCTTCTCTAGCTGATTAAGATAAACAGACCTTAAGTGACTTGGCCAGGATCACACAACCCGAAAATTTCTGAGGCCATATTTAAAATCACATTTTCCTGATTCCAGACCCAGCGCTCTATCCACAGAGTCACCTGATCACTTCCTTCCACATTTGTCTGCTAATTTACATTTATACTTCTGAATTTTTCATTTTATTCTATTCAGGTCAACCTTCTAGACCATCCAGATTATTCAAATACCAAATCTGTCATTTAGTGTGTTTGCTAATTAGATAAACCAGTCAGTCATGTCTATCCAGGTATTGATAAAAGTGTTGAACACACCACAGGGACAAGCACAGGTCAAACAACAACAGATCTTCTACATGGATACTGAACTATTAGCGACAGCTCTTTGATGCCCTCTGAGGTCCTTTTTTTAGACTATGATTCTACAAGTGCCTTTTTTCCTTTTCTTTATAGTATTCATAGAATTCATGAGATTCATAGAATCTATCACTTTCTCCAAGACTCTACTCAAGCATCACAATCCATATGAAGCTTTCCCTTATCCAGGGTACTGCTCCTACCCTGTTTTCCTAGCAATCTTGCATTTATGATTTGTATAACTTAGCCATAGGCTCACCTGCTGAGCCACTGTGCTAATCTCATTGTTGTTTGCCTGTGAAATCTGGACAATCTGCCCAGGGTCATGGTAGAAAAGTGAATTGCTTCCATTTGAATCATCTTAGGAAGATTCTGAAGATCACTTGGCAGAATACAGCATCAGAGACTGAGCTCCTTTCTTGAATTAAATTGTCAAACATTCAAATGTTACTGCAGAGAGCACAACTCCAATAGGCTGACCACATTGTTTGAGTGACAAATGTAAGATTGACAAAAAGATATTTTATGGAGCCCTCACATGGGGAAAATGCTCGCATGGTGGTCAGAAAAAGTGATACAAGGATACTTTCAAGATTTCCCTTAAAATGGGAGGCACTGGCATGGGACCACCCAGCATGCTGTGACCTCATCAGAGGAGGTTCTGTAGTTGAAGAGCAGAGCAGCACTGGAATATCTCCAAGGAAATGAGATATGTGCAAATTTAGAGAATTCCACCTAAATGTTCACATGGTCTATTTGTGCCTGACCTGTGGTAAAGCATTCTGAACCTGGATTGTTCTGATCTGCCTCAGTGGAGACTCATTCTGTTAACTCTCATATAATAAGGTCACCTTGGTCCTCTTTGAGAAAGAAGGACAGCCACCAACTTAGATACATCTTATCTCCTCAAGATTTCTGTTATCCTTTAAAACAGGGTAGTTGCATGTTTTTAACCTTTGTGTTTTTAGTGTCAGCAGTAGATATTTATGAATTGATTGGATTGGATTGAACTAACAGTTTAACTCAAATGTGTAGGAAAAATGATTTATTACATTGTTCAGGGGAAAAAAAAATTCTACTGTTTAAATCCCAAATCCATGTGATTAAAGGTTGTCTGGACTCAGAATTTTGCTTAATCCCAGTAATTCTCTAGAAATACTGAAGAGGGCCACCAGTCATTTCGGGTTCCTCCAGGTACTGGATGGCCCCTAAGCATTCTGGTTTTCTGTTACCACAGGCAAGACTAAGATTGTCTTGATTTCACACAATTTTTTTGAAGTTTACTCCTATTTATCTTAATCTACCTTGCTTTCACATTGCCCTCCTGGGAACTTTGCACATATATGGTTTGTGTTTGGGTGGCCTTGTATCCCATGTATCCCATGTAAAAAGAACTTGGGGTCTGCATCTCCTTTGCAGATTGTTCTCCTTTACCAAGTAAAAACTAATAAATTTCTAAAACTATAGATTTTGGAGTTTGTTCTTGTGAACAACAAAGTCCATTTTGTCAGGAAGTCCTCCCTGATCCCATCAACTGATAATCATCTCCCTTAGCATTTTGTCAGTTTAGGCATTCTTTCCTATCTGGTGGGTGGTTTCCTATTCTGTCAGTGGATGTAGGCCTATAACATTACATCATCTCACCAGACTATAAACTCTGTAAACACAAAGACTATATCTTGATTAAATGTTGTGGGTCAACAGTGTCATCTTCAGTTTGTTGTTCAGGCATTTTCAATTGTGTCTGATTCTTTGTGACCTCATCTGAGGTTTTCTTAGTGTAGGTACTAGAGTGGCTTGCCTTTTTATGGATGAGAAAACTGAGGCAAATAGGATTAGTGACTTGAGCAGGGTCACCCAGCTAGTAAATGTGTGAAGTCAGATTTAAATTCAAGAAGATGAATGTTCCTGACTCCAAATCCAGAGCTCTATCCACTGTACCACCTTATTGCCCTTATAGTGGCAAATTATGAATGTGTGGTGAGTTGAAACAATCACTTGGATTTGTTCTGGTGGAATCATCATGGTTATCTCAGAGAACTCTCCAAGTCCTCCATATTCACCCTTGACTGTGATACTCCTTTTCTTCTTTCTATCTTTCCTTTTAACTCAGCAGTAAATCTTAAGCAAGGGATCGCCAAATGTGTTACCACTGAATAAGAACAGCTGTGCATGAAAGGGATCAAGGCCTCCCAGTTGCTCCCATTTGCTAATTAACCCTTGGTCTTTTTGAAGAATCCATGAATCTTACTCTCATTGCCAACATTTTCTAAAACTAATATAGGTAGAAACTAATAATGATAACGGTAATAGCTAACGTTAGTATTTAAGGTTTTCCAGCCACTTAGAAAATATTACTCTATTAAATTCTCATCACCCCTTTGTGAAGGAGATATTGTTGTTATGCATAACTTAATAAATCAGGAAAATGAGGCAGTACATGGTTTCCTTAGGGTTTGACAGAACTGGAACTCAATATTTCCAGATTCCATCTCCTGCCCTTGGTTATTTCAGTGCCTTCTTGAGTTGGTCAACAGGATCAGCATTGGATATGGCCTTAGTGCAAACATGAATTGTCACCTCATGGAGCAGAGAAAACAGAAAGGAATGCCCAGAGACTCTGAATCAGTAGTTCTGAAATAAAAAGGTTGGCTTTACCGTTAAGAACAGTGGCCAGCTAAGGAGATGCAATGGATGTGAAGATGAAGAGAATGAGTGTGACAGGAGATTGAACAACCAGCATGGTTGGGGTCTGGGCAGGGCAGCTGTAATGGGGGATTGGAGGTACTGGTACCACTACCATTGTTGAGACCACCAGCAGCATTGCCAGCAGCACCACTCACATTTGTGCAAATATTTCAAGTCTTTCCTAAGATTTTCCCATCCATCCACTCATTGGAGCTTATGCCATTCTCAGGATGGCTCTGGGAAATAGAAACATGAAAACTATGGTACATGTCAGGAAATCAATCAGTC
Organism: Macrotis lagotis; assembly: GCF_037893015.1. NCBI lineage: Eukaryota > Metazoa > Chordata > Mammalia > Peramelemorphia > Peramelidae > Macrotis > Macrotis lagotis. The sequence continues at coordinate 4,209,016 of NC_133659.1, forward strand.
AGCCAATAGTTTTTATTAAGCACTTTCTGTATGCTAAGCCCCGCACTAAGCACCATGAATACAAGTATAAAGCATGAACCACTCCTTTCCTACTCTCAATGAGCCAGCTGGGGCAGAGAATTGAAGTGACTGCTTGAGGCTAATAAGATGCAGAGGTGGGATTCCGACCTGACCGCTGACCAACTACTACTGTGGCTGCCCTACATTGACTACAATGACTGCTGCTGCTCCCAGTACTCTTACTACTACTGCTGCAACTGCTGCTGTTATGATTACTACCACGACTGTGATGCCTACAACCCCTATTACTGTTATCACTACTACTGCTGCTACTATGACCACTGCAACTACTCCAACTACGGCTGTTGCTGTTGCTTCTGCTGCTGCTCTACTATTACTACTCCTGCTACAGGTATTGTTACTGCTAATGTTGCCTTTTTTTTGCAAGGTCATGGGGTTAAGTGACTTGCCCAAGGTCACCCAGCTAGGTCATTATCCACTATGCCACCTAGCTGCCCCACTACTGTTGCATCTACTGCTATTACTACTACTACTGCTACTACCACAACTCCTCCTCCTCTTTCTGCTGCTGCTACTATTACTACAACTACTGATATGGCTGCTGTTACTACTACTGCTACTGCTACCCTTCCTCCTCCTTACAATTATTATCATTATTATTATTATTATTATTATTATTATTATTATTATTACTCCTATTGCTGCTGCTCCCCCTACCCCTCTTCTTCTCCTCCTCCTTCTGCTACTATCACTACAATGATTGATGTCGCTCTGCTGCTGCTGCTGCTACTACCCTTCCTTCTCTTACTATACTCTTACTGCTTCTCCTATTGCAGCTGCTGCTTCTCTTCTCACTATGGCATAAATTTCAACCTATTTCCAGGTGGCCATCATGGTGCTTCTTCCATTTTCTTCCAGGATTGCTCTGAAGGGCATCCTATTCAAGGTGTTGCAGGTGTTTTTTTCCAGTTTCCCCAAACTCTGAAATATCCAGCTGTCCAGCCCTCAAGGGACAAAAAGAAAAAAAAAAACAGGATCATAGAATAGCATTTGATGCTAATGATAGGCAGCTAGAGTACTGGGAGAGTACTCGACTTGGAGTCAAGAGGACAGGAGTTTGAATCCAGTCTCAGATACTTGACTCTCACTAGCTGGGTGACCTTAGGCAAGTCACTTGATTCTGATTGCACCACATCCAGGGCCAGCTCCAGTTTTCCTGATTTATATCTGGCCACTGGACCCAGGTGGCTCTGAAGGAAAAAGTGAGGCTGGTGTTGTAGTCCCACCCTCCCCCCACCCCCCACTCAAATCCAATTCACATGCTTGTCATGGCATTGCCTCCCTGAAGTTGTGGTCTTTGAAAATGAAGGTAAAAAAAAATCCAACAACAAAAAACATTACTAATAATAAACTCAGTCCTCTTTAATGATCTCCATTTTAGGATTACAATAGGCTTGGGGATTTAATTATTTGTCTCCAGAAACACCCACCTTTTTTGCTTCTTGGCAAGTTCTCAAGGCTTCTCTCTCTGCCCTTTAGAACTTAGGGGCCTTTGGATGTGTTTTTCAAGTTCAGATCAGTCGCTGTCTATTTTTAAAGGGAATTTTGTTTTGCTCTTGATTTGTTTTGTTGTACCATAGAGCATGAAGGGAACCTTTTATTTTGCTCCATGGCAGTCTGATCAGAGGAATATCTAATTCGAATGCCCGTTCTCTGGAAGCGGCCAGGGGGCCACAGGCCTGCATTGTCAAAAAGGGCAATCAACAAGACTTCCCATGGGGGAGCCCAGGCTCTGAAATTGGGGCTCCTGGACTATGGAGAGGATCAGAGCTTCCCTAACCCTACTAGGTTCTGACGGCTGAGAGAAGAAAGCCGTTTGGAGTCAGAGCCAGAAATGAAGTCTTTTCTGCCTCACTGGAACCTTTAGCTATGGAACACCAAGCTCAGCATGGCCCCTGCTCTGCCTCGGACTGTGCTGTCTATCTCAGACTTCAAATTAAAGAGATAGAAGGACCTAGGAGAACCAAGACTGTAATCCTCACAGCTGGCTAATATTGATAGCTTGCAAAATACTTTATCACACTTTGGGTTATTCACCACTTGAAACTGGTATGAGATTGCAGAGGCAAACATTAGGGTACCCAGATGGCAGATGAGGAAACTGAGGCACAGGATAGTTAGGGAAATTGTTCAGGAATTCATAGCTAGTGAAGAAACAGTGGCAAAGCTAGAATCCTGTTCATGGTTCAGAATCAGTCAAAGAAAAAACATTTATTTGGTACTTATTATGGGAGAAGAAGTGGGATTTAAAGAGCCATCAAAACAAGAACATCCAGGAGCTCCTCTTCTAATGGGGATGATACCAGGTAAATAAACTTGTTATATCACCGATAGATGCAGAGGAGGTAGAATGTAATCTCAGCAGAAAAGTGGGCTTTTTTGTTAAAGCTAATAATTGCTATTAGTAATTATAACAGCTGTCATTTATGGTGCTTTATAAGTGTTATCTCTGAGTAATTTAAATATTACAAATAATATTTGATCTGATCTTCAACCTTGAAGGTAGGTGGTATTATTATCTGCCTTTCTCAGTTGAGAAAATTGAGGCAACCAGTTTCAGCTCCAGTGCTAGAGGGAAAGTGGAAAAGGGAGCTGAGTTCAAATCCATCTTTAAAGACTTACTGTGTCATAGTAAGTTGTGTTAGTAGTTTTCTTAAGATGGATTTCAACTCGGCTTCCTATTCCACTTTCCCTCTAGCACTAGCATTTCAAGGGGCTCCAGAGGTCATCTGCTTTACCTTCTTTATTATCTCCCCTCCAACTCTATTTATAGCTGAAAGATCTGAAGTCAACAATGGCCAAATAATTTGCAATAGATCTGGGGTCTAAATGCAGGTCCACTCTATGGAGGATGATGAAGATAAAACTAAACAGGACACAGGTTTTTCTTTAACCATCTCCTTTTGCAGCTGAGATATCTGAGCCTCAATGAGACAGTTAGTGAATCCTGAAAAGAGACCAAGTAGTGTTAGAGGGGATACTAGAACCATCTCCTCCATCTTCAGAAAAACTGTTCTTTCTTGAGGGCCACTTCCCTACATGCTGGCCAAAGAGAGCATTTCTTGTACATGACTTGGCTATGTTGCTTCACTCACCAGATGAAGAATACAGCTCTGACTGAACCATTTTCATTGCACTTAGCTGCCCCTTGGTGGGGTGTTATGTACCTCGGAATCCAGTAGAATTTAAGTAGCAGAGAGAAGATTGTGAACATCTTGGTCATTCATTTCATCATCTGATTGGATGGCATGGGATACTAAAGACTAAAATATTGCTTCTTTGCAATGATACAAGCTCACTATTTTGCTTTTCATACTTGTAAATAGGCTCTGGTGATATGGGGCCAAGAAATCAATCGTTTCATTTGAATTGATTAGTGAATTCAGTTGTTTCCATTTTACACCACTTAAATTTTCATTGAAATGTCCAAATCTTTGAGTTGCCTGGCTCAAGCAAAGAAAGACTTTACCATTTGAAGGCAGAGAGACATCCAGAATACAGTAAAACTTCAATGAAAAAATATTCAGTATCCCCATTGCCCAATGAAAATAAACAAAACTTCTGAGTTTCACAATTAAACTAATCTAAAATCTGGATCCAGTAGTTCTGCTGATACTATGGGGCTCTGCATGTTGTAACTGGTCCATGTTTTCTTCCCTCCTGCCAAGAAGCTTTTCCCACTTCAAGGTCTGATTCAGGTATCCACTCCCCTCCTGGACAGTAATAGAATAGAGCAGTGGAAAGAATACTGGGCTCTGGGGCCAAGAGAGATCTGCATTCAAGTGTCACTCCTAATACTTCATGCTTATGTGACCATAGACAAATCATTTCCTTTTTCTGGGACTAGGGTTTTTTAATCTGTAGAAAGAAGATAACAAAACCCTTCCTTCTAAGATTGGTGTAAGCCATTCCAAGAGCTATTGAAACATTTTTATAAATGCCTCCTCCTCTCCTTTTCCCATTCCCTTCTTAGCCTTAATAGACTTTGTCTTTTCTCAGATCATCTTTCTTTCCTTGAGTATCACTGGCCACTCTGCCTTCTTCTATGCATAACATAATTTTCTAACTTGACTTACAGGGATTCATGTGTCGTTCCCACATACCTAACCGTGGTAAGTTTTTGGAAACTGGAATTGTTCATTGTTCAATTTTGTGTTCCACATCCTAGGAATAGTATCTTTTGTAAGCATGTAGCAGGTGATGGATAATTTTATTGAAGATATTTATATGTTATTGCATTAGCCCAAAGTATTCAATTTGCTAAAATGATAAGATTATATTTTCACATGAAAAATAAAATGGAATAAGAACATAAATCAATAGCATAGAATTAATTCCAAATTCCAGCTGAGATACAAGGGTCAGTACAAATTCATTACAAACTCTTAATTTTTTATAGCTACAATTCTATTGTCTAAAATAAGAAAAGAATCTTTTCCGTCAAGCAAAAACTCAATTATATTTGTATGTTAAGATGCTTTGGCTATTTAATTCATTTTACAAATCATTGATGACTAGATAGCATAAAGGATCTGGAGTCAGGAAGACTCGAATTCAAATCTAGCCTTAGACACTAACTCTGGACAAGTCATTTAACCTCTACCCGACTTGGTTTCCTCAACTCTAAAATGGGCATCTCTGTACTCTGTACTCCAATGAAATATTTGGGAATTGTTTAGCATTTTGACTGGCAGAAAATAGGTACTTACTAAATAAGTGATTATTCCTTCCTGACCCCCTCTTTAGATAGAGTGTTTGGGAGTCTGACTCCCTGGGGATGATTTATTCTCATTTTTATTCATCCCAGATTTTGAAACTCACAATGTTAACTCACAACTCACAACGTCTGAAGAAGTTGTAGTTATCTAGGTCAAGGTGGAAAGTATTTACAATGAAGAAATTTGGAGTAAATATTTTAGAAATGTGTTCAAGAAAGTAAAAAGAATGAAAGCATTCTGATTGAGCTTCAGTTAGTCAGAAAATATATTTAACCATAATATTACCCTTTCAGCTCTCAAACCTTCCTATTTATAAAGAATTTAGAGTGACAACTTTTTACAAAGCTTTTTCTGAGCTAGGATCTTGTGTTCTGCCAGAGAAACTGCCATACTTTATGGGGAGGAGAGAGGTAGAGTAAGAGGCAGTTTTCCAAACTTGGTTGTAGTTTTGAAATGAAATTTTTGTCCATGCATCAATACAGAGGACAGAAATTCACTGAGCTGGAAGGGACATTAGCATCCATCAGTCCTATCCCTTCTTTTCTGACATATGATGGAGCTGAATAGACGCTACAAACTCCAGGGTGAGATGGGAATCTAGGTCTAGGACTTTGGAGTTTCTCTTCTTTCTACTCTGCCCTACTCTTACCTTTGATCCTGGGTAAAGAAAAAGGGTATGAATAGCTTGAGTTTCGCAACAGATTTGCTTAACAGACATGAAGCATAATCATTTCTCTTGCTGGATAAATTGTCTAAGGACCAAAGTGGCTCTAGGCAACTTCTCCCTGGTTTAGAGGAAAAACAAAGCAATAAAATAAAGGAAGTCCAGATAATAGATTGTCAGATAAGCTATGGGGCCACCATGCTAGATGATAGATAATAAACCTCTCACATTATCAAAACAGAAGCATCATTTCATTATCATTCATGAATGTACATGGACACATCCACATTTCTGGCTATTGGGGACACAAGGCCATATAATACATGGTCATTCTTGTAGCCAGTGAACTAATTGGCAAGTATTATAGCAGCACAGAGAGAGTGAGTTGGAAAGGAGTAGAGGGCACTCATCCAGTTCTCTAATTTTATAGAGGAGATAGCTGAGGCTCAAACAGAAGATGAATAAAAAATACCACAAAGATGATAAGTATCCAACAAAGAACACACCAAGTCACAGCATTTCAGAGTTGGAAGAGACTTTAGTGGTCATCTAATCCAATCTGTGCCTGGAAAAAAAAAAACTACTCAAGATCACAGCAAGCACGAAAGAAGGCCAGAATGTGGTTTGTGAATATTATGCCCTGCTACATACTTAGAAAATGGAGAGAAAATTCAAGTGAAATAAGTGATTACCAAACAAATATAACTTGCCAATACTGACATTACAGAAAGTTAATGACTTAAGTAGACCAGTCTTGGGACAAGAGTTTAACAAGTCATCCAAATATTGTCACAGAAGGACTCACAGAAGGATTCTAAGTTTCATAAAAGAACTAATGCCCACAATTAATTATTTGCAGTAAGAGCCAAACGTGTGATAATGTCTGGTCCATTTAATGAACTAAAAATGGTATTAATAGTAAAGTCAGTTAAAAATAAACTCTCAAAAGGAAAACTATTAAGGGAATCTCCTCATCAATGCAAATGGCAGACAGACAATATAAATGGAAGACAAGGTTATTCTGCCAGATTTTAGTAATCAACTCTTCAAAAAATATATGCATTGACACTTCTATGAATAATCTTAATTAACATTTTATCATCACTTTTTAAACTCTAAATAATTAAAAAGGAAAAATGAAACCTTGAGTTGTAACAATTGTCCATCTCAAAAGTATAAATGCTTACCTTAGAAAGTAAAGAGGGGGATGAAAACAACCAACTTTCAGGGGTTGGCTTGAGCTGATTCCAGCATAATCTGTCTTGAAGACCTCTTGAGAGGGTGAATCAATTTAATAAGTCCAGCATCATGATCCCATAAAGGAGGTATCATATGTCTCCATGTATAAGACATAGTTTTTTTGAAAAAAAATTGGGGTCCAAAACCTGGGAGCATCTTATCCATTGGTTGTAGATTTTTTGACTTGCTCACTGTCTCACTCTTGTTGTCTTTGAAGCTCATTGATTCACATTTGTTAATGCTATATTAGGTGACATTTGACCCTGTTCTGCCCAGAAATGACTCAGAAAAGATGTCTGTCCAGTTACTGAATTCAGGTTCTAAGTGATCCTATTTGCCAAAGTGAATGGCAGTCATGCTGCTGAACATCAGTCCGGTCCTCCTCCAGCTGAGAGAACTGGCTATGGGAAGAAGAAACCCCTAAAAATGCCCTGGCAGAAGAAGGCCATGAGAGGCAAGGCAGCCAAATAGACTGAGTTAGAGAGGGAATTGAAGAGATGGATTGAAGACCAAAGGGCAATGGGAATTGAATTCTTTGTCCACAAAGATGGCTCATCAGGAGGCCAGAAGAATGGCTGATGAAAAAGAAGTGACTGATTTCCAAGGAGGACACAATTGGTGCTTCAGGTTCATGAAACAGAATGAACTAAGCATGCATCCACATACCAGACTTGCCTAGGATGGGCTTGTGTTCAGCCACAGACCAGAACCCAGCAAGAGATCAGGCAGAGCTTCTCCTAAGATAGTGATTCGTAATCCAACACAGATGAGGACAAGCTCATGGATGGGAGTTTTGACAGTGATAAGGAGTTGGATGAATTTTATGATGAATAAAACTTGAGTCCAATAACTTTATGTAATACATTTTTTTCAAATTTTGGGCCCCAAAATTAAGTTGTCTTATACATGGGGAACTGAGGCTTGGCCACACAACTTCTAGAAGAGACCATTCCTCTTTTGGTCTAACTTTAATCGTTAGGATATCTTTCTGTTTCTTTCTATCTCTCTTACATCAAGCCTAAGAAACCAAGGGGGCATCATTGTGGCACCATATTGCACAGGATGCTATCTGGCATCAGGAAGAATCATTTTCTTGATTTCAAATCTAGCCTCAATTACTTTCTAGCTGTGTGACCTGGGCAAGTCACTTAATACTGCCTCAGTTTCCTCATCTATAAAAGGAATTGGAGAAGGAAAAGACACACTACTCCAATGTCTGCCAAGCAAATCCCCCAAGGGGTCATAAAGAGTCAAACATGACTAAAAATGACTAAATCACAACAATGAGAAACCAAGAAGTTTATTTTTTAGAGTAGGTATTATAAATATTTTATTTTGCCAATTACACACAACAAACAATTTTTAAAATTTTTAAAAATTTTGAGGTTCAAATTTTCTCCTTCCTTTCCCCCCTCCCATTGAGAAGACAAGCAATTTGATATAGATTATAAATATATAGTCATGTAAAACACAATTCCATATTAGCCATGTTGTGAAAGAAAACAGGGAGCAAAACATTACTGAAGAAAAGAAAGTTATGAAATATGCTTCAATCCGTATTTAGATTCTATCAGTCTGTTCTTTTCCTGGAAAGGATAACGTTTTCCATACCAAGTGTATCAGAATTGTTTTAGATCATTTTATTGTTGAGAAGGGTCAAGTCATTTGCAGATAACCATTATTTTTGTTACTATTTGCAATGGTGTCCTCGTTCCATTCACTTCACTTTGCAGCATGTCATGTAATTCTTTCCAGGAAAATCCAACATTTTTCTCAGAATTCAGGGCAGTAAGGACAGGATATTGAGGAAAGTCTTGAGGATGGAGATGGAACTTGTTGAAAGTAGTTTATGGCAACATTGAAAATTAAAGTTGACTTTCTGGAGAGAAATTTGAAACTATGCCCAAAGGGCAACAAAAATGAGCATACCCTTTGATCCAGCAATACCACTACTGCGTCTATACCCTGAATAGATGATGAAAAAGGGTAAAAACATCACTTGTACAAAAATATTCATAGCAGCCCTTTTGTGGTGGCAAAGAATTGGAAGTTAAGTGAATGTCCTTCAACTGGGGAATGGCTGAGCAAACTGTGGTATATGTCTGTCATGGAACACTACTGTTCTATTAGAAACCAGGAGGGATGGGAATTCAGGGAAGCCTGGAGGGATTTGCATGAACTGATGCTGAGTGAGATGAGCAGAACCAGAAGAACATTGTCCACCCCAACAGCAACATGGGGGTGATGATCAACCTTGATGGACTTGCTCGTTCCATCAGTGCAACAATCAGGGACAATTTAGGGCTGTCTTTAATGGAGAATCCCATCTGTATCCAGAGAAAGAACCATGGATTTTGAACAAAGACCAAGTACTATTCCCTTTAATTTAGGAAAAAACTGATATGTTATTGTCTGAGCTTATTATCTCTTATACTTTAATGTTCCTTCCTGAAGGATATGACTTCTCTCTCATCACACTCAATTTAGCTCAATGTACAACATGGAAACAAAGTGACGACTGGCAAATTGCTTTCTGTGGGGGGTGGGGGGAGGGAAATAAGATTAGAGGAAAAAGTCTAAAACTCAAAATAAATGAAATCTTTAATAAAAAAGAAAAAGAGGAAAGCTAAGGTTGAGAAGTTAGAACGACCCTTTACTTGGAAATAATAAAGCCATACTCTCTAAGGAGGGAGCATATGCTTCTGACTCTAAGGTACAATAGATCCTTATCTACAGGTGTGACTTCTGGCTAAGAGAATGCAGTAAAGCTCAGAAAGAAAAAGCAGTAGAACATCAAAAATCAGTGTGATGACTTCTAGATGATGGCTACTTAGGCTTTCTATTTGTTCAACTGACAGTAAAAAGGGAAAGTTGTCTACTGACTTCTTGAGATATCTAAACATGGAGAAATTTCCAAGATCTCTCAAATTAGTCCCCAGTTATGGTCATGATATTCAAATAATGATATTTTAATCAATTCAGATTTATTAAATGCCTACTATGATCCCAGAACTATGCTAAGCACTACAGATACAGAAAGAGACAAAAGACAGACTATGACCTCAAGGAATTTACGTCTAATGGTCAGAGATACCATGCAAAGGAATATACACAAGCAAGCTTTGTAGGAGATAAAGAGGAAATAATGACCAGAAGGAAGGTTTTGCAGTTAAAGGGAGTCGAGAAAGCCTTTCTATTAAAAGATGGAAATTTAATTGGAACTTAAAGGAAGTCAGGAGGTCAGGAAAATTTATTTAAAAAATCTAGAAATATTAAGGATGATCAATTCTTGGATAAGAAAATAAAGATATTGCAGATGATTGATATTTGTATCTTCACTCCAAGTTAAATAGAAGGATTTCAAAAGAGAAGGTAGATTTGCAGAATTCAACAGCCAGCCCAGAAGATGACTCCAAGAATGAGTTGTAGATTTTTGGACTATAGGGTTTAAAATATAGAAATGTGAAATTATTTGCTAAAAATAGAATGTACCTGATGAGACCTGATTAAAATATATTTATCTGGAAACTCACCAATTTAATCACCAGACCAGAGATTCTTAGATTCTTATTATGGCAGTGTCCCTAATTCCCAATTATCCTCCTATAGATATTCTTTGGTTTTTAAAAATATATCCCTCTACTTAAATATTATTTTCTATCTATAGTGTAACTCAGGCAGCACTTTTGGGGTTATCACCTACCCTGTTCTTTATACTTGGCCTCTCTGCAATCTAAGTTTCCATTAGTTCTTAATTTGCCCCTTATGTTGGCATTCTCGTTTTGGGACATCTCATTCTATCATTCACATTGAACTGACATTGCACTAAATCCATCAGGTTCCTTCCACTTGAATTGTTTGTTGATGAACCATACTTCTCCTTGCTTGAATAGTTGACTTTTTGAACACAGGTATGACTTTTGATTTTTCCTTATTTAATGAAGTTTTATTAGATTTACCCCAGAACTCAGATGACCTGTTGAGATATTTCTGGATCCTGATTGTCATCCATCACCTCATTTATCTCACCTATATCTGAGCCATCTGCAAATTTGATAAGCTTGACTTCCAGGAGGTCACTGAAGACAGTGTGAAGCAGGAAATGAATATGCAGTGATTTCTCAAGCATTCCACCTACCTATGACTACTCTTTGGGTCTGTTCATTCAACCAGCTCTCAATCCCCCTAATGACAGTGTCACTCAGCTCCCATCAGCGTATCCTTTCCATAAGAATGTTATCCTGTCATCCATAAAAAAAGGTAAATGAGTTGTTGATCTAGGTATGCTGGCTGTAGCATCCTATCTTGGATGTCTCAGTGTGATACCACCAAGAGGCTAAGAAATGCATCTCAATGGGATGAATGGCCTGGCTCTTAGTAATCCCCACACTCTTTTAACATTTCATTCTAGAACTTTGTCAGAAAAAGCAACCAAGATTAGAAAGAACACAGAAAGTGGGGAAACAATTTTACAGGAAGTGTCTCTTTTAAAGGCTTCATTTCTTAAATATCTATAGAATGGAGTCAAATTTATAAGAATACAAGTCATGGGGAGGCTATGTGGCACAGTGGATAGAGCACCAGCCCTGGAGTCAGGAGTACCTGAGTTCAAATCGGGCCTCAGACACTTAATAATGACCTAGCTGTGTGGCCTTTAGCAAGCCACTTGACCCCATTTGCCTTGCAAAAACCTAAAACAAAAAATAATACAAGTAATTCTCCAACTGATAAATGGTCAAAAGAGATGAACAGACAGTTTTCAGATTAAGAAATCAGTTATCTTTAGTTATTTGAAAATAATATTCTAAATCACTATTGATTAGAGAAATGCAACTTCACCTGTATCAGATTGGCAAATATGATAGAAAAAGATAATGATACATACTGGAGGGGATGTGAGAAAACTGGGACCCTAAGGTACTATTGGTGGAGTTGAGAACTGATCCAGCCATTCTGGAGATCAATGGGAACTATGACCAAAAGAGCAATCAAATAATTCATGCCCTTTCCTCTAGAAATACCACTGCTAGGCCTGTAGCCCAAAGGGATAAAAAAGAGGAAATGATTTTATTTGTATAAAACAGCAGCTCTTTTTGTGGTTGCAGATTATTGGAAATTAAAGGGATGATCATCACTTGTGGCATGACTGAATCAGTGGTTGTATTTGACTGTGATGAAATACTATTGTGCTATAAGATGATTTCAGAAAAACATGGATAGACCTATGTGAACTGAGGCTTATTAAAGTTAGGGGAACCAGGAGAATACGGGATATGGTAATAGCAAAATTATATGTGATCAGTTATGAATAACAACTTTTTTCATCAATACAATGACCCAAAACAATTCCAAAGGACTGATTAGAGGATGCTATCCACCTCCATAAAAAGAACTGTTGAAGTCTGAATGCACATTGAAGCATATTATTTTTTCATTTTCTTAATTTTTTCTCTTTTTTTGTCTGTGTTTTTCTTCACAACAGGACTAATAAGGAAAAATATTTTGCATGATTGTACATGTGTAACCCATCTTAATTTACTTACCATCATAGGAAGGGTGGAGGGAAGGAAGAGTGGGGGGAGAAAATTTGTAACCCAAATTTGTTTTAAAATTTGAAAATTGTTTTTACCTGTAATTGGGAAAAATAAAACTTTACTCAGAATTGAAATCAGAAATTGAAATCGAGTGAATTATCCTTCAGAGAATGAAGATACTGAGACATGGTTAATTAATGATAGAGTAGGGTCCTGGAGAAGTACGATATCAAAAGGGTGCAGCTTTGAATTGGGAGGGCACTAGAGAGCAAGAAAGCCAATGTTGTCATACAAAGTTCTTATATGGAGTGGGGATAAGCTCATGGTTCTAGAAATAGCAGAATATTCCAGAAAAGACTTTAAGGATTAAATGCCTTCTCTGAAGATAGTCCCTGAGAATGCAACCTCTGGAACGTTACAATAGAGGAGAGAAACGTGAAAAAAGGGCTTCTAGATAGGAGAATTCAAGGCAGATCACTACCCACCCGAGAAGGCAGCTTTGCTGATGAATTTAGACAGGCTATCACTATTGGTGAAAGAGAGACCTCTTAATTATCCTTGTTTTGTATGCACCACCCTTAGTGTATGGCTTCAAATAGTAAGGAATTAGAACTCAGGTTCCATGCTCCGTAATTCAATCATCAGAATTGTTTAGAGTCCAAATGATGAATTCTCTTTTCCTGAACTCCAATTTTCCTCAGTCAATCTGTGTGGGTTTTCTGACATAATGTGGGAGGGGTATAGAAATACATACATTCATACATTTTTTTGACAAATATACCAGAGTGGTTGACTGTTTCCTTCTCCATCTTATTGTATAGATGAGGATTCTGAGGCAAACAGGTGACTTGAAAAGTGTCCCACAACTAGTAGGTGTCTGAACCCAGAAGTCTTTATCTCATGAAGAAAGGTCTCCCTCATTTCAGACCCCAGGATTCTACCCACCATGCCTCCTAATGGTAAACTTTTAGTCTTCATCATTATGCAGTTCAATCTCCTTGTTGTGGTGATGGTGTTTCAGTCCAGGTTATTGAATTTCTATAACATTGCCTAATCTTCTGGTATCATCTCATAGATGCCAAAAGACCAATTTTAAAAAAAGGTAGGAAAATGTCCTTTATTATGGATCACCTTTTCTCTTTATTTCCCTCACTTTCTCTCCCTGGGAGACCTCCATTTTGTTTATTTCCACTCTGAGCTTCTATCTCTACCCATTTCATGTTATTCTCCCTTGTGGTAAATACTTTTATTTCCTCATATATAGCTGGGAAGATTGATAAAGTAAGAGAGAGAGGAGGAGGGAGAATTCCTGACACTATAAAGATTAAAAAAAAATCACATCATCTACCATGCCCAATGGCAGCTTAACTCTATTATTTATACAGTATTAAATCCATTATACAAAGAAGCATGCTAATAAAAATGTAAACCAAAACAGCTAGGACACTCAAATCCTCAAAAAAAAAAAGTCTCAATGAAAAGAGGCCATTTACATTCCAAACTAAGCTAGGTTAAATTACTGTGTTTCATTCCATTTCAGAAATAAACTGGTATAAAAGTAGAAGGTGCCAACTTGGAATGCCTTGCCCCCAGGTTTTTGTTTCAATCTGGGCAATAAAGTACCGAAAGAGAATTTTAATTCTTTATATGCAAGAGGAACTGTAGGAAATGACTGTATTTTATTATACAGTGGATTAAATTTGCCTCAAGTACTAATTTCTGGAACTTGGGGCTTCTGAACTGATAGACTGAGTTGATTGATTCCAGACCCATAATACAGATGCAGGCCTGGAGTGGGGAGGGTTGACATCATTCTCTAAAGAATGAGGATGCAGGGGCCAATAGGTGGTGCAATGGATAGAGCATCAGCCCTGGAGTCAGGAGGACCTGAGTTCAAATCCAACCTCAGACACAAAAATTACCTAGCTGTGTGACCTTCGGCTCACTTGACAACAACAAAAAGAATGTGGATGTAGCTATGGAGAATGAGTTTTGAATGTCAGATTATAGGAGATGAGGAAATCATCATGGACATGGCTTCTGTCTAAGTAGCAATAGACCAATGTCCTGCTAAACATGATTAAGGAAAAAAATGCAAGTTTGTGAGGTTTCCTTACTGTTAGCAAATGAACATTTTTGTAAAGGAGATCAGGAATTTTAGCCCCATGTTCACAAAAGGCTGTTCCTTTTGACTCTAGTTGATTTGAAAGCCATCTTCCTCATTTAAGATTTGGTAACCAATGACTAACTTGGCCAATGGCAACCTACTCAAGAGAGTTCCATGAAATATCCTAGTAAACAGTGGATTCCCTTAATCCATTGGAGAAGGAAATAACAAACCACTTCAGTATCTTTGCCAAGAAAACTCTATGGAGATTATGGTCCATAGGGTCATGAAGAGTGGGATATGACTGAACAACAACAAAGATAGGAAGTTCTACCCCTGGGTTCAGGACATCAATGTCACCCATGCTGAATGGAGGAACAGGTAGATAAGGATTCATGAAGAAGTTCTGAAGGTTTTAGTAGACTTGGCCTTTCATATCAGTGAGCAGTGTGACATGTAAAATAAAGATGATATCTCATGGAAGTAGAAAGAAAATATAACATCATTTAAGGACTCAGTAAATCAGATGGTCACACCCACTAGTGCAAGAGCTATTTGTTGTCTTTGACTAAGAGACACCTGCAACTTTGTCTATATCATTCCTAGAACTCTGTTGAGCAATTGTAAATGATTTGGTCATCTCTTCTTTTCTTCCTTTGAAGAGGGAATATTTTCTCACTTCAATGACAGACCCTACAAGTTCCATGGCAAGCATCTTCCCCAAGAGCCCCCATTTCTCTTCGACTGATGCATTCTTTTCTAAAACCTTCTCCTGCGGAAAGAGTTACTTCTCTATTCTAGTGTGTGGCAGAATGCTGCTGATTGTCTGTGTAACTTTGAGAAGTTATTTAAAAAACCAGATCTATACCCTAGGAAGATGAAGCTACAACTCGCAAGTAGGCTTCCTTAGGAGGGTCAGAAATAAGTTTTTTTCTTTTTCCAGCTTGTCTACTCAAGTGATGTGACCACAAGGCAGCATATCTATCTGGGGATTGAGTTTCTTCATTATTACTTCAGTAAAACAGACTGAGAAACTCCCCAATGTTAGCCTAGGTTATATTAAACAAGCAACAGTGGATAGAATGATGGAGGATAGAGAGTTCTGCTGTCTCTATTCTGGTGAGGCCACACCTGGAACACAATGAGTTTTTGTTTTGTTTTCCCTGGGCACTGCATTTTAGAAAACTCAGATAAAAGTTGGAATGCTCATAAGAGATTATAAGAATGATGAGAGGACCAAAGACAGGGGTACTTAGACTCTGAAGACTTCTTTAGAGAGGGGAATGGGGCAGTTCTCAAGAGGAGAGGAGATGAAGAAATGGAAGGAGGGAAGGAAATGTGGGAAAAAGAGAAATGGGGATGGAATTTGAAAGGGAAGGGAAGAGGACGGGAGAAGAAGGAAGAGGGTCTAATTAGAAATTAGCCATGGCAGGGACAGCTAGGTGGATGGAGCACCAGCCCTGGAGTCAGGAGTACTTGAGTTCAAATCCGGCCTCAGACACTTAGTAATTACCTAGCTGTGTGACCTTGGGCAAGCCACTTAACCCCATTGCCTTATAAAAAACTAAAAAAAAGAAAAAAAAGAAATTAGCCATGGCAGTTTGGAAGGACTTAATTCATTCTCCTTGACTGTCTATGATTAAAAGTGCCATTGGCAAAATGGCTTGGTCCTCACAATGTAGCCTAGGTGGTCTCAGGTCTTTAAAATGGCTTCTGCCTCTTTCAGAACATGAAAGGAATGACTGTTTGGTAGGACAGGTTGAAGGTTTCAGATATGCATTACTGTTAAGAAATAAATCCCTGAAAATTAGGATAATTTCTCTCCATGTCTATTCTGCAGTCAGAGAATTAGGGTGAGAGGCAGTGAGTGACTGTAATCTCAGTGGTGGCATATAGACAGTACTCCCTCTCTTACATATTGTTTTGTTTGTCCATATAATCCTTTAACTTAGGGATCAACAGCTACCTGTGGAGGAAAAAGCAGAGGGAATGTAGAGATGGTTGGAAATAATCAAGCTTTTCTGTCTGGAAGGGAAAGGACACTTCATTGACTTCTTGGCATCAAGATGAGACTTTCTTCTATGTGGTGAGAGATTTCACCTTCATTACTATCTTTGATTCAGGACCAGGCCGTGTTAGCAGAATGACACCTGCATCTACATGTGTGGTTTTCAACCTGACCCCACTCGTTCCTTGTCTCCTTTTCTCCAAGATTATTATAATCTCCTTAGCCCAACAATTCTGACTTTCTAGTTCTGTTATATTCTTTGATATTGCTTTGAAGAACCTCTTCAGTTTTATTCACATTCATTTTAAGGATTCAGACCTTTGGATCCCCTATCTGTTCATTCAGTCCCTATTTCTTCTTTGATCTTGGCTAAGGCTAAGGTACTTATAGTCACAGTTCAACTGGAGCTGAGTCAAAATAAATAATTCTTGTACCTAAGGACAAGGAGGAGGATCTTCCAAAACTTGAACTGGTGCCCAAAGTCACATGCTCATGGGTCTAAAATGAGAAAAAGATCTCAAAGATCATCTATCCCAGCCTCATTCATTTTATGAAGAAGGAAACTTAATGAGGTAACCTTGATTTACCTAAAGTTGGAATTGACAGAGCTGGAATTTGAACCCAGATTCTTGGCCAGAGGTTAAGTTGTCTTTCTGCTGGTATCATATCAGTTTTCCTCATGGGAGTTGAGAATGTTGAAGATGATGATGATGATGATGATGATGATGATGATGATGATGATGATGATTTTTGTCCTTCAATTTTGAAGAAGACTACAACAATAAGCAGATGATGCCTTGACAAATATATGAATTGGATTTGAGTGGGGGGCTGGGGTGGGGAAGGCTGTGCTAAGTCACCAGGCTCACTCCAGAGCCAACCGGGTCCAGTGGCCCGATATGAATCAGGGTGGCTGGAGATGCCCTGGATACGAGGCAGTCAGAGTGAAGTGACTTGCCCAAGTGTAAATGACTTGCACAGCTAGTAAATGGAAAGTATCTGAGGTCACATTCAAATTCCCATCCTCCTGACTCCAAGGCCAGTGCTCTATCCACTGCACCACCTAGCTGTCCTGAATGTTGAGGAATATTCAAAAGGACTAGGGTGTGAGGTGGAGAAGAAACAGAGATTCTAGTATTAAATTTGTGGAGACGAGAAAGTTGCCTGTAACTCCAGAATTGGTGATAACAAATATTGGGAGGAGGCGGTGATAACTGCAAAGGACAATGGGGGCTGCTGAAGTGAGGGGGGGGCCACAGTTGTTCTCTGTAACTGATGACAAAGTCATTGCTGCTTCTGTCCTTGTGCATCCAAAGCTAATGTTGGAGAGAGGGCCAAGACATATTGGTGCCTCTGAGAGAAAATTGGGCCAGGATGAACGGCAGAAGGTAGAAAGGGAAGAAGGAAAGCTAGAGGATGAAAGAAATGATACTTTAAGATTAGCGAAAGGTTCTGGAATACAAGGGGGGAAAGGAATGGAAGAAGAACTTAGAGATTAAGGGAGGGGTAGTAAGTAGTCTGGGGCTGAGATGAGAGCAGGATTTTGGGGCCACTTTGAGCTCTGGCCTCAGCTTCCATCCCCTGTGCTACTGTCGAACCAAGCTGGAACTATTCTGGATGAGGTCAGAAAGGAGGCAGGAGCTGGCAAGTGTTCAGAATGATGGATGAGGAGAAGAAAGACAATTGGGAGTTGTGAAATCTCTCTGTCTCTCTGTCTCTGTCTCTGTCTCTCTCTCTGTCTCTCTGTCTCTCTCTCTCTCTCCCCCTCCCTCCCTCCCTGCGCCTCTGTCTCTTGTATGCTCACCCTTGCTTGGATGCCACCCCCAGCAGACACAATTTCTCTAGCAACCTCAGGGCTCAGCACAACAGCTGGCATGCAGCGAGCTCTCACTAAATGCTTGTTGGCTAGCAGTGCTCTGCTGGACAGGGGAGGGGCATCCGCCTACACCTGCCGATTGACAGCTGGACCAAAACACTGGTCCAATTCGTTTTCTGGATAGGACAGAGAGCAAGTGTTTACCATCTTGATGAATGGTGAACTTTTGAAATGGAAGACATAGAAGCAAATGACCAAGAGCGACACTGGTATTCCTAAAACTTCCCTCTTCTTGGTTTTATGGTTCCCATAGTGGTCACTGAATTATAGATGGAATCATATGATAGATTTAGAGCAAAATGGGGAGACCATGGAGTTCAAACCTTCTTTGACAGATGAGGAAACTGAGGCACTGAAAGGTTAAAAGATTTGCCCAGGGTTACACAGCTAGAAAGTGTCTGAGTAGATTTGAAGCCAGGTTTTCATGACTCAGTTCCAGTGTTCAAGCCACCTTACACCATTAACTCCTCTACCACCTAGTCTAATACAAAGTGGGGGGTGGAAAGGATCAAGAGAAAATGGCTAGTTGTAAGAATCAAGTAGAGAGAAATCTCAATATTGAAACACTTCAATGAGGAAGATTGCCATGAAAAACTAGAATTGACAAGTACTGATCAGGAGCCCCCACATCAGCCACTAACCATCAATGTGACCTTGGGCTGGTCATTCAATCCTTGGTAACTCCATTTTCTTGACTGTAAAATGAGAACATTGGACTTTACAACTTCATCTGTCCCTTCAAGTTATAAAATTCTAATTCTATCTTGGATTGTTGATCTGAAAAAAATGGACTGAGGAGGGATGGACCAGCTCTTTTTTGTGATTTCTCTATTAGTCCAGAGGAGTCAGGGGAGGTAATGTTGTAGAACATTGCAACACCCACTCTCATGGACACTTCTGGATTTCTTTGAAATGATGGTGGGAATCATTGGATTAGGGAGAGAATCTCGAACTACCAAGAAATGAAGCAATACTAGAGGACTATGGCTTCATCCTATGTTTCTTAAGATTTTGAGGACTTCAATTTCTGCTATCTGAATCTTGTTCATCTGGCAATGCTCCGTGATGGTAAAGCATATGTCAGGTCAGGCGGGACATGGATTTTGTAGACCTCGAACTGTCCTTTTCTCAGCATGTTGTCAATCCATTGTGAAGTCCATATGCTGGGATTCAAAATGTGCTTTGCTTCGGTTCATTCTTTATTTTCTTTGAGTGCAATGAGAACATTAGAAACATAAACTGCTACCCTACACTTTGCTCAGAGGACCTAACAGTGGAAGTTGAGGTCCAAATAATCATAGTACTTCTTTTTTATTGTTCTTCCTATATGAGTCTCCATTTCCCATTCCCCTTTTTGTTTCCTAGAATGCCTTCTCTCCTCACCTCTCCCTCTTAACATCTCTTGTTTCTGGCAAGGCTGAACTCCAGTACCACTTCCTTTATGAGACCTTGACTGATCCTGCTTCCCAGCTCCCACTAGAATTCTCTATCTTTGCCCTAAAGTCACTTCATGAAGATTTGGTATTTTCAATAGACATTGCTGGGTGAGCTTGTTGTCTCCCCAACTAGGTTTGCAACTCCTGTAGGTCTGTGTCTATTTCACTATTACCTCTAACCCCTAGAACATAACAGAGTAGGGACTTAATAGACTCTGTTTGATAAAATGTTATGTATATATATATATATATATATATATATATATATATATGAAAATACACCATCCCGATGGAGACTAGTTTCTCGTGGAATATTGGGTCTAACAATTTTCTGTGTTTATAAAATGTTTGAGCAGGAAATTATCAATGAATTATGGAGTCAATCGGTAAACATATTAGTCTTGTCCTACAGAGACATGGGATAAATATCGAGGAGATGAAGAAAGGGAAAAATCAACTCCTGCTCTCAAAGATCTCACAATCTAATGGGGCATAACTTGCTAACAACTCTGTCCAAGCAGGCTATCTGCTGATCACAAAAGGAAGGCACTAGAATTAAGGGGGAAATTGGAAACTATTTACTCTGTGGCAGATAGTTAACTATGAATTCAAAGATAAAAAGTAAGACATTCCTTGTTCTTATATTATTTGCCTTCTCTTGAAGAGAATATGCATATATATGGGTAGAAAAACAAAATTGTTTATTTTCAAAATAAATGTGAGATTAAATTAAATTTGGATAGACATTTGGAAATGTCCCAGTGCTTGAGCTGAACTTCCACATAAAGTCAATTTTCTAAGGTACATATGAAGAAGGAATGTATTCTAGACATAGGGTCATATCCAAGACATGGACATGGGAGATTGATCCAAGAGTCAAGGAGTTAGAGATGAAAGGGACCTTGATTCTATCTGATCTCTGGAGTGCTTGGGGATAGTTCTAGATTTGGAGGCAGAAGTCTGGCTTTTCTTTCTCATTGCTACCAGCATCAATGTGAGTGATTCATTTTATCTTCTTTTTCTAAGCTTTCTTCTCAGCAAAATGAAAGCACCCAATGAGGTGACCCATGAGGTGCCTTCATGTTCTAAACCTGGGATTTCTTATTTAGGGATGAAGACAATCAATCTATCTATAGATGAAGACTATCACTCTATCTAGAGATGAAGGTTATCCATCTAAACTGCTGTGATCCGGGTCATAAGGAAGTAGAAGAGTCAAACTTTGAACCCAGGATGCTGTGCCCCTTTTATTCCCCCTGTCTCTGAACCAATCCCCCTGCCCAAGGAAACATCTGGTGTAATTAAGTCTATCCCCGTTATAAATGAGAGAAGTACTCCAAAATTTAGAAGGACCTATTTGGTCCAAATAAGTTTGGCAAAAATGCCAAGATTACTCTGAAAGTGGCTTCAAACTTCAGCTTTCAGGTTTCTTCCTTCTTGGTAGGTGAAACAGAATTAAAAAATAAAGCAGTAGTTCCTTTTAAAAGGATCCTATATTTATAAAAATTCCAATGAAATTCTGCCAAATGGATGAGTAAGACTTAGATGTATAATTGAACCTGCTATAATATATGCTGCTGGATGATCAAAAGAAGCATGTTGGCATTGCTTCTCCAAATATGATCTCTTCCCTTATATAAGGCTCTCTCTGCCTCTGTCTCACTCTGACTCTGCCTCTCTTTGGGTATCTCTATCTCACTCAGTCATATAGCCATCAAAATATATTAATGACAGAAAGTTGAAGAATTGAAGTTGTTTTTTAATGAGAAACTATCAGGATTTATTTCATCAATCTCATGTTAATTTAGGGAAAGTTAAAATAACAGTAAAAATCAATCCAGATGCATTGTTTATTGGCTTTGGAACAAGAAGAGATGTTTCTGTTCATTGGTTGCATCTTTTCTGTTTCTTTTAGATGGAACATAATGTCATATCAGACAATCTCAAGCTTCCTCCCCACTCCCCTCCTTTAGATTTTCCCTCAGTTATGATTTATAATCTAGTAAAGGAAGTAATCATGTGAGAGGTGGCATTTCCTTTGAAAACATTGACTGTTTGAGCCTGCCCTTTCAAGACATATTTAAGTGGGGAGAAATGGTCACTGGGAATGTTTCTCCATCAGAATAAAGCAAATGAAAGTTTAGCCATACGTTTAAATACCATTCCATACAGACATCTCTCTCACAGTTGAAAAGAGGGAAATAACATTTCAATCACTAGAAGGGGAAAAATGATTGTTGAAATTGTTCCCACAATTTAGAAGAAACACACATATGTTAATTTATATGATTATCCTTAAACTAATGATTATAAATATTTGAATGCCATTAAATATCTAGTCTCTAAAATTGAATACCGTATTTTAAATGTCACATGTGTCTTATGGAATTTTCTATTCAAGAGATGATGATGATGATGATGGTGATAATGAGGAGGAGGAGGATTTTGGGGTCTTGCTTCAGTACGATGAAGGATTATTTCTCCTATCAAAGTGACAGGTTGAAATTGATCCTTTGTCGATAGGTTAATGAATATGCTCAGTTTCCATGGGCACCTTGAAGGGATAAGTGTTTTCATTGTTAACCTTTTTTGAGACTTGAAGATATTTTAACTTAAGATGGAACCCTAGAAAATAGTTACCTAATACTATTTCTGGTCAAGTTATAGGGGAAAGAGATCTGGGCTCTTTCTGATCTCACCCTGATAGGTTAGGAAAGCACTGAAAAAAATCAATCAGCAAACATTTATTGAGCACTACCTACATGCTAGGCAGTGGTCCTTGATACCAAATGTAACAAGTAAAGATTCCCAGCCCACCAGGAGATCTGAGATCCAGTATGGCATCATTAGATGCAGATTACATGTTTTGAAATAGATATCTAGGAGGGACCTCAAAATAGTTCCAAAATAGAATCCATTAGACTTTTCCCCAACACTTTCTTTCTTCTCATCTTCCTTGTTAGGGTTGAAGGTAATTTCATATGTTCAGCTCCCTAGATTCACAACCTTGGTATTCTCCTTGACTCATCACTCTCAATTATTCCGTGATGGCCAATCTGTTGCCAAACCTGTTATCTCTATCCTTACCAAATCTCCTAAAACATGTCTTCTTCTTCCCACTATATAGTTAGCATCATGTTTCAGGTTTTCATCTCTGAATGTCCTTTCTTTTTGGCAATAATCTCCCAACTAAATTCCTTGAGTTTTTTCTTCATCCTCTAGGCAATCATTCAAACAATAGACAAAATAATTTTTTTTTTCTGTATTGCTGGTCTGATTATAGAACTTACCCACTCAAATGACTATGATAGTTCAATATTACCTCTAGTATCAAATATAATCAGTTATTTTAGCATTTCAAATTCATCATAACTCTGGTCCTTCTCCCTGACCAATGGTCTCACATCATTACAGTCTATGAACTCTCATTAACCATACTGATCCACTTGCTGTTCCTCACAAATATGCTCCATCTCTGCTTTGAACTAGTTGGCTACCATGCCTGGATGGTTTTTCCCTCTCATTTTTACCTTGGATTGCCCAGATTTTCTCAGGACAAAGCCTGAGTGCCAGTCCTGTAGAAGGCTGTTTCTCCCACTATATTCTGCATTTTGACAGGGCTTTATTTGAATATGTTTTTCACTATTATCTCTCCCTTCACCCTTGTCTTACATAATGATGTGATCCTTCTCCTTTCCAAAGCATACACAAGTAATCCCATTCCATCCTGTCTTCTCCAGCAGATTGACCTTCTATCTCCCTATTCACCCTACTCTTTGATATTTCCCTATGTACTCTGTAGCCTTTGACACTCAATCACCCTCCCTTTTGTGTGTGTGTGTGAGTGTGTGTGTGTGTGTGTGTGTGTGTGTGTGTGTGTGTGTTTCCATTCTCTCCTACTTTTCCTCCTCTCTAACTGTTCCTCATAGGACATCGTAGGTACTTTTTCATCCAGGTTTTGACTGAAAATGATGGGTCTTTTCAAAGGTGATGTTTTGGGCCCTCTTTTTTTTCTCTTCTCCTTCAATACTATTTTGCTTGGGTTCTCATGATCTATTCATCTAACCCTTACCTCTCTTCTGACCTTCAAGTTTACTTCTCCAACTGCTTCTTGGAGAAAGAGGAGAGAAGAGGATGGAGTTTTATATCTACAGTTGATTATGATCCCCAAAAAGGTGAAGAGAGAGACAAAAGAGAACCAAGGGCTTCTGGTGCCATAAAACCCCCCAAAGGAATGAGTGAACAGTAGAGAAGAGTGGTTAACAGTGTCACATGCTTCGAAGAGGTCAAGGAGATAAAGATCAAGAAAAGATTAGGCCTTTAATCTTTCAAAGCCTGAATTATGAAAAAGGGAAAAGAAAATCCTTGTTTTCAGACTAAGGAGAACATTGTTTGAATCTAGTGAGGTGGCATAGGTTTACTTCCAAGGACTTTGTCCGCCATAAAAGCTGATGTAAGTACCATATGTTATAGATGACTCATGATCTACCAATAATGTGTGATTTCTAAATAAGTGCTATTAACAAAACTCTTTAAAGAATCTAATGTGCTTTACATAGGCTGTTGCATTTGAATCTCAGAAATGAGGGATGACTGTCACCATTTTACAGATGAGGAAACTGAATTTCAGAGAGTTTTAAAATGGCTTGCTCAGGGACATTATTATTATTAGTCATAGTAATATCATCTAACTTTGAAATTCACAAAGTGTTTTTCATAAATTATTTTATTTGATCCTCAAAATAACCTTGGGAGGTAAAGACTGTTCCTATCTCAATTTTATAGATGAGGAAACTGAGACTGAGAAGAGTGAGTGACTTATCCAAGTTCATATACATAGTAAGTTTTGGAGATATTATCCCAACTTAGTTATTCCTTGGATGAAGTAAAGCATTTAATCTTGGAACCCATCATGCCTGATAGAATGAATCAGTGCTTATGGAATGATCAAAAGACATGTTTCTCAGTCAATTTTTCCTACCAACAAGTCCAGAGCCCGAACCGCATACCAGCCTTTCTTTCTAATTTATGGAAGTCCAGGTCCTTGTTAGCCAAAGAATGTCTTAGAAAGAAGAGAACCCTCTCCCTTTGTCCAGAGACCCCAGAAAGAAATCCTTTATAAAAATCAACTCTTTTTCATGAGAAATGATCCCAATGCCTGTATCCCTAGAGTCATGAAAGACAGTACCCTCTAATCTTTCCTGTCTTGCTCTTGCATTTTCCAAGTGGAAGACCCATTCCTTCTGGCATTTCCTGAATTGACTGCTATGACTTCTTGCTGCTAACCATGGATGCACTTCTCTTTGGGTCTACTGGAGCTTGGAACAAGTTCAGAGTAGACATAGAGGGCCAACTGAGGCATAGAGGGTACTTGTGTTGCTAGGTATGGTAGAAATGGTGGGACCTTAAAGCTATTGGATCCAGGTCATGACTAGAGATACCTGGAGAACCAATTCTACCTGGCCTCTGCAGAACAGAAGCCAGTGATCAGAGCCCAGAAGTAGGAGTGGGGAAGTCTCCGACCTTCGGTTAACAAATCTTAGGTTACTCAACCTTTTTTAACTGGACCATTTGCCAAATTACAAGAGTCTTGTGTATAAGCTGCAGTGGGCTGAAAAAAAAAAGTACTTTACCTAATGATTTCTTTTGAATTCTGCCTCCTAAAGTCCACCCTGACCTTTTAAAAAGCAGATTTGCCACAAAATTCTAGAAGCCGTCATGTCAATGTCAGAATGTCAGAGCCACATAGTTTTACAGAAAACAATGACATTTGTCTGACAACATCAGAGTTCCCCTGAAGTCTAAGGGACAGAGTCTTCTCATTCCAGGTTCATCAGCATAAAAAGGTGCTTAGCACAGGTATTAGCTCCAAGTAATTAACCCCCCCTCCCAACCCATCCACTTTGACAGACTGGGATGTCTGGAGTTCTGACACAGTTTAAAAAAGTTCATTCCTTTTGACTTTTGCCAGTTAGTGTTAAACTTATGGGGCATGAAATCATCTAATTCCTGATAATAGGTTTTCTGTAGAGTCCCCAGAAGGAAACATTTATGCTTCAAGCATATGTGTCCAAATCTCACAAAGCACGGGCATATTTATTTACAAAAATGTAGGTTGTCTCCCCAATCCATCCCTGTCAGGACTCAGAAACTTCAAAATTCCTGAGAGCAGTGTCAGAGGAAGAAGGCAGAAAATGAGATATCAATGTAAATTCTAGATTTTGAAAAGACCCTATGAATCAACAAAGTCACAGACACAAAGAATTTGTAGAGAGTATATAATAATGTTTCTGAAGATGTCCCCTTTTACAATTGTATTTGTGTGTGTGTGTGTGTGTGTGTGTGTGTGTGTGTGTGAGAGAGAGAGAGAGAGAGAGAGAGAGAGAGAGAGAGAGAGAGAGACTAGTTTGCCTTTTTTTCTCCTTTTGCTCTGGAGTATTATCAGATTTCTGTATCAAAGAGCTGTGAGGTGCAGGAAGCTCCAGAAGGGCCAAGATAAAAAAAAAAAAGATTCCATCGGGAAATACAAAAGGATCAATTTGAACATATCAGTTTTCATGAAAGGCAGAGAAGATAGGTGTATTATGGACATAGAAATGTCAAAAACTTAGTCTTCATCTTATTTTTGCCTGATATTTCAGTGAATATTGGAACCTGTTTGGAAAAACCTGAAGTTAATGTCTTCTCATCCTTCAGATTCACAAGTGGGCTCAGCTTTAAGATATTTCCAGATTTCTTGGAAAGCAGTAACCCTTGACTTGCAGGAAATGGCAGCCTCTCATTTCCTTCTTCTTCCCTAAATGACATTAGGAAAAAAAAAAAACAACTCCTACTTCTTTTCCCTGCTAGGCACTTATCTGTACTCTAGTCATTCTGGCCTACTAACCGGAAGTCTTTATCTGACTTTGTTTTCTTTTTGCCTCTCTTCTTCCTCCATCAATCATTCTCTTCTTTCTTAAAGCCTTATTCTACTGACAAATGTGGCACTGATGAAATCATGTCTCTTCCCTTATTGTGGTTATCTTGTTGTGTCCCCTTTGCATGCTTCCACACTGATTAATGTCCTTATTGAAAAGGAATCAGCTGGGCAGATGCAAAATGGAGATGAATCTCTGACCTGATGCTGTTTCATAGAATCATAAAAGCTTATAACTAGGAAGAACTTTAGCAGAAAGCTAGTTCAACCCATTTTTGAAAAGGAATTCTCACTTTAACTTCAGAATTCCTCTATTTTGCATTTCTCCAATTATTAATGGTTTGAAGTCTTTCTTCTCCTGATCTTTTGGAGCTCCCTAAGTTTTATTCATCACCAATCTTCTTCATCTGCAAGCAGGTAAGAGTGGACACAACAGCTAGCTAAGAGAGAGAGGGCCTCTCCTTCAACTGGAGACCCTCGGTAGCTTGTTCTCCTTTGCCTGTGTCAAAAAAAGTATGAAAAGAGTCTGTGACATGAAACGTGACTGATTAGTGCCTCTTTAGTGGGTGTCAGATGCAGTTGCATAGGCAGCAGTTATTCTTTTCCTTGGGACAATAACAGTCTGGCAAAAGCTGCAAGACATAGGACTTTGCTCCAAAATCAAACCAGGAAATTGGTTCTCCAACTTGTTTCACAGGAAGATTGTATCAACCTCCCCCTCCTAATTTGGATAGTAGAGGAAACGGAATCCCAAGAGAGGTGCCAAGATCACACAGACCAGAAAGGCCAGATTAGAGAGCAGAAATCAGGATCCATGAATCCAAGTGTTATCCTCTACATTCTGAACTCCTCTCCCTGAGCCGTATCCTATACCTGGAGAACCACCATGGGGGTGGGGGGGAAGCGGTCAACTCTTGAAGTAGCCCATGCCACTTTGGGACGACTCAGATTGGCAGAGTATCCTTACCAACAGGAAGTTGAAATTTGTCTCTAGGGCACCTGCTGCAGACACACAGAACAAGTCAAATCCCTCTTTAACAAGACAGGCCTTGAAACACATGAAGATTAGGAACATTCCCTTCTCTAGACATCACTTTGCTCATTCCTTCGCCTGGGGCTCATTGGTCACATTCCATTGCAGTTGCCATCCTCCTCTGACCAGAAGACTCCATGGCTCTGTCTCCAATATTGCCTTTGGTTTCTACTTAGTAGACTTTTCTTCACTCAAGTGAGTTATGTACTTGTATTTGATTGTGGCCAAAAGAACTCAGAGTGTTGTACAATATGATGACTGTATTTGCCTAGAATGGAATTGCTGCTTTCCAGGAGACTGGGGAGATATGTAATCCAGGCACCACAGCACCTATTTTGCAGGTGGGAAGACTGAACTTTATAGTAGTAAAGTGGCTGCTATGATCACAGTCCTAGACATTGTGCCTGCTAAGTAGCCAACCTGTTCACACTACCCTTGATGCTTGGGCAATTGACTTTACACTTCCCCCAGACCCCCCAGTTCCTCTATCTGAATAGGGCTGGACTAAATGGCCTAATCTTGCAACCAGAGTCTCCACTATCCCAAACCTAAGAGATTGTTGATCAGCTTCTCCTGGGGTATAATACTCCTTTCAAAAAACAGCTAGAATTTATAGTGCTCTAAAGTTCGCAATGTGCTTTAGCCAGGCTGTCTCATAACAATACTGTAAGTAGCTTATATTATACTTATTTTGCAACTGAGGAAACTGAGGCAGACAGAGGTAAAGTTACTTGCTCAGGGTGACACAATAGTAAATGTGTGAAAAACAATGTGAACTCATTACTTCCAGAATCTTAAGACAAATACTTGGGGCAGCTAGGTGGTGCAGTGGATAGAACACCAGCCCTGAAGTCAGGAGTACCTGAATTCAAATCCAGACACTTAATAATTACCTAGTTGTGTGGCCTTGGGCAAGCCCCTTAACTCCATTGCCTTGCAAAAAAACCCTAAAAAAAATACTAATACTCTATCCATTGCACTACCTAGTCACCTCTAATTTATCAATAAGTCTTTGTTTGAGGAAGAAAAATGAGATCTGAGTTGCATTTCTTACACTGTGGGTGGTTGTTGCAGTTGCTCAGTCATGCCTGACTCTTCATGGCCCCACTGTGGAATTTTGTTAGCAAAGATAATGGAGTGGTTTGCCATTTCCTTATTCAACTCATTTTACAATTGAAGACTTAAGACAACCAGGATTATGTGACTTACTCAGGGTCATATAATTAATAAGTATCTGAGGTCAAATTTGATGAGTCTTCTTGATTCCAAGGAGCTTTGAGTGGCTTGCCAGGACACACACACACACACACACACACACACACACACATGCACAAACATATGTATAGTCTGTATGTAGATTTGTAAATGTGCACATACACATCATACCACATGGAAAAATGCACACAGAGGGAATCAAGGGCTCAACTTTAGAGCTAATCCTTTTGTGGATTCATTTTGATCAAGCCCCATGAGTCGTCCTCAGTTTCTGTGTACATCAGTTTAAGGATGCAATGGGCCTTCAGCAACCTCCCACTCCCCAGAGAAATGTCACGGGTTTTAGAAATAAAGATATTTCCAAAATGAAGTGTTTGTGAAGTGGAAATGAATTCTATTGAGCGATGAATCTTGGCTCCTCAATTCTTCGTATTTGCTTTGCCGATTGGAAGCACATTTCCGAAAGATGACCTAATTATATTTGATTTGCCAGATGGTTAATTGTGGCAAAAGAAAGAGAGCGGCAGTTATTGTAAATATTGTCTTGCAGTAATAAAAAACAATTTTCAGAATTACTAAGCTAACTAATTTGTCTTTTAAAATTAGAATTTCCACCTTGTGACTTTGGAAAATTTTCTCTTTCTAATTTTAATGTAGTTATCACGTGGAGCCTCACACCTAAAATCCCATCTCTTGTATCTGCCTTTGTCTCTCAGGCTTGGAGGCAACATCTCTTCTTCTTAGGCTTTCTGGTTCTGTTCAAAGTTTAGTTCAAGTTCCACCTTCTACATGAAGACTGCCCTTCCTCCTTCCTCCTTCCCCCTTCCCCCTTCCCTGGCTGCTGGTGCTCTCCTTGTCTGTTATTTAGTCTGAGGGCCAGGACTAGATCATTCTAGTCATGGTTGCTCCAAAGCCCAACACAATGTCTTGAACTAGTAGGTGTTTAACAAAGGCCTGATGGTTTGTTAATTGATAAATATCTTTCCAAGATTGCTAAAGGAAATTCTGATTCAATAAGAGCTTTGTCTTCTTTCTATGTAAGCACACTCTCTCATGGCACTATGGAAAGTGTCCCAGACCTGGGCCAGTGAAACTCCCAGTGTCTGGGCTTTTCGAGGTCTACCTCAGGTGTCCCTTCTAGCTCTTGATCTGGAAGCCTTGTAGCCTGACTCTCAGATTTCAGATCATTGGCTCTTAGCCCAGATGCTAACTTGTGCCTCAACATCTCTGATGGATATTCACCTAGTCCATGTAACAAGGTTGTTGTGAGGAACAAATGAAAGAAGACTGAGAGGAAGGTATGCATCTAGCTATTGTTATTAAAAAAAAAAACCCTGGATGTAAATGACTTTTATAGTTGAGATTTATGATGGTGATGATGCAAATTTTCTGGATATTTTCCTTGATGTGTTAAAAAGAAACCCTCTGTATTTTCATTTTGTTAAGATTCAGCCATGCTAGATGCCTAGATCATAGGATTTGGGAAAGAGGCTTTATTGAAGCTAACATCTTCATTTTATGAGTGAGAAAACAGGTCTAGGGAAGAGGGGGTGATTTCGAGTAAGGAAATCATACATTTAAATTGGAATTTTATTGGAAAACTTAACTGGCAAGAATCATGTAGAGTTCAATCTCCTCATTTAAAGGTAAAAAAACCTGAGGCTTAGGGTTGTGAGGTGACTTGTCCAAAGTCATACAAGGGAGGTGGTTCAGTGACTAGAACTGTGGACATTGAAGCAGGGAGACCTGAGTATAGATTTGACATTAGAAATTTATAAGCTGTGTGACTCTGACTAACCTTGTGGTGTCTCAGTTTACCCATCTGCCAAACAGGGGTAGGAATGGGACCTAGTGTTGTGATCAGAGTTGTGATCAAAAGCACAACTTGATCAAAAAATAATAATGTGTGTAAAGTACGTTGCAAACTATGTAAATTCAGGCTGCAATAATAAAATGGCTCTGATAATGTGCCAGAGTTTAAATTGCATCAAGTGGTACATCTCTATTGCCATGAACTCCCTTTCTAGTTATTCTGAGAGGGAGATTATGCAATATTTCATTATTACATTTTCAGGTGAACAACTGAGTTTGGGAGAAGTTAGGAGACTTCCTTATCATCACAAAAGTAGGCAGTATCTTAGGTCACATTTGGCTCCAAGTCCAAGATCAGAATTGGGCTAACTGCTTTGACATTATTGTAAATTAGAAAGGACCACTTAAACACTTCCTACTGAAGGACTTTCATCCTCCCAGGTATTATACTGGTGCAAAGAATGGAATGATCACATTTTTCAAGAAGCTTCTGTTCTAATTTGTTCAATAACATGAATATGCCGTCATCTATCTGTTATTGCTGTCTCTGTCTCTCTTTCTCTGTCTCTCATCTCTCTCTTTCTCTCCCTCTCTAGTTCTCTTTCTATCTCATTCTCTCTCTCTCTCTCTCTCTCTCTCTCTCTCTCTCTCTCTCTCTCTCTCTCATTCTCTCTCTCTCACTATCTAGCTATCTCTGTCTCTCTGTCTCTGTTTCTCTCTCTATATGCACTTCTTTTTATGTATGTATGCACAGAAACATATATATGATAAAGAAAAAATAAGAGAAGCACATAATGTGTCTTAAATGCTGGTTGACAGACAGACTAAATATATTCATTAAAAATCATGAAATATAAGTTAATTTGAGGGGAATATGGAAAGGTTTCATGCAGAAAGTGGTGCTCGAGACAAATAAGAAATCTTTGATGATAAAGTGAGAAACAACTGAATTTCAGACCTAGAGGATAGCCAGTGCTTAGCATGGAAACCTGAGGCCAGCCTTGGGTACAGAACAGAAAGAAGCTAATTCTCTTGGATAGCTGAGAATGGGGGAGGAGAGAAGGGGAAGAGAGCAACCAGTCTCAGGTTCCTTATCTGCAAACTGGGGACTTGATTAAGACCAGGTTAAGATTTGCATCCTACCGCATTGCCAAAATTAGAAGATGGAACAAAAGTACAGAACTACTCATCAAGTCCTGATGATATAGAAGGCTCTGGGCTTTCCATGTTGTTATTTTTCAGAAAAAATAATTTGATTTCCTTTTATCATTTTATTGCTTTTGTCCCTGACAAGTGAGTAATGTCCTACAACTATGTAGATCCCATCACAGAAAGATGTGACCTTAATTACTCCCACCATGATTATATGTTAATCAGATCACAGTCAAATTAAAAAAAAAAAAGTCCATCTTGGTGGCGTTCATTACCGACGGCCATTGATCTCATCTTGACAGTTTCATAGTGCTCCCACCCAATCACCTTAATTGGGAAATGAGCCGGTTTGTCACATATTTAATAAGGAATTGTATTGGCCATCAGAACTGTTTCCCCATTGTTATCAATCAGTGCTTCCACATTCACAGGGGAGACCACATCATTATTCACTGTGAGACAGAGAAACAAACATCAAATTTAATTGCCCTAGCAGGCACTGGAGTCGTAATCTTTACACAACACTTAATGTTTTCATTACTTATCAATTCGCTCATAATTATGCGACACTTGCAAAGTTAAGCAGCTCACCAACAGTCAATCGTTCTTGTCTGTTTATGCAGAGATAAACAAAGAGATGTGGAACATATGAGAATGACTTTATTAACTTGAGTATTGTGTGTAATATGATGGATTTTGGTGTTGGATCGGCTCAGGAATACACTGCCCTAGATCTTTGGTGGAGGAGCTCACTTATAATGCCTAAAAAGTCCAAACCAAAAAGCTAAAAGAAATGGTTTTAAGAAGGGGAAAAGTAGACATATAGGTCCTTCAAATATAATTTAATATATATGCATATATAATTTATATCACATTTATGGGAACTATTATAGCTATGATACATATGGAGATACTCTATCATTAAAAGACTTCAACACAGACCGCCCTGATATTTCCCTTAATGAACAACTTTAATAACAGTGTTAATATTCTTATTCTACCTCTTGTTATTGTTAGTCTTGTTATCATAGCACTAGGTTGCGGTAGACGGAACAGCCGTCAGAGCCAGGCAGACCATGGTCAGCACCATGTTTGTGTGACCAAGGAAGTGCCACTGAGCCTCTTGAGGTCATAGGGATTCTCTGGAGATGAAGGACTTTTGTTCATCTGAATTATAAGAGGGAGTTTTTAACTAGGGCATCCATATCATAATAACACTGAAAGGTAGAGTGACAGATGCATTGTTAGCACATCTAGGAAAGTCTGGCTATAGCTAGGGCTGCAGATGGCACAGGGACCACTTTAGATAAAGATTTCATGCTGTAGAATGGTGTGTTTCCCAGGGGCACATCGTGGCTATCTTCAGAGGCAGTATTTGAACCCAGATCTTCCTTGTTCCAATTCTAGCGAATTATTCATTAGATGACATCAGATGAAGGTAGAATTGGGTCGTGCGTTGGTTCAGTCCTGGGCACATGCACTTCCCAAAGCAAGGAATTTATACTAAAACCCTATTTTGGAGGACCCTACTTCATTGGGTTGAAAAAAAGCATGAATTGGAAAAGTCTGTACACATGGGGTGTCTGCTGGGTGTTGTGGAGGACTGGACTCGGGATCAGGAAGACCTGAATGGAAATAGAACCACTTGCTAATGATGTGGCCCTGGGTGAACATTAAATTTCTTTCTATCTCAGTTTTCTCAGCTGTAAGATGAGAGTATTACTATCACCTATCTCTCAGGTTTGTTTTCAAACCCCAAGGAAATCTATGTAAAGCATTTAGTGGAATCAGATTTAGCAGAATTTAGACACCTTTGCTTGAAGGTGTTTTAAAAAGGCTTCCTTTCTTCCCTCCTCCCTCCCTCCCTCCCTCCTCCATCCCTCCTTCCTTCCTTCCTTCCCTCCCTCCCTCCCTTCCTTCCTTCCTTCCTTCCCTCCCTCCCTCCCTCCCTCCCTTCCTTCCTTCCTTCCCTCCCTCCCTTCCTTCCTTCCTTCCTTCCTTCCTTCCTTCCTTCCTTCCTTCCTTCCTTCCTTCCTTCCTTCCTTCCTATAAAAGCTCTGTTTTAACCTACTGACTTAGAAAGACTGGGGATCCAGGGCCCAAAGTGGCATTTGAAATTTACCTGTGCTCCCTTTAGAAAGGTTCCCCCAAGTTGGCTTTAGAGCGATGGATTTTTCAGCTCCAGAAACCCTCTAAAATATCTGTCAGAGTCAGGTTACTTCCAGATCTAGTTCTTGGAGCTGAGATTATTTCTCAGATTCATCAATGAGTTCCTGGTCAAACTTTTAGCAACAGCATCAATAACAATAATGAGCATTTATATAAGACCTTAAGATTTGCAAAATGCTTTGTGTATTTTTAATGTGTTTGTTCCCCACATCCCTGCGTGGTGGGTTTGATCACTCCCATTTTATAGATGAAGATTCTGAATTTTAATTAAGCTTAATGAACAAAATGTATTCTCTTTGTTGGATAATGAAGAAATACAATCATTCCATAGACTTGGGCTTTCCTTTCCTTAGGAAAAGCCATGCCAAAATGGTGGTTCAGCAGCTTCTGGGGATGGAGCACATTGTGTTCTTTTTGCTGCACTGTCCCTTTCCTGAAGAGAACTGGGTCAATGAATTTTACTCCTCTTTGCCTCAATTTTTTTAATTACCTGGGATAAAAAATACTGCTTTACTTTTATAGGGATTAGTCACTTAATTATTGTTAGTACTCACTGAAGAATGCAGAAAATATACATATATTGGCAGCAGGAAAACATACAAATGTTTTAGGCTTTACTATGACCCCTTCCCTTCCAAATAATAGGATCTTTGGTTTAGAGCTGGAAGGGAACTAAAACAAATGTTTTTCAGTTAAGAAAACTGAGATTCCCCCCCAAAAAAACAAAGCCCAAACCAAAAATGCGCTACACGATCACAAAATTCCAAGCTGGAAGGGACCTTAGGATCTGTTATTCAATTTTCCCATTGAGTTGATAAGAAACTGCTCCTAATCCACTAGTCTATGGAAAAGCTGGAAAAGAAACTAGAAGCCTTGACTCCAGCCTTATTGATCCATGCCTTTACCTCCTCTAAGTAAGTGGTCCATTAGAGCTAGTCCCAATGTGAGGTGAAGTCCTTTCTGATGAAATATTGGGCATTGGATAGCCAGTTAATAGAAGATTTAGTTTTCTTTCACCTCCCCATTGACTATCCTTACCTTCCGTTCCTGAAGCCACCATCGGGGCTTCATATTTTGGGAATAATTCCATGGATTTATGAAGGCAAATGCTTATGGAATTGCCTAAAAATTCAGGGTTGACGTGGATCCCCATGACCATCTTTATTAGTTCATGGCCCCAAATGAAGCCTCCTGTGATGCTGAACATTGATAAGGCAGCCTCTTCTAAAGACCTCCTTAAAAAGAGATAAGGCCAAAGATGACCTTATTCAGACAGAAATCTCAGAACTTAGACATCAGTTGTCTCTCCCTGTGTTCCCTAGAGCCTCCTGGTGGGAGGTGGTATCCTCCTTAATATGTGAAGGACCCTGGGTCTGAATCTGAACCTGGGCCTCTAGTGCTTATACCATTTCTTTCTTCTCCTGGGGCTTTAATTACCTCACATGGAAAATGAAAAGTCAGGATTCTAGAATGAATCTAAATCTCATTTGGCTGACATGACTTTAGAATCGGCTTCAGAATCAGAAAGGAAGTCAGAGACTTTCTAGCTAGGGTTCCTCACTGCAGAGAAGAGGAAACAGAGGAACAGGAAAGTGAAATGCCTAATCAGGTCTTTTTGAGGAGCAAGAATTCGGGGGGATTGGAACTCAAGATCTCAGACTCCTTTCAGTGCTCCATTGTTTTACAAATTAATTAGCCTTCCTATATCTCCAGCTAAGTCAAGGATCCTAAGATCTTTGAATGCAATTCGATTCAAATCAACAAACATTTGTTCGTTTTCTCAGATATGCCAGGCATTGCGCTAACTAGTGTTTTTTTTAATAACTTAGTGAAGATTTAACTTGTCAAACAGAAATACATTTCTGGCCATAAACTAACCCTTTTCAGTTCACATTTCTTACAGATATTTTTGTTTATTACTGCTATTCGATTTATTTATTATTTTTCATACACTTGGCAAATAGCTTTGGTGAGGTTGAAGATGGCAATTTGGAAACCTATTGTTGTCCTCTTAAGTTTTCAATCTACTGCTTTCTACTATTTGAACAATACTTTGAATAATACTTTGGGAAATAATGGAATTGAGGAAAAAGATGAGAGGGAGAGAGAGAGAGAGAGAGAGAGATTATTTTCCCCTAAATATGAGAAGTTTCTCCTAATTCTTTAATGTACATAAACTGCTACATGACATCATTATGTTAAGTTACAAATCATGTACATTATAAATTTTCAGACATGTATATATAATTTTATAGATAAATATGACTGTATATAGATAAAAATATATTTACATATACAAAGAGAGACAAGAGTCAGAAAGAGGAGAGGGAAGGAGTTACAAGGGTCATCTAACCAACATATTTTTTCAGTACTCTGATATTTCCTTCCAGATCATTTCTCCTCTCATTCTTTTTCCCTTCACCCTTATTTGTATTATTCTCTGTAAGAGCTGATTTTTCTCTTCAAACTAAAAACAATTCCCACCTCCCATTTACCCCCACCACAGTTACTCTTTATGGGCTCTCTCTTGCTTCGAAAAATAATTTGCTACTTAGGATGACTGCAGGCCATCTCTGATCAGGTGGCATGCTCGCAGAACTGGCAAGAAGTGCAGGGTTGCTCACGGTATTTTCCCTTTCCCAATATCTTCCATCAATCAGGATTTTGGAATCAATAGATGCCCCTTTCCTGGTCAAAATGTCTGTGACTCATTGGGATTCCATCAGTATTCAAACATTGCAGCTTGCTGATGATGAGAACCCAATATGACTTCTTTCTTAGGCATTTTTCATGAACTTCCATGGAAATGTCTCTCTCTATTTTTCTTTTGCATCCTTTTCCTCTGAAATAGTGTTGGAGGCAAGTTAGTTTAAACTCTGTTTGTTTAGACTCTGGTGTATTTCTGTCATTTTTAATACAGTGTCCAATTTAAAATCTTCAGCACACTTGCCATGCTATAAAACTATAACAAATTATCAAGCTCATTTACTCTGCGGCATAGTCGGCTTTGTAATTATCGAATGGTGGTAGTTATTGCGTGGCAAGATTGGCTCTTGGGTGTCGCGGAATGTGCTTCCATTTCAAGAATTGTAAGTACTATTCACTTGAAATTTAGAATGCAGTCATTCATAAAAATGTAAAATATGGTCCTGTCATTTCCTTCAACTTTCTGTGGGCATAGAAGGAACCACATGGCATTCTTTTTTTCTTTCATTTCTAGCATCCTTCCTTTTCTGCTGTGGCTGAGGGAATTGTATGGCTTTGATTTAAAATGTTATATCAAGCATTTAACCACCCATCCTTCAGCCTTCTCTCTTGAAAAAGCTTCATGTTTAGGTTCCTAAGTACATATGACATCTCTATAATTTATCAGTAACACATAGTAAAAGAGATGCTAAATTTCCTGGGATATCGTCAAGAAAAGTCCATCTTTTCTAAAATGTCTTTTGTTTACTGCTTCTTGATTGAGTCCTGAATTGTGATATTGCTCCAAACTTTTATTCCAAGAATCTTCCTTCATTGGGTTCAAATTTCCTCACCTTCAAATTCCAGAGGCACCCCAGAATACACATCATGGTTGAACTGCTTCTTTCTTTTGGAGACCATTTTTCGACCCAGTTGTAATGTGATTCCCTTGCTACATTCTGCCAATGCTAGTCGGAACTTTTAATGTCATTTTTTCATCATAGATAATTGTTCAAAATCGTAAGAATTTAAGCAACTTGCCTAGATTCACTCAGCTCATAGATATATTAGAGTAGAATTAGAACTTAGATCTTCCTTCCTTTGAAATCAGCTCTCCACCCACTATACCTTGAAATTGAAGGTATAATACATTCTGATCTTAGGAAGCATCAAAGAAAATCATAAAATCTGGGTATGCTCCTCTAACAAGCCACAAAGTCCATCCTTCAGAAGCCTTCTCATTGGACTCTGAGCTCTCCATCCTCTTGGGATCATGTTCTCCTTGCACGTTACCTCCTCTTCATCCTACCCGGTGCTGGCAATGGTGCCATGCATGATTGACTTGCTGTGTTCCAAGAAGAGTCACTTTTGGTATAAATCATCAAAAATTATTATTCTAAACAGTCCCCATTTAAGCAGCTTTAGCTAATGTGCAGATAAACATTAGTTTTTGGCAGCATTTAAGGACAATTATTTCAAAAGAATGAGCTTTGGTTTCTCCCTAGTGATTTACATATAAACATGCTTTGCGTAAAAAATAAAGGATGCATTTGGCTTCTACTTGGGATGTTGTCCCTAAGTAATTGTGCTTCTCATTCAGAAGAGAAAGCATGTCATGAGGATGCTGATTTTTGACAATAAATTGGCTTTCTGCAACTCTGACTGACTGGCCACATTTTCACTTGGATGTTCCACTGTCACCTTTAACTCAGCATGTCGAAAACCCAACTCGTTATTTTTTCACACTGCCCCCCCCCACTACCTCATATGTCAGTGGGTACCTTAAAATCCACTGCACAAATCCAAGATGGAGAGACATCATGATAGAGCAGGCACAGAGCAAGTTGGCAGACCATGAAGTCCCAGGTTCAAGTCTTCATTGACCCATAGTAACTATATGTTGGGCATAATCTGGGCAAGTCACTTTACTCTTAAGTGATCTAGGCAAGTTGCTAAGACTATATTTTGAAGAAAATATACTGAATTACAATGGTAAAGGGAGTTAACTCGGGATTCATAATGAAATCAAAAGTACTATCCAAAGTCTTATTTCTATGTCCAAAAGAGGGGAGGTATGGCTGGAGAGCATTTGAAAACAATGAAGATGTTCAATAGTGGGATTCAAATAAATTAACAACTAGTTTGCCGATCTCAACATAAAATTAGGTATCGGTTCTGCTGAACCAGTGTGAGCCAGCTGAATGGAGAAGTCATAGGGGTCTAGAGATTCATCATGTCAACACTGTCTCAAGAAAGTCAACGAAATGACTGGAGGATTAGACTGCATTTAGAAAGTCATATATTTCAGGAATATAGAGGTGACAGACCTCTTGCATCCTGCTCTGGATAGGTCATATTTAGAATACTGTGTTTGATTTTAATAACTTGATTTTAGGTAGGACATCAATGAGATGGAAATTATCCAGAGGAAAACATTCAGATGTGAAGGTTGAAGAGCTGGTGACATTTCTTGTGAACAGGATAAGGCTGAGAGACATTGTGAAAACTATTTTCAAATAACTCCTTACAGAGTAGGGACTTGACCTCTATTCTTTGCCCCAGAGGGAGGGACTGGGTGCAATCAATGTGAATTGTAGAAAAGGGTTGAGAAATGATGCCAGGAAAAATGTCCTATTTATTCGAAGTTATCCAAAATGGCCTTTTGAGAGAAAAAGCTGTGATTCACTCTTCACTAAAGAACAGAAAGAAACAAGAGCAAAGCCTTGATGGCCGCTTTTGGTGTCTGATGGAGATATGTTTATTCAGGTTTGAATTGACTCAGATGATCTCTGAGGTGCTAGCACCTTTCAGATTCTAGGATTCTTTGGTGACTATCAACTGTACTTGAACAAGAATATATTATATACATTTATAATATATTTACATTTATAAATTAATCTTTATATATATTACTATTTATATATATTATATATTTATATATTACTAATAATTGGTCATTCAGCCTATATAAAAGAAATTGAGGTTAGTCTGACATGACTCATTTTTCATGAAGGAAGATTGACTCATTTGATTAATATGTTTCTTAATAGTCACTAGTCAGACCTTTGAAAATATATTTTAAAATTCTGTTAGAATTTGAAGTCAAAATCATTGACTTGTTGCTGGTAGATTTCATTCTCCTCTTCTCTTGTCTCCTCTCCTCTCCTTCTCCTCTTTTTCTTCTTTTTCTGTCCTCTCCTCCTTCTCCTCTCCTCCATTTCATTTTTTAAAAATGACAATATTCTTCCCATGATCATGACTCATTTCTTCAATTATCCAATGTATCACCAAGCTCACTGACAGTGTTTAAGTCATGATATCTGCCATTCTTCTAATACCCGTGGACATTGCTCATCTGGCCCTGACCACTAGGACTCCTCAAGAGTAGTTAGATGCTTGTTTACTGTCTTCATACTTATCTTAATTAGCACCACATTATTCATCATTTTTGTTCTTTTTGTTCAATACAAAGATCATTTTCTTGGCTGAGAATATATAAGCAAATGATTCATTATCTCTTTTCTGTCGCCTCTTCTCTACAGTAGCAGCCCTAGCCATTCTCTGGGCTTATTTTCTTCTTCCAAGTTAGTGAAAATAGCCATATTTTGAAAATTTAATTTTTAGATTTAAATTTAATTTTTAATCTGTAGAAAAACAAACATTTACCTAATATAAGTAGACCAATAAAGATGATTACACATGCAACTGCAAAGCCATTAAATACCACTTGCCATTCTATTTAAATAGATGAGCTTATCATTTGCATTTCTTTATCTTCCTTCCCATATCCAAAAATGACCATTATTATACACAAATATGTGTGTATATAACTATATATAATCATTCTGTGCATATTTCTATTTGTCAGTTACTTCTATGGATTCAGATAACTTTATTTTCTTAGCTTCCCTTGCTATTCTTTTATTATCCTGATACTTAGAACTCCTGAAAATATTTCCATAGGACAGTGGCAATTTTTTTTTAGTTTTTTTTTTTTTTTTTTGCAAGGCTAGGGTTAAGTGGCTTGCCCAAGGTCACACAACAAGTTAATTATTAAGTGTCTGAGGCTGGATTTGAACTCAGGTACTCCTGATTCCAGGGTGTGTGCTCTATCCATTGTGCCACCTAGCTGATCCTAGCTAGGTAATTATTAAGTGCCTGAGGTTAGATTTGAACTCCTGACTCCAAGGCCTTTGCTCTATCCACTGGGCTACCTAGCTGCACCCAGGAACACATTTTTGCATTCATTCTACCTTATCAGTCATTACTAATATCTTCTGTAAATACTTATATGTATTCACATGTGTGTGACATATGTAGAAATACTTAAATACTTTGATTTTTTTTCCCAAAATTTCACAGTTTTATTCTTATGATCTCTGTTTTGTGTTGATTTCTTCTATGGAGTTTCTATGGACTCCTGTGTGTGCGTCTGTTCTCTGAATCCTTGACAATTTAATTTCTTCCAATATTGGGTGCATCTGAGATAATACCTGCTTCGGCAAATAGTTGCCCTGTAGATGTGAATCAGATTCCCACCGCAGACTCTGCCACTATTTTAAGGACAAAATATAATGGTAAAAGGCAAGGGATTATCTGGACTCGTTGTCCTTTAGAGACCTTATGATTCCAAGTTCATGTCTTTTGGAAACTGAGAGGCTGTCATTGAGCTAATGATTCCCCTAGAAGCTGATGTCAGTGGATGGAACATTCTGGGTATAGTGAAGAAATAGAAATAGAGTCCTATGGATTAGTCCTTTTAGGCATTTTGCAAAGGAAGAGATAGCAAGAAGCAATCAGTTTATTTCTAGAGTCCCATCTTCATTGCAATCAGTTTGTTTCTAGAGTCCCATCTTCATTTCTACAGGTCACAGTTTAGGAAGCACTCAGAATAGTGTTTTAGCAGAATTTCCTGCATATAGTAGGTTTAGAATAAATGTTTGTGGATTGATTGATTTGATTGATTGAAAAAGGATGTATATAAATTGGAGAAAAGTCAGAGAAGGACAACCAGGATGACTGTAGAATACTGATCCCATGCCTTATGGCAATGCTTTGAAGAAACTGCAAGTCTGCTTGCAGGCACCTGATAATTACATTCAAATACTGAAGGCTTAGACCTGTAGTGTGGACCTGGGTCAGGTCACTTGGTAGGATCTGAAGGTCAGAACCAGAAATACTAGCAGAAAACAGATAGAGATGAGGAAATTACTTTCAAACAATTTGAGTTCTCCAAAGAAATGGTGCTAGGCCATTTGCCAACAAGTGACCTTCAGGGAAAGACTGGATATAGAGGAGTTATCTGGGTTATGGAATAATGATTAAGAGAAGGTATCTTTTTCAGGTTTTGTCCAAGACATTATAAGGTTTTGGAGGATCTTCCAAATCTAGGATGATGCAATTCTTCAGAAAGTGCTCTTAATGGAAGTAGTCAAAGTTGAAAGAACAAAACTGGGGTAAAAATGCTGTCCATGTTGGTGTTAAAAAGTCTTTTGGGACCCGAGACATTAAACCACCATTTAATTCAAGTTCCTTGATGTTCAAAGATTGTCCAGTGTCAGTGTGGGTCATCTTTCAGATTGCAGATTCCCTCAGCTAATTTTCATCTTGGGTTTTGATCACAAATCATCATTCTTCCTGCTACCTCAGGTCTGTCCTTGGATAGACCTGACCTCAGGAG
Organism: Macrotis lagotis; assembly: GCF_037893015.1. Lineage (NCBI taxonomy): Eukaryota > Metazoa > Chordata > Mammalia > Peramelemorphia > Peramelidae > Macrotis > Macrotis lagotis. Next base: position 4,251,341 of record NC_133659.1, read on the forward strand.
AGAAAAAGCTCGAGGTGACTACTGAAGCCTTGAGCACATTTTCCCTTCAACAGATCTTACAATTTGGGGCTTCCAGGTTGACACATGTAGGAGGAGAGCCTTCGATCCAGACAAGATGTTCTTGTAACCTAGTCATCAGAACTGAATAAGGTGATGGTCAGAGTTTATCAGATTCACTTCTCAGTAATATAACAGCCACATAAACCCTTGTAGACTTGTTTCTCTTCAGCATAAGCATCCATGCAGGAAGAAAAAAAAACACCACTAGTGACTATTCGACTTTGGACTTTGTCATCACATCAAATGTATTCATTCATATAGATCAGTCACTCAATTGATGAACATTTATCAAATATCTTCTCTGTTCTAATCCCTATGGTGAGTAGTAGATACAAGGAAAAAATTAACCCCACCCACAAAGAGTTTATCTTCAATCTGGGAAATAACCTGTGAATTATGAGTCATGAGCTACCATCCATAGTGAGCAAGGACTAAAGTCAGAATTCATTGGATCCAGCCCCATCTCTGTGAATTACTATATATGGGATCTTGGGCAAGACACTTAATCTCCCCATGCTTCAGTTTACTCATTTATAAAATAAGAATAGCCTAGAGGACTTCTGAAATTCTTTCCAACTCTAAAAATATGGTTCTATGAAACTAAACATGCTAAGTGTATGTATTTTAAGAAAATAATTAAATCTTTAAATCTATGATCCTATGTATATTCCTTATTTAATTAAATTAAATCCATATATAAATTAAATACCTACTTTTGAGATGAATAAGTAAAGCTAGGAAGGGTCTCAGAGTTATGCAATCCAACTCATTTCACAAATAAGAAAATTGAAAACCATAGTTTCAATTATTTGCCAAAGGTCATATGGGCAGCAAGTTGACACCAAGTACTGGCAATGTGATGGAAAAAATGACAGTACTTATCCTCACTGAGTGACTACATCCAGATTAATAAAGTCTGTACAACAGAACACAAAAGATTTGTAGGAAAGGAATTGTTTCAACAACTTGGTTCAGACAGCCCCTGGTAGGAGGCACCCCTTGAACTGGTTCTTGTCTCAGTCGATTTCTTGTTTTCCTCCTTCTTTAACCTGTCACCTGAGCCCAGAGTTGGAATGATTCAATGCAGATGAGTTATGAGGGTTAATTCCATGGGAGATTTTGTTTGAGGTCACCCCAAACCCTTTGGATTCTCTGTGAGTGGTAATTGCAGCAATTAGAATTATTTTTTTTAAATTGTCATTGCAATTGTAGTAATTATAACAGCATGAGTTGTTTCTGTTTGCTTTTCCTCTTCTCCTGCTGTATATGCCATTTTGAACCCTGGCAGGTTAACTTTATTATTGCTATAATTTACCCCTCAACTTGAAATCTGTAGATTTTGCAAAGTGTGGATATCAGCCCCATAAGCTGAGAGACATTTTTTACAGCATGCATTAATAATAGTTACCAAAATCCATAGTTATCATTAAATACTATTCGTGGTTTCATTTAAATGATCGTGTATTAAAGTCACTTTTTTTACATTTTCAGTATTGGACTCTGAATGTGGATGAATGGTTCCCTTTCAGAATTGGAATCATAAACTAATGACATTATTTGGGGTGGTCTCTGGATAGTTGTTGTGTGAAGGCTATATGTAAAGTTACAGAAGTCCAGTACTTTTGTTATTACATTTAAGCGGAAAAATCTAGTTTTATGTGTCTTTAAGTGTCTGGTCTATGCCTACTATTATGCTGTGTGAGAGCAAAAGGATGAAAACATGGTAGTTCCTTCCCTCATGGAGCTTATAATCAACCTCCTGGATAAGTTCAGCGTGTCCACAGATAAAGAAATCTAAAGTAATTTAAAGAAATTATAATGAAATAATGCTAATAACTGGGTGAGTGGAGATCTATGCCAGGACAGATCTTAGGGAAAAGGTGCCAGCTGCTTTAGGGTTCACTTGGGTAAGAAGATAACACAAGCAATCCAGCATGATAGAATTTCTTCTAAATTCAAAAGATTAAGAAAGGAAAGTTGATACACTCAAAACAAAAAAACACACAAAACTGGATTTATGTCTATGTTTGGGTGTAAGAATTAGAGATTTGTTTTTTTCTCTTGTCAAAAGTTAAGTCTTTTTTGTTTGTTTGTTTTTTGCTTTTTTAATAAGATCTGTGTTCCATTTTGGAATTTTTCCCTGCTTCCCCTTCAGTGCTACCAAGACAATTCATGTTGCCATAGAGGGAAATGGTCATAAGGTATGAATTTGGTAAAGTAGCCCGTCTATGTGAATTTGCATTTTTTAAAGTTGTAATTATGCAAAATACAGTAATTGGTTCCAGTCCATTGCAAATATGCAGTCTGTGTTTGAATAATACACTTCATGAAATTCATTACTTCCATTAATCAGACCCTAGCTCTTTCTTCACCTTCAGGGTCTTGTCTCATTCCACCAGCGGTCCATTACTGTGACTTTCATTTGTGGGTTCTCTTTTAATTGTCTCTCATAATTGTTTCACTGCTTCCTCTCATAAACTGCTTGTCTATCATGGCATCATCCATATTGTCAGTCTTGTATATCGGCCCTTGTCCAGCTGTTGAAAATCACCTGTTTTTACGTGCTTAGTGCATATTTAGGTTTAGAGACAAGAGAGGAATATTCACCTTTCTTACCTATATGCATTCGAGAAGCAAAACATTGAAAATCTAGTAAGTCAAGGACCTTTTTCTAACATTGATAGCTACAATTTATTTAGTGCCTTAAGGATTCCAAACAATTTTATACACTTTCTACAGTCCTCATAAAGGACAACATAAAAATAAGTAGGTACATAGGTCACAAGATCATAAAATCCTATATGTGGAACTGAAAGGGGCCTTAGAAGTCATTCACTTGAACCTCTTCACATTTACCATAAGGCCAGAAGAGGTTGGATAACTTCAGTCAAATGAAGGGATGGGTATGACTCAGGCACTTTGCTAAGTGATAGGCTTGCAGAGACAAACAAACAAATAAAGAGAGAAAGAGAAAGATGGAACCATTCTACCAGGGAAGAAAACAGGTATGTGAAAAAAAGGAACAGCTACACATGACATCACAGTACACAAAATGGGGCTAGACCTGAAGCCCTATGTCCCTCCTTATTTATTGCTCGTCATATTTTGATATAAAGCTGTACCTGAGGCCTCATTGGTTTAGGGATGTGTCGGTAAGGATATCTGTACCAGTGCAGAATATGGACCCAGAGTCACAGAGAAAAGACTTGAACCCAGGTGCTCTTGAATTCCAAGTCAATTCTCAATACACTAGACCTAGGCAGCTTTTCAAACACACAGGCAACTTTTTGTCTATCTATGTGTATCTAGCTATATATCTCTCCACACTGACACATACAAACATACTCACATGTTCACCCTCAGAGTGGCACTGCCCTTCTGGTTATTCCATGAACAAGACCCTCCATCTCTCAGCTTCTCTCTGGCAGGTACCCCCTGTCCCCAGGCTTACCCCTTCTCTCTGACTACTGACCTCCCTGGCTTTCTTTAGATCCCAATGATAATCCCACCTTCTCTAGGAAGCCTTTCCCAACCCCTCTTGCTTCTTCTTCTAATTATTTCTTACATAATTTTTATACAACTTGCTTTGTATTTGTTTGTTTATATACTGTTTTCTTCATTAGATTGTTTTGTTTTTGTTTTTTTGCAAGGCAATGCAGTTAAGTTACTTGCCCAAGGTCACACCGCTAGGCGGATTTGAACTCAGGTCCTCCTGACTCCAGGGCCAGTGCTCTATCCACTGCACCACGCCGCTGCCCCTCCTTCATTAGATTGTAAGCCACTTAAGGGCAAGAACTGGCCTTTGCTTCTTTGTGTTCCCAGAGCAGCATCTGCTTAATAATTATTGATTGATGGATTGATTGATTGTAAAGGTAATTTCTAGACCTAAGGGAGACCCCGATATCTAGGTATAAATGAGCCAAGGCATTATGTGGAAGTGAATTGGGATTGAACTTTGTAGAAAGCCAAGGGTTTGAAGGGCTGGAGTTGAGGTGGGGGTGAGCATTTTAAGCACATGATAGAGCTGGAGGGGTGATTTCACCTATGAAAAATATGAAGCTTAGAATGCTGATGTGACTTGCCCAGGGTCATACTGCCACAAGTTCTAACTCTGTCCTTGCAGATTTCAAGGTTTGTACTTTTCCATGTTAAAATATCAGCCCATAACTTAATCCTTTCAAGAACTTCCCCATCTAGCAAGTGAGATTTTAGTATGATATAGCTTCTCCTGCTCCTCTTCCTCTCCCTCCTCTCATTCTCATCATCCTCAGTCACAACAATAATTACTATTATTTTATGTTAGAGGCTTCTTTACCTTCCCTCTCAAATCACAGACAAGTATATGTTCTATATTTTTATAGTAAACAAATATTTTTTTGGGGGGGGAGGAGAGAATAACCACTGTGTGGGTCTCAAGAACTTTTATAAATATTATTGATCTCCAAAACAACCCTGTGAAGTAAAGATCATTATTATTCCCATTTTACAATAGAGGAAACTGCAGCAGACAGAAGTGAAAGTGACTTGCTCAAGGTCACACAGCTGAATGAGTGAGGTCAAATTTGAACTCAGGTCTTCCTGATTCCAGGTTAATTATTCTATCCACTATACCACCAGCTGTTCCTAGAAATGTCTAGAGTTTAAAAGGATATTATATGTCAGTTAGCCAAATTTTAATTTTTACAGATGGAGAAACTGAGGTCTTGAGATTATGATTTTTTTCAAAATCTCACAGATGGGAACTAGCAGAAGCAGAATTTAGAGTCAAGCCATTCAAACCCAGGATTTATTCCACTATCCCATGCTCATTTACTAATTCTTTTCAAAATTTCTTTCTTTATGAATATCATGTAATAGCAGCCCTGAACAATCCCCCCCCTTCCCATATCAATTTGAATATAACCAGGATTTCCACATCTTTCAAAAAGAAAAAGGTGAATGTAGAACTGAAGAAAGTCCTAGTGACTTGTCAGTGATGTTCAGAAGAGGATGACATTCTAAAGATTAGTTTACTAGGACAATGATTCCCAGGAGACCAGACATGACAGAGCAGGATTCCAGGCTGGAAAATGAAATGCCACATTGTTTTAGAGTCATAATTAACGTTCCCATGATACTCGATAGCCTCAGCACCTGGGACAGCACAGTGGTCCCATATTGCATTGTTTTACATGGCTGCTCTCTCTCTCTCTCTCTCTCTCTCTCTCTCTCTCTCTCTCTCTCTCTCTCTCTCTCTCTGTTTCTCTGACTCTCTTATCTATTGCCTTTTTCCCTTTCTCTCTCTCTTAATAATTGAAAAGGATATTTAAGTACATTTGGGTTCATTTTAATATGCCATTTATATAGTGTTTTTCTGTATGTAAGAAAGATTTGTCCTTGTAGGTTATGGAAGTTTAAGACTGTTGGACCAGCCCGTATCACTGTGCAGGCATGAATGAACACAGATATTTATTCGAATACTCTCACATATGAATATCCACGAATATTGAGATATAGACACATACATATGTAGGTGGGTACTTATTTTTCCATTGTTCGTATTCTTCATGAACTCAAGAGACAGCTGAGGCTATTTGAACCCCTAGGTTCAAGATAGTGGAGGTTATCTGGAACCCAGAGGAAGAATTCCAAATGATACCTGTTGTTGGTACTTTGTGTTGACTTGTCTGCTTACATGTGGAAACCAAAGGGAGGAATGAATATTTCTATTCTGGCTTTCCCTCAGTGCTAATGGGTTGGTCCTTTGGCCAGGAGACTTGGTTTTGCCTATAATTTCTTTGGAGAGCTCTCAATAAGGCATTTCTTCTTCCAACTATGAAAAGAAATGGGGAATTTATGTCATTGAGTCATCGATTTGCTCGGGGTGATGAGGGTCTCTTCATCCTCCTCTTCCTCCTCACTTATCTAGTGCTTTGGGGTTTGCAAAGCATTCTATATCTATTGACTGTTTGTCATAACAACCCATTTTATAAATGAGAAAAATGAATCTGAAGGAAGTTAATTGACGTGGCCAGGAAGTCTTCCAACCCTCAAGGGCAATACTCTCCCCTTGACACCATCAACAAGTCCCATGATTCAGTCCAGGGCACTCTAACCTGAGGCCCACTCTGTCTCCAGTTGGTCAAGGTGCTGCCTAATTGTGTTAAAAACATCGTCATTGTTGAATTCAAAGTGGAGGCTTTGAGAGGGTTTCTCTGGGGGAAAATATGGGGAATTGACATGTCACTGAAGGAATATAAGGCTGCGGGTCAGAGGTGGCATTCCACGCCTTCCTTGGCAACTTCTTCAGTTTCCTACTGGGCTTATTTGTTTTCTGAGGAAAACCTCGTTTCTTGAAGCAGGCCTATAGTGGACCCATGTGTGATCCTCTTGCTGCTGCAAACCTCATAGTAATTAAAGAAGGTAATTAAGTAGCTTGTAGCCATTTTTCATATGATGCTGTTGCTAGGTTGGATAATGGTCAGAGCACTGGAGACCCCACAGAGCAGCAATTTTCCTCCCTTTCCCTAATAAAGGAAATTTGTAGTTCTCTCCCTCAATTTTTAAGAACTTTATTTTTCCCTCTTTCCTTTTTAATTTGGTCACAGCAATCATAGCCTCATCTTGCTAATTGTGAAATGCCTTAAAACCAGGAATTCATTTTATTCTGCAAAAACCAAAGTGCATAGATTTGCATTATTAAATTCAATTATTCATTCAATCAAACATCCAGCATTTATTACTCACCATATGCCAGTCACTATGCTAGACACTGGAGAGAAAGATTCAGACAAATACAGAGTGACTTTGGACTTCCTCCTACTAGCTGCTTCTTAAATCTTTTTTTTTTGTAAGTGTCTATTTTTACATGTACATTTTATATACATTCTTAATATATACATTTTTACATATGCATTTTTAATCCTCAATTTCTCCTCTGAACTCCCGAAGTCCCAGAAGTGGAAGCACATTGAAACATATGGTCTTCTAGTAGACTGAAGGCTCCTTCTGGTAGGGGATTGGTTTGCTTCCTTCATAGACACAGAATTGACCATTGTTCTGAACACATGGTATTGATTAATAAATAATTATAGATATAAAATGATCAGCTTGAAAGTTAACTTCTCTTTTTCAATGTATGTGAGTTCCTGTGTGTTTGGGGAACAGATGACATTGAAAAAAAAGCTTTTAGGGGGCAGCTAGGTGGCACAGTAGTTAGAGCACTGGCCCTAGAGTCAGAAGGGCCTGAGCTCAAATCCAGCCCCACATGCCTAATAATTTTCAAGCATGGGCAAATCACTTAAACCCATTTCCTTAAATAGATAAAAATTAAAAATAAAAGGAAAAATATTTTAGAAGAGAATATATATTCCCTCCCTTCCTCCTCTCTTCCTTCCTTCTTCTCCTTCCTTTCTCCCTCCCTCCTCCCTCCATCCCTCCCTTCTTTTCTTCCTTCCTTCTTTCCTCCCTTTCCTCCCTCCCTCCCTTCCTTCCTTCCTTCCTTCCTTCCTTCCTTCCTTCCCTCCTTCCTTCCTTCCTTCCTTCCTTCCTTCCTTCCTTCCTTCCTTCCTTCCTTCCTTCCTTCCTTCCTTCCTTCCTTCCTTCCTTCCCTCCCTCCTTCCTTCCTTCCTTCCCTTCTTCCTTCCTTCTCTCCTTCCTTCCTTGGTTGTTTCTTCTTTTTTTCCTTTTCCTAATATCTGTTCTTTTAGAAGTTAAAGTCAGTTGAACACTGTCCTTTCAAAGATATCGAGTCTCTTAGAAGAGAAACCAATCCATTTCTTTGCTAGGTGCAGTTGCCATTGTGCCCTCTTGCATCTGTGTTGTGATTTAAGTGTCACTAAGGAACTGAATTTTTGACGTATGATATAATAATAATTGCCTACATTTAGATAGCACCTACAATGTTCAAAGCAGTGTTCTAAGTGCTCCAAATTACTCTATCATTTGATCCTCACAACAATCTTTGAAAGAAGGTGCTATTTTTATTCCCCTTTTACAGATAAGGAAATTGAAGCAAAGAGTAATTTGTCCAGGGTCACCTAGCTGGTAAGCATCTAATGCTGGATTTGAACTCAGTTCTTCCTGGGTCTGGGTTCAGTGTTCTGTTCATTATATTATTTTGGTTCTTGGCTTATGGCCTTAAATGAGAAGTTCATATATTTTTCTATCATACATCATGTTTAAGCAGAGAAACCAGGTACTATTTTGGTGGTAATTCAACATCAACACTTGAGGATTTATCGTTCCCTTACTCATGGATGCTTTAAGGCAAGTATGACTCTCCTCCTAAATGAATGCATGAAAAACCATTGAATATGTCTTGCTATGGACTAAGCTCTTTGTTCCTTCCTTTCTCACTTAAGAACTGAGGATTTCAAGAGAAAAATTGAGATAGTCCCTGCTCTCCAGGAGCTCCCAATCTGATGATGTCACTTTGGGACAATGACAACTGCATCAGCTGGAAAGGGTGTATGGGTAGCCTCTTCTTCAATGTAATTTCTATTGAGAAAACTATCTGAGTTTCTGGTGTGGAACTATCTGACAGTGACAGGGACTTTGGCAACCAAGGACTTTCTCTTCTAAATCTCTAGCTATTGTGGCTATAGATCCCAAAGCAGCAGTCCTTCTGATCTTGCCTTTCTTTAAGGGCAGCTTTCAGGATGGGGTAGGTGGGCCATGGGGTGGCAACATTGCTATTCCTGAGGTTCTTGGGTTCAGGACTCTGGGCTAACTCCATGAGAGTCTAAAGGGTTATGTTTTAGATCAAGTTGATGGTGATGATCTGACTTCCTGCCACTTGTTGCCTCTTGTTTCTCCACAATGCTTTCTTTCCTACTCTGTGGGTGGCATCTGGTTGATCATTAATGGGGGTGGTTGGATTCCTCTTTATAGGATCTCTCTCTTGGATTTGAGGTCTGTGATGGAAGCAGAACAGGTAGTTTAGGGGGATACTTTAACTCCCAAGGTTTTTAACCCATTTTCTAGTGGTGGGAATTAGTCATCAGTCACTACTTAATGATAAGGGATGGGGACTCTCCTCAACAATCTCCCCTCATAATGATAGCCCCCAAGGACTAGGCAAAGTCAGTCTCTCTCTCTCTCTCTCTCTCTCTCTCTCTCTCTCTCTCTCTCTCTCTCTCTCTCTCTCTCTCTCTCCCTCTCCCTCTCCCTCTCCCTCTCTCCCTCCGTCTCTCTCTCCTTATATGCATATAAAATTAATAATCTATCATCTATCTATCTGTATATCTATATTGAAATATTAATGTGTATACTCTCTTATGTTAAAGAATTTTCCATTTCATTGGTTTGGGGTTCTTCCCAAAAGGATATGGTTTGCATGATTTTCATGTTAGTAAACAGGGTCAATGACAAGAAATAAAATAAACTGAATTTCAGAAAATTATCTCTTGTTGGTTATCCTACTGATAAAGAGTATTTGTTGAATGCTTACTCTCCTCCTCCTCCTCTTCATCCTCATGATTCTGGAGGTTGTCCTTTTCATACCTCATATGTGCCAATCTGTTGACAAGCACACATTGAAAGGCGGTCTACTTTTTGTATTAATACATTCATACACACAGAAGATCCTAGATATCAACCTAGGAAGGACCTCAGAAGGTCCATAAAGGGGCTATGCCTAAAGCTCATTATGTTCAGAATCTTCATTTTATCAATGCACAAACAGAGGAAAAGGGATGTGAAGCCACCTGCCAGTAATATCAGGGGCAGGTTTTCATTTCTGACCTGGAGATGTTCCATTTCCCAAGTCTTCTAGGCTCTCTCATCTATAAATAGTGTTATGTATGCTCGATGCATTTAATGTTGCTATGATTATCTTTGGCTAAATGGTAGCCAGGACCATAGTCTACTCAACCTAACCTCTCCGTGTTCTTTGCTACTGATCCTTCTGCTTCCTTCTTATTTTCCTGAGTGTCTCAGGGCAGAAGAGTCCAGTTCCACTGGCTATAGCTCGGGCTTCAATTGCTTTTCATCGCAATGGGGGGAGTGGATGGATGGCCTTGTATTAAGTGAGGAGGGAGGCTGGCGCAATAGGTAAAAGACCTATTCATCTGAGGACAATATTAGAACATTGCTAATTCAGAATGAATATTTCAGCAGTGACTTGCAAGCACCACTTGCTGGATTCCACCACCTCTCCTTGAAAGCTCAGTATTTACATTATTCCTACTCCAGTGATGGATGATTCAAGCTCCAGGAGACTTGAGTGGGGTTTGTGGGGCCAACTGCCTCCTTCTGCTTCCTTATGAATAAAATAAACAGAAAAAATCCCTGAGTGCACAAATGTTTCCCTAATGACCAAGAACAGATCCATCCTTCGCATATCTCCTTCGCACAGTGGCTGTACACAAAGGCCCTGTTGGTTCCAGATTCTCTGTAGTGCGCGGTAGGTTGTCAGTTCTTGATGAAAATTAAACAATAATAACAAATTGGTGATCCACAGGGAAGGCGCATGGCAGGCTAATCTGGCCTCCTCTGAATGACCATCCACAAGATTGGCTTCCTTTCATCGTGCTCAATTGTGTAACCAAGTGCTTGAAGTACCCCAGGAAGTGGCTTTGTCCTCCCACTGTAGGGGTTTTGTGAATGTTTATTTCCAGGCCTTTTTATGTAGCTGCTTTCACAAGAGCAGCTATGCATGAATCAAGGAAGCATGGGGAAAGGGCTGCCATGAAAGGCAGCCTCAAATCTCCCAGGGAACAGTTTTGTAGGCAATAGAGCCCATGAACAGCTAGGGTTATTTTTTATCCACCATCATTTGAAGGAGCAAAGGAGAGGCCATAGAGGTTTCTGTCCCCTTCAATTCAACTCAACTCAGCCTGCATTGTGTTCCAAGGCCATTTCAGGCACTGTGCTAAGTGTTGGGCATGCAAAGACACTCAGAGGGCCAGCCCTCTGTTCCAGACCTGCAGCATTTTTTACCCTGGACCATTTCTTTCTAATTGGTCTCCATGCTTCCAGTCTTTCCCCTTTTCAGTATCCCCTCTACACAGCTGCAAAAATAATATTAGTGAGGCAGAAATCTTATCATGGGACTTTGATACTCAAAAATCATCACCCTGAGCCCTTGGTTTGTCATTTGAAGTTCTCCCTGTTCTTTCTTGAACCTGCCTTTCTAGACATATTTCTTATTACTTCATTTCATATACTCCACAACCAAGGCAAACTGACCTGACTATAATTCTCCTAAACAGCTTTTTATCTTCAGTATTCTTGCCTTTGCATTCTTATGTCATCAATCAGTTAATAAGTATTTCTTAAGTGACTGGTGTGTGCTGGGTCCTATACTAAGCCTTGTGAATACAAAAAGAGGCCAAAACCAGTCCCTGCCTTCAAGGAGCTTACAATCTGATGGAAGAAACAACACCATCGTCCTTTAAGGCTCATTGTTGGTTCCACCCTTCTTCTGATTATTAGCTTTCTCTCTTTTCAGAATATCTTCTCTTTTCTTAAAGCATTGTAGCATTAGAATGCAGTAGAGAGAACTACTTAGTACATCCGCTTCCTGGTTGCGACTCACTGCAACACTAAACACATCATCCATGTATTAATCACCCATATTTAATTTTATTATAGGAGCAGAGATCTAGAAGGTCCAGCTGTCCTACCCCAACACAGAAACTTTAGGGATGTCATCCGCATGAGTTGCAATAGTCCAGAGTTCCTCACTCTTCCTGAGAAGACTGGTCCTTAAATGTAGGGGGTCAGCCCATCACTGGCATGTATCAGAAGTCTTTCCAGATGGGCAGACTTGCCTAATTTTGTGCTCTACTGACAGACACAGCATTCAAGGACCCTTCTGCACCATGCCTGGGTCATAATATTGTTTCTTGGTAGTTCCTCTTTTGGCTTTTGGGGTCAAGTAATGGTTTTATCTGGTTTATTCAATTCCATTATAATTGATTAAATTTATTTCAATTGACTGATGTTGTACTAGGATTAGGAAGATCAAAGCAAAATAATTCTTTTACCTTCAAGGGCTTTATGTTGGTAGGGACAGAACACATGCGTTGAGAAGACACACACATGTATTCATATACAAAATAATTTTGCTGGCAGAAGATGAATCACAATCTAGGAAGTAAGAAAAGATGTTGAAGGAAATGGCTGATGTGTTCAACCTTGGAGAGAACTTTCCTTAACCAGTTTAGACCCTTTGAGCTTTGTCTATTTGCAATTACTTGATTGCACCAGGATAGATAGATAGATTGAGTTGATTGAATGTAGGAAATACTAGACTCTTTCTTCCCTTCTGCAGGGGATTAAAAACAATTTCTTAGAAGACATTTATGACCTAATTGTAAAGGACACTTGATTTTAGTTCTATTTTGACCCTGCCGATATTGTACTGTGTTGTGTTGAACAAAGCATTTGACTCCCTTTATGCTTTGCTCTAGAAATGAGAGGATTGGCTTTGGGCATCTCATTGGCTTCCCAACCTCGGCATTTAATTTGAGCTATGTTGAAAAGTCAGGTAGATATAGCAGTTATCAAGATTTCTGAGTTTTTGCAATAGTTTTCTTTTGGGGGTGGGGAGAATTGCAGGGAATTCTATGCTTAATAAAAGAACCAAGCAGGAAATGCCATCTGCATGTCCACCCCTGGTACTATCAAAATGGATGTATGTCATTTATGTGACCACTGGGTCATCTTCAAAATGAAATGCAGAATTGGTGCAACTTCAAGTAGATTGGAAGATATTGGTTTGAAAGAACCAGGAAAATTCGGTGACTATATATTCCTCCTCATTTCTCTCTTTCACCCTTTCCCTGCTATTCTTTCAGTTTTCTTCTCTGCTTTATTGGCCATTCAAAATCCAGAGGAGATTAACTTTAACCTAAACCTAGGCAGCCAATTTTTAGAGGATAATTTCAATGTCGCCTACAGGATGCATTCTTCTGATGGTGATTTTCAGATCTCATTTATTTTGTCCCTATAAGTATTTTCCTGCTCTCTAGAAATAGATCCAATTTTACCATTTGTACTATGTGGATGGGGTGGCTATTTCAAGATGAGTTTACTTCTAATTAAAAGGTTGTTAGAAGATATTGTTAGTGGTTTAGGGGTTTCTCTGGGAATTGACAAGTAATGAATAGCTTCCTTTGATCGTGCTTTTCAACATACAGCTGGGTGAAAAAAAGCAACTGCAAAGGGAATTCGATTTTATTTATCATTCATTTTGACTTGTTCAGCAGATGTTTTCTGAGAACCATTGTAACCTGCTTAATTTGTCTTCCTATAATGGGACGCAGATAGCCTCAATTAACAGACTGATTAGTAAGTTCTTTAATGAGTTTCAATAGTTTTCCTCATTATTGCTGATACAGTACACTAAGTCCTGGAAACTGGGATTTGAACATTATTAGTTCATAAAACTCAAAGCATTGCAGAATTGCTTCGCTATGGCATATTTGTGGTTTATTGGTTCCTTCTCTCTTGTGTCCATATGGAAATATTTACTACACAAGCCACTGGGACCATGGGAATATGAAAGTCTGGATTTGTATACTTTGTAAATTTCATTCACACGTATATAATAATCACCTAAAACTTCCCAAGCTCTCTTCGGACACCAGAAATATAAAGATCACCACCACTGCCATCCCTGTTCCCATCCCCATCCCCATCCCCATCCCCATCTCCAGCACCAGTACCAGCACCATCACCATCACCACCATCATCATCAGCTGATGAGTTGATGACAAATGACAACAGCAAAACAAGGCCTTGCTCTAAATTTGTAGAGACTTTGAAAACATGCATGTAAGTAGATGTGAAACAAATATAATGTAAATATAAGGAAAGAGGCAATGAGCTGTAATGGATCAAGTCCTGTCCACAGAAGCAGCAAGTTCATCTTCCTTCTTGGGCACACATTGGCTTTATGAATTTAGGAAACTCTTTTGAGGTTTTATTGCTCTTGGCCAGTGTGGTCAAACTTCAATTGGAACAGATGTCTGTAACTCTCTATATCTATATTTTATCTACTCTATCTATCTATCTATCTGTGTGTTCCATCGTTTTTGGATTTGTGTTTACTTTGATGTGATTTATATGACAATATGCTTTACACAATTAAACATATATAACCTCTATCAAATTGCTTACTATCCCAGGGAAGGGAAAGGTGAGGGGGGGAGAGAAAGAAAATTCAGAATTCAAAAAAATGTTTAAACAAATGTGAGAAAATATCATTATGAATAACTGGGAAAAAATAAAATATTTTAAACAAGAATTAGACCCTTATTGGCCATACATTAATTCCAAAAATAATAATTAACATCTTGTATATTATATTTCATTAAAATAAAATAGATTTCTCTCAATTACATTTTATTTTGGTTTAGCCTACTGAAGAGTTTTGCCAGGGTTTGCTGTCTAGGCAACTCTCTAAGACTATAATCAGTCAGGCACCTGGTCATAGAGAAGGTGCTTACCTCCAAAGCAGAAGTTTTTCAACTGAAAATTCCCCAAACCAGTGATGCTATCAATCTTGTGCCTCTCTCTAGCCTCAATACAGAATAATTCATTGGGATGGAGTGGGGAGCCACTGCCAGCAAAGGCTAACATAAAATGTGGCTCAGTGATGAGAATATTAAAGGGCTGGGGAATGGACCAGGTCATGACCCACTAAAGAACTATTTATGGCTTCTTGGTCAATGCTGAGTTCTAAGAACCAAATCATAGTGGAAGCTTGAGTTAATGACAAATTCAAAGCATTTTTTCCTCGTCAGTGAGTTTAACCAAGCTTCTTTTTCATCATATGAGTAAGAAGAAAATAAAAAAGTTTCATCATGGGGAAATAAATCAAATTTTAGAGTAAGCAACTGGTCCATTGAAACATTAATTTCCCTAAATAGTTAAAAAATAGTTTTACTCCATAAGGTGAATTGTAAATTTCCAGTGCTCGTTATTGAATACTAAGCAAATGAATGCACTTCCCTTTACTTTCTTGAACTTTTCTAAAAGACCTTTTAAAAACTCATAGATCTTCTAAAGAGAGTAGGATCATGAAACATAACGTTCTAGGGTGGTGAAATGGGGAACTGTGGTCAGACTATTCCTTTAAAGTTTATAGCCTACTTCTTTTCTCTTTCTCAGAGACACATTTATTATTAGAATTTCAGTATACAAGATCCAGATAAGAGGAGCCCAGCGGTTTAAGAGAAACTTGCCTATTCCTGTCAGTTTTCTATTTTTTTCTTCTCCTTGCAACATTTTATGAAACATAGTTTCGTGACATTTCTGGAAGTCTGTGTCCTGAAGCAGATGGCTTGTTAACCTTGTTCTGTAGTAAGCTCATTCATGCCCATGCAATATTAAAGTTTTTCCCAAGTCTATGAATTATGAAAGAATGCTGGATGCTTTTATGGGTGGAAGAGTCTTAATTACTGTTGTGCCAAAGAATCTAAGCATGATTGAAGATGGTCAACCCATCCAATCAATATATCTAAGAAATATATATTTTCACTAACTTTAAGAGCTACTCTGTGGCTGCAAAGTTTTGTAAGTATTCACCGATAACACAACAACAAGCAGGGAGGGACCACTGAAGTTTTACCTCTGGACTTTGATACAGCAGGTGCCTCCTGTTATGATTCTGATTAACTAATGTTTTTTATACAGAAATGTCGATACTCTGAAACATTTTTTTTCATATTCATAGACACAAAGATCCAGCATCCCTTTGTATAACCCAAAGCTAATGTTCCCATGTGTTCCCATGCCAGTGGGAATCATGGAGAAGGATCCAACCAAGAGACTGGGGCTCCAATGGTGAGCATTTTCCTTTTCCAATCTCAGAGCTCTCACATCACTTCTTGCCCATTTCCTGACCATGCCAAAGTGCTCCCTGCACCCATCTCCTTATCTCTTCTATATCTGAGAACAGAAAAGCTCCCATCTAGAAAGAATGGAATGAGTCATTTCCCCTAGAACTCTAATTTCTCTGACTCCCCTGTTCAATAATCCTCAATTGGGTAGCACTTCCTCCTTTGTCTTCCCTCCTTCTTTCAGAGTAGAAGCTCTTTGAGGACAGAGGATACCTTTCTTGTATCTTTATTGCTTGTGGTGATGTCCTGGTGCATAGGAACTGCTTCTTCCATGCAGTTTCATTTTTTCCTAGATCATAGCATTTAGGATTCAAAAGGAACTCTGAGATCATCTGATTCCTGACTGAACAAGCTATGGGATATGAATGTTATGGAGTATTATTATAGCCTTTTAGAAACCTTGAATGTCCTGACTTCAGAAGAATATGGAAAGACTTGCAAGAACTGATGCAGAGTGAAATGAGCAGAACCAAGAGAACATTGTACACACTAACTACAACATCATCAACTATGATGGACTCAGCTCCTCTTAGCAGTTCAGTGATCAAGGGCAATCCTGAGACCTGCTAAGGAAAATGCCATCCACATCCAGAGAAAATGCTATGGATTCCCAATGTAGTGCAAAACATGCTATGGTCACTTTTTAAAACTTCTTTTATGCTTTTTCTTTTGTTGTTGTTTTTCCCCTTAGTTCTAGTTCTTTCATTGCCTGACTAATATAGAAATATACTAAATGCCATTTTACAAATACAACCTATATCAGATTGTTTGCTGCCATGAAGAGGGGGGTGGGAAGGGAAAGTGGTAGAAAAATGTGACATTCAAAAGCTTGCAAAAGGATAAATCTTGAAAACTATCTTTGCATGTAACTGAAAAATTAAAAAAATAAGGAGAACCAAAAGCAGTCTCTCTGAAAGATATTTTCTTCAAAAAAAGTACATACTTTTGCTAGATTCTCATGGCTAGAAGAACAGAAAGCTACCTTAAAGCTCCAGAATTCTGAGATTTAGTTCGTGCTCTTAAGAAAGTCAACAGAAGAAAAATCTATATTTTGCTTTGTTTAATGTTTGTGTGACTTAGATAATACTCCCCTAACCAAAGATCCCCAATAACGTAAGCTCTTTGTTGACAGAAGCCCTCTCTGATGCTGTTTTGGAATGCCAGTTCTACTCAGGGGGTCTAGTTCATAAAATATTACATGTAAATATTTATTGCACTGAACTGAGTTGAGAACCCTCTTTTATTCCCTGCTGTTTTGCTTCCCAATCCAACACTGAAACCCTGCTCCAGGCTCCCACTCTGATGGATTGAGAGGTCAAGAGTTTATATACATGAGTTGGTAAATCAATCTTGAAAAGCTCCAGGAACCCCTGAAGGATCTCTTTCTCCTGAAAACTCTTGAGGATGCATTGATGACCTCAGTTCTAATTAGGAGCAGATTTTGAGCATTATTTAAACTGATTGTGAAGTTATCCTACTATTTTTATTGCTGTGAACGTTTTTCTTCAATCTAAAACTTGATTGCATGGTCAGAGCTGTCTTCAACATACCAAATAGCTCTCAGCACTTGGAAAACAATGGGACTTTTTGGAATCTTATTGCAGGAAATATTTTCTCTGGATTGGAACCAGGGGCATTTGAAGAAGAGATCAGGAGGATAGTTCTTACTACCTAGTTTAATGACTAGATGACAAGAGTTAATCAGGAAATAAAACATGGCCTCATCTTTTGCTTACTCAAAAGTGGGGTGAATTTAGAGTGGTATTTACCAACGGCTGATTTTTTCATGATGATGCAATACACTTGTGCCGTACCAGTCTTTGTCACCGTGCCCATATTGTTTCTTTTATGTGGCAGATTGCTTATTCTCAGAGGTGGTGTTCCAAGTTTCTTTTATGTGTCCTGAAAATTGTAAGGAACTTATAATTTACAATTTTTGTGTTTGTACACGTCTACTAACTCTCTCATAGTGAGCTACAATTCTGCCATTCACTGAATAATATCATACTGAGCATGAGAAAAATGACCTGGAAGGTACTGGGCAGTTCAGTGATGAGTAGAGAGAGTACCAACCCTGGAATCAGGAGGATGTGAGTTCAAATCCAGGTTCCTACACTTAATACTTACTAGCAGCCGTGTGACCTTGGGCAAGACAACTTAATCCTGACTGCCTCTCATTTAGTTCCCTAGATGACTCCAGAGGAGAACATGAGGCTGGTGACAGTGCAGCATCTCCTCATTCAAATCCAGTTCACTTGCAGGTCATAGCATCATCCCCCTGATGTCATGGTCTTCTTTGAGAATGGAGGGAAAGTATCAACTCAACAAACTCTGACATAATGACTGGAACAAACTGAGTAGCAGAAGAACTTTTGGTAAAGTGGATGCAGCCTTTGTAGAGCTTAAAATCGAGTCTAGGAAAACCACACATACATGCACAAGTCCATAAACATACATTTATCTGAAGTCTTCTACATACATGGCTAATGAGTAGCCAGGTTTTTGTAACCAGCCTTAGGTATGTAAAGATGGAAGTACTCAGATGGGCATAACCAAGGACCTATTCCTAGAAGGATTTATGCAAAGATGGACATTCTTGTGTTGGCTCAGTGTCTCGACGAGAGAAATGTGCTACCATTGGTTATATAACTGTAACTACCTCCCTATTTTAAAATCTTCCTGAGGTATACTCTCTCTGCCTGTCTGTCTCTGTCTGTCTCTGTCTCTCTGTCTCTCTGTCTCTCTCTCTCTCTCCCCATCTATCTCTGTCTCCCTATGTCTCTGCTCTCTGACATTTTCCTTTTTTTCCTTTCTCCTCTTCCTCCTCCTCCTCCTCCCTCCCAGAAACAAAGCAGGTCCCCATACTGTAAAATGAATGGGAAAGGTACTATTCCCTCCCATTAGATTCCTTTGTCCCAGCAAACAGGTTTGGGGATATCATCTTGAAAAGGTTTTAGGTGCAGACTACTTTGCAATCCAGGCTGGATAGTGGAACCAACCCACCAGAGAAACTCTGAGAAGTGTCCCAGAATGAAAGCACAGGGCAGGCTTTGGACTTGGAATTGAAGATCCCACCTTTTTAACCTGGAGGAAATAAATGGAGAGAGACCTTAAAAATGGGAGAGTGAGTAGGGTCCAAAGAGTATAGATGAGACCACATACCCAACTTTTCCTTTGAGAAATACCTTGTCATCCATACACAAAGAATAGGGTTTTAAACTCGATTCACTCTGTAGTCAATGTTGAGGTATGATGACCTCTTGGGTGAGGTTTGTGGCATAATGTTTGGGCTGGGGTAGGTCTGAATGTCTGGAGAGAGCTGGTCTTGACTCAGCTATGGTGAATTTATGTTTCAAACTCTTTCCATGTCTGAATGTTTCTTGGGGCAAAGACAGGAATGCAAAGAGTGTGTCTGTGCTTGGCTCCACTTCAGGTCCTCTAATCCCCTGCAACCACAAGAAGCTGTGAATTTGGTGATGATGGCGCTGGGACAATCCACACAGTCAGTTTTAGATCTATGTATATGGCTCGGGCTGGGTGAGCTTAAAGTCCCCTTGCAGGCCGATCCACAGGAGGGTGAGAACCCAGGCTTCAGGATCTCGTTCTAGCCGGCGAGCCTTCTTTCTGTTCTGGGCTTGTCCAGTCATTTCAGACTCTGTCACTTCATGGTCCCATTTGGGGCTTTCTTGGAACAGACACTGGAGAGGTTTAGCCATTTCCTTGTACAGTGCATTTACAGGTGAGAAAACTGAGGCAAACAGGCTGAAGTGACTTGCCCAGGGTCTCTCAGCTAGGAAAGGTCTGAGCTGGGTTTGAACTCAGAATTTGAGTCCAGTCCCAGCACTGTGCATTATGGCACCATCTAATGGCCCATGACTAAAGGACAAAACTGAAGCCCCCCGGCCCACCAGAAGCCTTCCAATGGGGTGATGGCATAGAGGTCGAGGGGCAACATAAGGCATTGGTTACAGTGTAGCAGATGGGAAGGGGCAACATCTGGGGGTAGTGGGCCGAGGGGGCAATAACCTTAAGCAGAAGGAGCCAAGGGGTCCGAGTTCTGAAACAAGCCAGGGGACGTACGGAGGAGGTGAGGAGGAGTGGGCTTTTCAGGCACTGGGGACAGCTGATGCAAAGGCCTGGAGATGAGAGATGGAGTGGCATGTGGGAGGAACCTCGAGAACACCAGGACACTGGTCACAGGCATGCTAGTCGAGGGGGCTGCTGTCAGGTCGTGGGGGGCTTTGCATTTCAAATCCAGGAGTTTCTTTTACATTTCCACAGGTCATCGGGAGCCCCTGGAGTTGAGAGAGTAGGGGGATTTTAAAGGAGCTTTATGAATAAGTAAGATAATATGGGGCCCCCTCAAATCTTAATTTAATAAAGCAGCACTAGGATTTTGGGGACACCCTGCCTATGTGGCAGTTTTGTGAACGAAATTCCAAATGGAGTCAATATTTGAGGATCATTGCTGTCTAGAGGACTCTAAAAAGGGAAATTGCATTTAATGTGCAGTAGCTGACATCGACATAATTGGCTTGATCACTTTGAAAACTCACTCTTGGCCAATTAGCTTCCTGCATTGCATTCACGAATTTAAAACATGTTCTTTGAGCAACTAATTTTACATGAAATTATGAACAAAAATCCACATAATGGTCACAAATTAACATTTGTTTGTAAAACCAGAACATTTTTGTATCTAATTAAATAAAATAAAGTCGGGGAGAGCGTTATTTCGGTGGTCTTAGCAGACTTTGCTTTCTGACTAATAGCTAACGAGGAATCAGAAATGGGGGGGGGGTTGTCAAAACCAAGAATACTGAGGGAGAAGAAAAACATCTAGGATTAGAAAGGGGGAGCAGCTAGGATGCAGAGAGAGGTTTCATCGAGTGCTGGAACATTTGGTGAGGAGGCTCTCTCTACTTCTAGGGAGAAGCAGTGGCCTTACCACCTAGCATCTCAGATACAGTCCACTGAGAGGGTAGTGCGCAAACCTCAGAGCAGATTTGCTTCAGAAGCCCAATTTGAATCCTATTCCCCAAGGAGATGTCCTTCTATTCATACTGACATGCTATTATTTATCAATTCATCTGTCTATCTATCATCTATCTAATCATTCTTCTTTCCCTCTCTGCTCTCTAGATACCCCCCTCCTCTTGTCTTTGTCTCTTCTCTTTCTATGTCTCTTTTCTTTCTCTGTGTCTACCTATCTCTTTCTGTCTCTGGGTCTCTGTCTTCTCTCTCTCTCTCTCTCTCTCTCTCTCTCTGTGAAGAAATGATTATTAATTGTTTTATGAGCGAATAACCAAACAGGAGAATTAGATTAAAGCAGATTAAAGTTTTGGAAAGGATTTTTTACTAGTCATCTTGTCCAAGCCCTCACAGGCCACCTCACTCTGAAGTGTTCACAGACCCTGTCCTGTGGCAGAGGATTCTGGGAATCATGAAACAGGACATTCCTTTTCCTCCCCCACACTTTGATAACTCTTTATGGAAGAGACTGAGCCCAAATTTATGGGTTTTAGAGTTTTCTTTCAGTACTTCTAATATTTCCTTATGCAGTTAAGGAGAAACTAGTCTCTATTACATAGACTAGTCTCTATTACTTATAATATTATTCATATGATGCTTCACATGCTAGCTGATTCTGTCGTTGAATTCTGTTATCCTCTTTAATTTGACCTCCTGGATTCTAATCCAGGTTCTTTTTTAAAAAAAAGTTATTTAATGCATTGGGATTAAGTGACTTGCTCAAGGTCACACAGCTAGGCAATTATTAGGCATCTGAGTCCACATTTGAACTCAGGTCCTCCTGACTACAGGGCTGGTGCTCTATCCACTATGCACCTAGCTGTCCCCTCTATCATTGCATTCTGACATATTTCTCCTAAGTTCCTTTACTCCAGTATTAAATATGAACAAATAATACTAGGGAGCACAATGATGGAGTTCTGGACCTGGAGTCTAGAAGATTCCGGTTCAGATCTGACCTCAAACACTTATCATCTGTGTAACCCTGGGAAGTCACTGAACTTTGTTTGCTCCAGTTTCTTCACCTGCAAAATAAACTGGAGAAGGAAATGGTAACCATGCTAGCATTCTGGCGGTGGTATTTAAAAAGATCCAAAAAACATAAATTTTGAGTAATTTAATCATTTCATTAATAATGATAAGATTTTGATAAAAAAAATGATCAATTTGCCCACTTTCTTAGACCCCAGATCTTGGAGGCAAGCTCACAGTTTTTCAATTCTTTTGGAAAGGGAGTGCTCAAAAGGCTAGCAATCAACTCTGCTTGGTTCACAATGAAGGAGAGAATGAGCATTTCAGTGAGGGGCTGGCCCTGAACTTTAATTAGGTCATTTAGCCTTTGGAAATCTATTCAAAGAATTGTTACTTCATGCAGGCCTTCATAGAACACAGTGACTACCTTACTTGCATGGGGTCTGAACAAGAAAGTTGGTCATGAATTAGATATTGGTCATGAATAATCTTTTCTCTCATTGCTAAGAATACCCCAAATGGGATCACCAAGAGATGGCCATGACTGAAGAGGATGAACACCACCGAGCACTTCAATTACCTGCACTAGAATTCTTATCTTCCAAGTCCTTACCAGAATGCTTCTTGCAAGCAGGGACATGCAGTTGCATAATACACTTTTATACACCACACACACACACACACACACACACACACAAAATCATACACACACATAGACTAGAAAACCCCAAATAGGAAGCAGGTTAAAACATTTTTTAAAATCCTGTTTTCATTTTTATGTTTTTTTTCACATTTTATGTTTTAACTTTTTAGTTTAATAACAATATGGCCAGTCTTTATGAGGGAATGTCATTACCTAAACAACCTCCACCAACTTCCCATCCAAAAGACAATATAGTTTCTTATTAAATTTTGAAGTTAAACTAACATGAAATTATTTTAGCAATTGACTGAAATTTTCCAGTAAATATTTTTTCACCTTCCTTAGCTCTGTTGTTTTAATATTGCTCCTGAGAATGAGAAATTGCGTAAGGCTATTAGGCTTTTGTACATCAATTTAGTGGTCACTTGAGACCAGAATAGTCCACCTTGTGGCCAACCTGCTGCCTCTTTGCTTCTTTGAACCTTAGCTAGGCTGCTCTTCAGACAATAACCACACAGTTTGTTTCAATGGCCTGTAGGCAAATCTCTTTACCTCATTAGTACCAGTTGGAATTCATGATTCACTGAGACAACCACAGGCTACTTCCAATCTAGGATATATTTCAGGGACCTCGTAGACAATCTAGTCTCACTCATGCTTGAGCAAGAATCCCATGGACAACATTTCTGACTTCCTGCCAATACAATTGCTTGATTGGGAGGCAGATGCTGCTCCCATATAGAATTTAGCACAATGAGGAAGTTCACACCAAACCTAAAATAAATGATCAAGAATTCTAATGAGAGGGGTGGCTAGGTGGTGCAGTGGATAAAGCACTGGCCCTGGAGTCAGGAGTACTTGGGTTTAAATCAGGTCTCAGACACTTATAATAATGACCTAGTTGTGTGGCTTTGGGCAAGCCACTTAACCCTATTTGCATTGCAAAAAAACCTAAAAAAAAAAAAGGAATTCCAATGAGAAACACAAATCAATATAATGTTTTGCAGACAATTGAAAAGAGCCCTCTAGCAAGGCAAGTATTAGCCCAACTGGAGACAGAATATGTAGAAAGTGCCAGACTCTGTAGATGAAGGGGAAGTGGAGGGAAGGTGAACAGAAAGCACCCAGATGAGAACTTTGGAGGCCCTGGGGAGCTGCAGCGAGCAATGACCACCAGCAGCAGCTTTTACACAGTGTTTATAATGAAACCACCCAAGACCAAGTTAGGGTTCTGAACTTCTCAGACACTACAGAGCCCAGCCGAGTCTGGGCTCTATTTCTCCAAGACTGGAGGGGGATTAGATGTAGGTGAAGCTGCTAACCCTGGAAGGGAATGATCATGACTAGAATTGAGAAACATCTAGAGCATTTGCACAATTATACATACAAAACACAATATGCACACACATGATCTATCTGCCACATATGTATTCACATATGTGTATGCAATATCAATGTACATTTATGTAAAGGAGTGTGTACATGCAATGTGCACTGAGAAGCAACACACACACTTCTTCATTCATCAAAGACTATGTGTCCCTGTTGTGGGGTTTTTAGCCCATGGATGCTCAGAGAATGGCAATAATGTGTTAGAGAAAGTATATATATATATATATATATATATATATATATATAGGCATAAATACTTGTATGACTATACATATACTTAGATACACACATGTAAATACCCAGAGAAACTGGGACAGAGACTTGGGGATCATTTTTTAGCTGGTAGACATACTATGGATGATGACAGAGCAAAGGATCATGGAACCATAGACTTAGAGGTGTATGGGACTTTCGAGAAACCTCAAATTCAGCCTTCCTTTTTGAAGATAAGGAAATTAGGGTTAGGGTCAGAAATTAGGCTTAGATAAAAATTGCAACTTGTTCATTGCCACAGAGACAGTGATAGTTTGAAGCATGATTTAATTTCAGATCCTCCTCACACCTAGCTCAGATCACTACTCTGCCACAGAAATTAAAAAGGAAGGGAAACCAGGAAATAGTATTGTCATGAAAAATCAGCTTTGTGAAATGACTTCAGGAGAAAAGCATGATCAGCTGTAAGAAATAGAACAGGTTGAAAAGTGGAAATTAAGAAGTTCTCAGATTTGGAAAGGATTTGGTCATTTCAAAGACAGTTCATTTAGAATTAAGGTTAGAGGATGCCAGTTCCCCAAGTACTGAGGGGTGAATGAATGGAGAGGAAGTTGATGGAATGAGTGTAGACAATTTTTTCTATGAATTTGGTTAAGAAACAGAGAAGATCCATAGGGTCATATCTTGAATGGAATTATGTCTATTGAAGACTTTTTTGTTTGCTTCTTGGCAGGGGAGAAAGTTGGACATGTTTGAAGTAGGGAAGGAAGAGAAGTATTATTGTGGCTACAGTATGATAGAAGAGATGGAAGGGGATGGAACCGAGCAAAACTCATTTGCCAGAAACTGTCAAGAAAGAGGAGAGAAGATGATGCAAAAGCGTTTTGAGGTGAAAGGAAGAGGAAACTTTGCCTCAGCTTTCTCAGTAAAGTAAGTGGTAATGTCCTAAGCTCCAACATATGGGAAGGGACACATGTAGGGAGCTTGAGGAGTAAAGAAAGTCAGAATAATACCTGAGAGAAAAGAGAAAGGGAATCAAGTAGACAAGGGGTGACAAATAGTCTTCCAAAAGCACACAGGGGATGCCTTACTTGATCTGGGAAGAAGCTGATGGTCTCTAGGAGAAAAGTGACATTTGACGAATAAAACTGTTCCCAATCTGACTGACCCCAAGCTACACTTTGAATCTTCTTATACTCTTCATTCATAACTGCTTGGAAATGCCAAACTTGACATTTCCTCACTTATTTCCATATATTTGCACAGGGGTGATCCATGAGCAAATCATTGAGTGTTTGGATGAGTTAACAAATGAATGAATGAGAAAAATGGACAAAGTAATCACTTCTTGCCAGAAACTGGGCTAGAATTCCTTCTTTTGTAAAATGTGGCTAATAATTGCATCTACCTTAATGAGCTATTGTCTTGAATCAAATGAAAGATTTCATATAAAATGCTTTTCATGTTTTAATGTTCTATGTAAATTGAAGCCAACTGTAGTTAGTAGTGTCAGCAGCAGCAATGGTAATTAATAGTATTAATAGTATCTGTAGTGATGATGATGATGATGATCATGATCATGATCCTTTGTTCTCAAAGAAGACCATGGATATCAGGGAGATGATGTCATGACAAGCACATGAATTGGATGTGAGGGAGAGGGTGCTGTGCTAAATCACCAGTCTCACTTTCTCCTCCAGCACCATCTGGGTCCAGTGGCCAGATAGGAATCAGGAGCAGTAGAGATGGCCCTGGATGGGAGGCAATGCCCAAAGTCACATAGCTAGTAAGTGTCAAATGTCTAAGGCTGGATTCAAACTCCCCTCCTCCCTTCTGCAAGCTCAGTGCTCTTTCTGCTCTATCCACTTAACTGCCCAGTACTAGTGGTAGTAGCAGTAGCAGTAGGATTAGTAGTGCTGGTGGTAGTGGCAGTAGTAGCAGAACTAGTAGTAGTAGTAGTAGCGGCAATACTAAAACAGGCATTATAGTAGCAGTATAAAGTGACAGCAGTAGCAAAGTATAGCAGTAATAGCAAAGTAATAGCAGCAGCAGCAGCAAACCAGCAGAAGCAGCAATAGCAGGGGTAGTAGCAATATCTTTCATTTTCTCATCTGGAGTATCTCTTCATCAATATAAATTCCAAGTCACCTGGAAGAAGGTAGCAATATTACAGTGGCTGAGGGATCTCTCAACCACTGGCCAACTAACTTGCCTTTGGACCTCAGGCAGGCTAGTTCAGGGAAGCAGACATCCATTCTGCCATGGTTGCCTGCTCTGAGACTTCTTAGTATGACAGGAAATAGGACTGGCTTTGCGACCATAATCACAGAGAACCAGGGTCCATTCCATTCCACAATGAAACCTCAGAAAAGGATCATCTCACATCTATCTCTGTTAGACTATGGGATAATTTCCAATGGATGCCTCACCAGAAGGATGGCATAGCTGAGGAGAAAGGAGACAAATTTGAAGTCAGAATATATAGATGTGAATCCTGAGTGCCTAAGCTGTGTAACCTTTGACCAGTTGATGACTTCTCTGGGCTTCAGGTTTCTCAGAAGTAAAATGTCGGAGTAGATTAAACCTTCTTTGAGATCCCTCTAAATCAGGGTTGTATTTATTTTTAACATGGGATCTGTAAGGTTGTATTGTCATAATGCTATTTCCCTATAATTTTTCCTAGGTAATGCTTAGTACCTCCCTCCCAGGGCTCTTATGAGGATCAAATGTGATAATATTTGGAAGGAACTTAGAACACTTTCTACCACAAAGTAATTACTTAAATGTTTATGCCATTCATTTCTTTCCCTGATCCTGTGTGTTTTCTTTTCTGCATTTAAAATCATTCCTCTGAGAAGGGTCCTAGTGTGTTAAAGGAGTCCATCCGTAACCTCTAAAGATGAAGGAGCCCTTCACTGAACACTTGCCATACTTCTGGGATGAGGAAAAGCTTTGTGAGGCACATTTTCCTACGTCTGTCAAAAGAGACTGGGGAATCTCACCCTACTCTGTGTTTTCACAGATGTAGATAAATTTGGGTAGGGAAGAAAAAAAAGAACTCATCTCAAGTAAATCTGTGAAGACTGAATTTGGAGTAATTAATTAGTATTTGATTTTTTTCTTTCAAGTGGTTAAGGGTAGCCAACTAGGATTCGTCTAGTCCCATCACTCCCCAGGAGACAGCTCAATGAAGGCTGCTTGGAGAGGGAAGGAAATGAGCTGAGTGAAAATGTCCATGGAATGCCTTTCAATTAATCTCTGGCTAAGACCCCATCTTCTAGGACATGGCATGTGGCAGGGGAGCAGGATTGAGGTGTTTGGTACATTATGGTGTAACAGGATAAGTGTTGAAGGGTAGTCAATAAAATGTAAAAAAACAGGGGACTTGAAGAGAGAGTGCATTAAAGAAATAGACACATGTCCTGTCTATTTATCTTGCAAGGCAACTAAATGTAGGTCTCCAGACACAGGGAAGAAATGAGGAGAATAAATGTGACGGCTCTCGGGGTGGATGATGGACTGAAAGACAGATAGGAGACGACGGATGTGAAAAGGAGAGAAACTGAGGGTTCAGATGGAAAATCATAGGGGGGCAGAGTTTCTTGGCTATTAAGCAACACTCAATGGGAAAATGGAAAATTCTGACTTAAGTGGCAATTATAATATCTAGGAAAGGTTTATAGGTTGATTCATTTTGAAAGCAGATACACCAGTTCCTCTGCAATCCTGACAGTGAAAGCCACATACATTGATGGTCTGTAAAACAAACAAGCAAAAATACACATCTCCTTGTGCAATGAGATGTATTTACTGTTAACTCATCCCCAGCCTTTCTTTCTAGCTCTGTTTGAAGTATGTGTGCATGTGTGTGTGTGTGCCTGCTCATGTATGTGCTAGCTCGTTTTAAAGATGTGAACATATGCTCCTAAACTAAGACCAAAGTAGGGAGGTCGGGGGAAGCTTGACAGATATCAAGAAACTCCACATTCTGAAGTGGAAGAATGACCTAGATCCCACACCAACCTCTCTTTCCAGCCTTGTCATGGAGGTGTTGCCACACACACACACACACACACACACACACATCCAGAAACAGTAGCAGCACAATAGGACAGTAGGGAATGATGCTAAAGGACTCAGGGAAAAACCAAGGCAAAGATAGCATGGGTTCATGGTTCTATTGGATAAAGTGGAATTTGGAGGAGCAAGCTGTCATCAGACTGAAGTCAAAACTTTTATAAGTATTTCCAGAAGCCTCAGGCCTTTCTATTCCCCTTAGACAGGATTCAATCTCTTGGGCATTTATAATCTTCCTAGTCAAAATGAAAATACTTTGTCTAGTCATATGTCACCCCCTTCCATACTCATTCATGCCAAACACACACACACACACACACACACACACACACACACACACACAGTCTTGTTCCTAAGTGATCTGGCTTATGTGCTTTTCCCATACATGCCATCCCATCATCTGCAGCATGAGCTGACCCCTGTGCTCATGATCCTCTCCTTTTACTTCTTTTCATTCTTACCTTCCATTGAGGCTCAATTTATAGAGCACTTCATAGCCAGGCACACCTTATTTCTTTGTGTTTCACTTTGTGGCCCTTGGCCAATATTGGACTTTTTACCAATTGAAAGTTTATGGTGACCGTGCATTGAAAAAGTCTACAGGCACCATTTTCTTAAAACAATATGAGCTCATATCATATCTGTGTGTCCCATTTTTGTAATTCACACAATATTTTAAACTTTTCCATTGTTATATCAATTATGGTGATTGTTGATGAGGTTGTTTTTACTGTTATTTTTGTCTTCATAGTGCCCCACTAGTATTAGTACTACGATTTTTGCTATTATTGCTGTTCTTACTCCTACCACTATTTCTGCTATTACTGCTGCTGCTACTACTACTACTACTACTACTACTACTACTACTACTACTAGTACTATTCTGCTATTATTGCTGTTCCTGCTCCTATTGCAGCTGCCATCCATAACAATTCAGCTCTGTAGAATTCCTCTAGTGTTTTAAGGCATGTAAAACATTTTACCTGGGTTATCTCATTTGCTTCTCACCACAACCCTGTGAGTAGGCTCTGGTCTTCTTATTTTGCATTTGAGGAAACTGTTCCTGAGATGGTTACCTTGAGACCAGAAGGGTCTGAGGAGTCTTCCTGCCTCCGAAGCTACACCTGCTGCATCACCCTGCCTCTCCCAGTTGACATTGAGAATAAATCAGTGCTAGATCATAGGACCGTGGAGAATGTTCAGAGCCCATCTAATCAAACACCCCCAGTTTAAAGACTGAGGAAGCCAGGTTCAGAAAGGTTCAGCATTCAGCCAAAGGCCACAGAAGTGGTCTCTTAACGGCGCTAGGGCGTCAGTTTTCTGTCCCACCATGCTGTTGAATGGCATTGGATTGCATTGCATTGTGGCCATCATTCCATTCAGGACACAGTCTGGCTTTAGTAGAGTATCAGTAGAGACCCTGAAGAAGTGCAGACCAGGTGAACTTATGTGGCGGAGAGACCGTTTCTGTGCGATGTGGTCATCATTTTAAGTGACATAAAGACCCCTTTTCTATGAGCCCATTGAAAATACCTGATTTAATTTTTGAAACAGAAACTTCTTGCCCCACTCCCCCAACTTTTTAAGCCTTAACAGGTTGTTGATTTTGTAAAGAATGTGAGGAGCCTAGCAGACTTTCCTAAGGATCTCTGGTTGGGTTTCACCATCTGGGAGGGGCCTTGGTATCCAATGGGCAGCAAAACTATGGCTATTTTCCATGCTTTGGGTCAATTTGAGTCTGCCTATCTGGTCAGAGCCAAGTGATTCTGTGGGCAGCATGTGTGAATCCCAAGGTATTTTCATTTTGTTAATCTGATCAGTGCCAGTCCATTTCTGGCTTTCCTGTCCACCTGCTGACTCCCTGGTGTTACCCTCCTGCTGCTTTGTCCATCTGTTTCAGAATTTATTTACAAAAGGCACTCTAATACAACCTGCACAAAGTCTGGGAATCAGCCCCCTTCCCCCATTCCAGAAGACTGGGAGATGCCAGGGGCCCAGTTTCTAATTATGGATAAGTTTTAATACAAATAGTATCTTACAAATATGGAGAAGTAGAAACTCCAAGGAGTCCTTTAATCCCATTCATACAATGGTAAATCCAATCTTCCTATGTTTCATGGGGAACATTCATGTCTATAGGGACCTTCTTCATGTGAGTGTGGGGCAGAAGAAACAGAGCCAGAAAGAAAATGCGATTCACTCTGGGGACCGCATTTTAGGAAGGGCACTGATAGGCTGGGGAATCTCCAGAAAATGGGAACCAGGAAAATGCCAGCCCAAGATTCCTTGTCATCACCATTTGAGGCTCTGATGAAGGAAATGCACAAGTTTAAGTCAGAGAAGAAAACAGAGGGAATAGAAGTATCTTCAAGCATCTGAACAGCTGTTATGTGGTAAGGGGATGAAAATTGTGGGAGGTCGTTGCAAAGAAACAGAATTATACTTGATATTAGGAAAAAATTAACTTCCTGATCTTTAGTGATAAACTGAAGTGATACTCTTACCTCCTAAGGTGAATTCCCTTCCCTGGATATCAGGGTTCTTACCCTGGGGGTTGTGAAATTAACTTTAAAGATATTTTCAAAGCTATATTGCAATATTAATATTTTCACTGCAATCCTATATATTTCATTGTCAGCATTTAAAGCATCATTGTGCAAAGGAGTCTATAAACTTCACCAGAATGTCCAAGGGGTCCACAACACAAGCTAAGGAGCACAGGGGATAGACTAGTACTCCTGTATCAGGAAGGCATGAAATCCATCCAGGCTTAGACATAATTTGGGTCTGTCTGTGTGACCCTAGGCAAGTCACTCCACCTAAATTTTCTACAGTTTACCCACCTGTAAAGTGGGACAGTAAGAGTCCCTGGCTCCCAGGATTGCTGTGGTGAAGATGTGAGGAAATGCTGAAGTAACCATTACAATGGCAGCAGCTAAAAAGCCTGCCTTTCAGCAGCCTAGCTTTGGTCTTTGATTAAGTAGGTGTCTGACCTTGGAGACGTCCCTTGACATTCATGGGGATATGTAAATATAGTTTATAATGTTAATAGGTATGTACTGGATCCTCTCCAATCCAGCAGTTTCAAATATGAAAAATGGCCGTATGGAGGAGAAATCCAACATGGATGAAGAAACTATCCCTATGCCCTGACCTTTGCTTGGACTTCATACAAAAAAAGTCTTCTAAGTCATGGAGGATCTACATATCCTTGGAAGGGAAATGCTTACTTCATTCTCTATGGACACAGCAAAAAATACTTCGTATGAAGTCCTAGATGCTTATTTTTTAAAACTGGGAATCTAGGAGAATATGCTTAATGTTTATTGGGAATTTACATAGTTGAAGAGTCTTGGGTTTTTCCAGGGCAGAAGAATAAAGAATGTGGGAATTGGTCAAAATGAATCTGTTTCTTTATGTCAGAAGTAAGCTTCTGACATAATTAATTTACAACCTCCTTGAATCCAGAAACTGTGTTTTATTATGAAGAAAGCAATAAGGTATAATGAAAGAACCCTAAAGAACCCTAAACTTGGAGCTAATAAGACAATTTCAAATACCACATGGGGTATTTATGAGTTGTGCTACTGTGGGCAAGCTAACTCACCTCCTTAGGATTCAGTTTTCCTTATCTATGTGATGGAAATAATAATAGTATCTACTTCCAAGAATTATGTAAAGGTTCAGATGACAGAATATATGTAAACTACTTTGGAAAACTTTAAGTACCATGTCATTATTGACTATTAATTATTCTCTAAAACTTAGGTGCTGAGGATACAAAAAGAGACAGTCTTTCAGAAGCTCAGTCTAATAAATTATGTTAATTATTTCTCTTTTCATCTCCTGCATCTCTAACCCAGTGTATTGCATATAAACAATGAGAGCTTGATGATTGGCTGATGCCTTATAAAATACATAGAGAATTTATAGGGATGGGGGATGTGGAAGGAGACTGGTCACCAATTTAGTTGGGAAGGCATTTGGAGAGCTCCAGAAGGAATTCTTTTTTGATAAAGCCCAGATCCAGGTGTGTATGAAACTCTGAATCTGAAGAAAGGTCATAGGGTGTCTAGCCAGGGACATCTCATGTCGCCACCTCATTTCATAGTTGAGGAAAGAAAACTTATGGGAATTAAATGACTTGTACAAAGTAACCCAGAAGGTAAATTGCTAAGGAGAACTGCAAAGGCAGATCCTCTATGCCAAACCAATGGAACTTTCTTTCCTTTTTCTTCTTCCCACTATTACAGTTTATATGCCTCAAAGACTTCATTTTACATATGAGAAAAGAGATTTGTCCAAAGACAAATAGGAACAGGTACTAACTTTCCCGGGCAGAGTTTGAACCCAGATTCCCTGACTAGAATCCATCAATCTTTCTATTGTACCATACATTTTGAAATCATTTTCTCTTGGGACACAACCAGGTCATTCCTAGATTTTGTTCTCCTACCCATCCACCCCCATAACCTTGATTTCCACATAATCAAAGGCAGACTATCTCACACTGTTGTAGGACTTATTGCTTCTCTGATGTTAATAGGACAGCGATGGACTATAAATCCATAGAGTACTATCTGAGATGATTGTATTGGCCAAGAGAAGAGGAAGAGCTGTCTACCATCCTCTTTAGACATTGGCTGCCTTACCACCTCGCTGTCACTCAGGACCAGCTAGAATTAAATAGAATAGAATTAAATGTCGACCTCTGTGCTTTCTTGTTGCTTGATCTGTTATTTATAGATAAGTCACCTGGTCAATAATGGTGGGGTGAAGGCAAAGGAAGGGTAATTTTTCCCTTTGTTGTGTGTTTTATGAGGCACTATTTGTGGCTTCTCATTATTATAAATTCATTACATTCAGTCTTGCTTATGTTGTTTTCCACTTTCCAAAGTCTAACATTTTAAAAAATAAGTCAAAGGGAAGATTTCTTTATCCAATGAAATCCTCTATAATGTAACACAAGTAAATTTCAACACATAGACTGTATTCAAGGGCCATCTGTCTAGTATTTGCCCAGGCTGTCCAGATTCCAAAATCATTCTCCGAGATAAGAAGAAATCTTGAGAAAGTCTGGTGATTCATGGAAGGGTCCAGTGTGGCCAAGTTTTCAGTTTCCTTCTTGATGTCTCTGGGATTTTAAGATGAACTGTATGATTAGGGAGGATCTGGTAGCTGTCTATACCACTCTTACAGCTTCTTTCATTGAGTTTGTGAGCTGCCTCTGGTCCAAGGCTGAGTTTCCTTATTTTTCCATGGAATGGGTGAAGGCTTGGGTTAACTCAGGAAAGGACAAAGAGAGTGCCATAAGGTGTAGGACTCTAGACAAGTCCCCTTTTCTCTAGTTTATTCTTCTCCTTATCCCCACCTCTTACTTTATGTATCACATAAAAGATGTCCATGGAATCTGGAATCTTCAAAGAGAATAGATTAGCCTGCATAATTTTTAGTGCATGGGAAAAAATAAAAACAAAAATCCTACAAGAATATATGTTCTTTAGCAGCAGATAGATGGTAAATGGAAATGATGATTCTAACAACACCTTCTTCCCACTGGATCTTTGAATTACACCCCTACAACCACCCTGGGCTCTACCTTCCTTTCATTTCCAACTGAAATCTCACCTTCCACAAGAAGCCTTCCCTAAATTCTCTTAATCTCAGTGCTTTCCCCTCTCATAAATCATTTCCTATTTATCCTTTATATAGCTCCTTGAAGGAAGCTGTTGTCTTTTACCTCTTTTTGCATCCCTTACACTCAACACAATTGATAAATGACAAATGTTTGTCAATTGATGGGTAGGAAATCTTTTCCTTCATTTCACTGGAACTGGGTCTTCATATGACTCCTTTGGCTCTAGCTTCAGAACATGCTACCCCTCACATCTCCCCTTCATATGTTCCCTTTCATATAGCATTAGAAGGTAATATTCTATTTTTAATTGAAATTTTATTTTATTTTTCCATTGTTAATACATCTAAAATGCCCACAATTAGAGAGTTAAATGAAACTTCACAGTCCAGGACCACAGAGCTGGCAGAAATATGAGTTTCACTCAAGTCTTCCTGATTCCCAGTCCAACATTTCTCCCAGTATGGCAGGTTGCTCCTCTTAAATCTAACATCAACAGCTGTCAACCAGAATAGACTCTGCAAAAATAAGGTTCAAATCACAAAAAGATATTTTTTTATCTGTCTACCTGGAGCAAGATCTGGTGGAATATATTAAATATATCAGTCACTTGTATACACAGAATTAAAACATTGACTGGAATAGACCTTTGAAATTGTTTAAGCCAATTCTTGCTTCATAGATGAGGAAATCACAGATGAGATAGTAAAGTCACCATGCATGCACATAGAGCTATGTTCTGGTGAAGATTAGAATCCAGGAATCTTGATTCCAAGAACTCTAGCTATTTGCACTATGCACCATTAATTCTATGTAAGACAGGCCTGCCACCTGCTATAGAAATGTCATCTTTGCCTCTTGATATCCAGATAGCTATGTCATTGGAGATATTCTGACTTCTCAGGAAACTTGAAACGTGGTGGACCCAAATAAGATGGACAGTTATTGTCTCAAACAATTCATGCTGGTACATGAATTATTAGTAAGATCCTTTACTATCCTGTTATCGGACACCAGCTTGATTCCATGTTTAAAAAGATTACCTATATACCTATTACCAAATCATAAGAATTCTTGTCAGAAAAAATATATTAGCCAAGAAGGAAAAGAAATAAGCTAATCCAAAACTAACTTCCAGAAAGTGCCATCACATAGATTGCCTTAGTTAATTAAACAAAAACCTTTGATTGAATTTCATATTCTAGACTCTTCATGTACCACAAATAGATTCTATTGACCCAAGGCAAGTGAGAAGGTTGGAGCATTTGACATCTATGTTTAAACAAATCTGTTTAAAACAATAACCAAAACAATGACATCAAGACAAGATGAGACATTTTTTCCCCTCAGGAAGATGGCTTATGCCCATTGTGATTCGGTCTCTCCTTTAGGCTATTATTATTTCTCTGAAATATAAGTGAGCACGGATTTCAAATATAAGCACCCAAGCATCTTTTTACCCACTTGTTGTCAAAGGATGTT
Organism: Macrotis lagotis; assembly: GCF_037893015.1. Lineage (NCBI taxonomy): Eukaryota > Metazoa > Chordata > Mammalia > Peramelemorphia > Peramelidae > Macrotis > Macrotis lagotis. Next base: position 4,286,676 of record NC_133659.1, read on the forward strand.
TTTATAGAATATAATACAACAAGGAAAAACAATGAAGGTATCTTTTTTTTTCCCATGGAATCTCTTTCTAGTGATGTCACTTACAGAACGCCTAGTAAAAATGAACTTCTTACTAGAATTACATATGTGGAAAAAGGGCTTTGATGGAAAATCTGCAATATGATACCAAAGAGGTTGAACATCTCAAGAAATATTTTTACAGTAAAGCGACATTTCTTGATTATGCTGATAATAGGTATACACAATTGACATTTGTAGAATGAACTGAATAATTGAAAATAACCACAAAAATGAGAAGCATTTATTAAATATTTGCTATCTATCAGGCATTGTGCTGAACACTAGGGGCTACAAATAAAGGCTAAAACAAGGTTTTTGACTTTAATAATCTCACAATCCAAGGTGGCTAGGTGGCACAGTGGATAGAGCACTGGCCTTGGAGTCAGGAGTACCTGAGATCAAATCCAACCTCAGACACTTAATAATTACCTAGCTGTGTGACTTTGAGCAAGCCACTTAACCCCATTGCCTCTCAAAAAAAAAAGCTCTAAGAAAAAGAATCTCACACTATAATGAGAATATCAATATGCAAATCACTATGTATCTACAAGTAGACATATCTTGGATTTAAACTCAGAATAAAAATATTAGAATTAAAAGGAGTCTATGATATATGTAAAATTGTCCAAGAGTAGAATCGAAAGTTTCTCCATTAGTAACATCCATAAGAAGTTAATCAACAGCATACCGACAAAGAAGCATTGAATAGTCACTGAATCTCATGAATTCATTTTCTGAAGCAGAGGGATTTATGGAGGCTGATCAAGAATAAGCGACTGACACCAAAAATTAGGGCCTGATTCTTCTCAAGAAGTTCAGCCTTAGTTACCATGCAGATTATTCAGAGAAATGATGGAGCCAAAGAAGTATGTATTTGAAAAAACAGAGCACCTAGTAAAAATGGCCTTCCTAGTAGAATTATACCTGAAAAACTCACTATATTTTTGGGAATGGCAGATGATAAATCCTCATATTACAAATACAGACCTCAAAATATCTTGGAGGACAACCCACAAGTATATTGAAACTGAACGGTTATTATAGTCAAAGCTTCTGTCTCTGCTATCAATAGATACAACGTTGATTCCTAAAATCTTTGGGAAAAATAATCCTATTTTGGGATTGGATGTTGCCAGTCCATATACTCATTAGATTTAATTGACACAAAATAGAAATTTCAATAAAGATCTGGCCGAGGACATGTCTGCTAGTCTACATGTATTGATCATGTTTTAATCAACTAAAAGAAAAAACCCAACAACCTGTGTAATAGCCTATGGACTTACTGATAGAAGCAAAGCAGTCTGACAACTTGTCTGGAGAAAGAAACACACTGGAAAGGATAAAAAGAAAAGTGATAAGTAAAATAACAGGTGCAATTTACATAACAATTAAATATTTGTGAAGTTACATGAATATATGTATTATATATTTGAGATATATATATATAATTTCACTTCATCCTCAAAACAAAATTGTGAGGTAATTCAATTTGAATTTCTATTTTACAAATGAGGAAATTGAGGACTAAATATATTGTGATTTGCTCTAAATTACATGGCTAGTAAGTGTTTTAAGAAATATTAGAACTCAGGGTCTCTTGATTTTTACACTAGAACTCTGAAATGATGAATATTATTTTAATAATAACTACCTGGCAGGTGGGTGATCACCTGGAGGGAGTTCTGGATCTGGAGTCAGGAATATTTGAGTTCAAATCTAACCTCAGATACTTACTAACTATAAGAACCTAGATTTTTTTTAATTTTTATTTACAGCATTGGGGTTAAAGTGACTTGCCCAAAGTAATACAACTAATTATTAAGTATCTGAGTTCGGATTTGAACTCAGTTCCTCCTGACTCCAGGGCCAATACTCTAAGCACTATGCCACCTAGCTGCCCCTGACCCTACACATTTCAACAAACTCTGTTTACCTCAGTTTCCTCATCTATAAAATTAACTGTAAAAGTAAATGTGGACTACTTTAGGATCTTTATTTTTTAGTTTTTGCAGGGCAATGGGGTTAAGGGACTTGCCCAAGGCCACACGGCTAGGTAATTATTAAGTGTCTGAGGTCGGATTTGAACTCAGGTACTCCTGACTCCAGGGCTGGTGCTCTATCCACTGTGCCACCTAGCTGCCCCTACTTTAGTATTTTTATCAGGAAAACCTTGGCTGGGGTCATGAAGAACATATACAACTGAAACAAATGAATAAGGGTGTAAAGTCTTTGCTTACACACTGCCAAAAAAACTCTAAATAAATCCATGAAGGAATTATAAATGAATCTTACAACACAACCTTTTTGTACATTGATGACTGCAAGCGTCTACCTAACTGGATAAAGTAACATGGTGGCCAGAACATTGGATTTAGGATCAGAAGACTGTAGCTCACATTCTGCTTCTGCTGTACCCTTGAGGCCCTCATGTTTCCTCAATGGGACTTAGTGATCCAGATTTTAATCTTGGTTATGCACCTGAACTTTGTGACCATTGGCAAATCATTTTGCCTCTCTGATGATCATTGTCCAAGTGGCTTGGACTTAATGACAGCAATGATTCTGAAGCAACTCTATAATTGAATCAGGCTAACTTATTAGAGAAAGAAGGATTGTAAAAAAAAGATTGATCATGAATTCTGAATTAGACCAGATTCATTCGCTTATCATTCTCATTAATAGTCACTGGAGAATAGAAAGATAGCCATGATTTTTCCATTATAAGTTTCAAACCTTCCCATATATACAATTCCTTTTTTTATTTATTTTGAGTATTTTAATCTGATTACATTTCATGTTCACTCAGTAGAATGTCAACTCATAGAGGGTAGGACTTGGATTAATTTTTGTCTTTCTATCTCCATTAACTAGCAGATTGCCTGACACAAAATAAGTTTGAAAAACATAGTATTCATTCAATTGAATTGAATTCATCTTTGGGCCACTTGAAAAAGAAGGTTTCTCCTAAGCCCTTGTTAGCAGTAAGTCACACATATACATAAGTAGAAATATTCTGTTGAGAAAACAGTGGTAAAAGGAAGCGATTTTCATTCCTGGGATATTCAACCTCAGGTCCAAAATCTAGGCAAAAACCACTCAAAGCCAAGGAGCTTATGAATAAGCAAGTTGGGTTGAAGTATTATTAAATGCTGTATTTGAAATCAGCTTTAGCTGCATCACACTTGGAGCGTTTGTTCAGTGTGATTTGTGGAGACACATTATTAAAGGGCTATATTCATGGATAAAAAGTCAGTTCCTCATTAGCTGGGACAAAATATTTCAGTATCCAAGCCCAGGAGTGAAAGAGAAATTCCTATCTTCAAATGACAGATGTGGATGCTAGTGCCATCATCATATAACCCAGAAAATTCATTAAAAGTGGCAGACTGTGTCACAAGGGCAGGTCACATTGACAGCTCTGGAAAAAAAATAATAAAGGCTATGATAATTGCTTTCATTCCTTGCTTACCTTTTACCTTAGCAAGAAATCACTATTGTAAGTAAATAATCCACAAAACCACAGAACCAGAGAGTTGGGAGCTGTCCAATGCTTCAGGGCTGCATTGCCAATTGCTTGTTAAACATCTCTGGATGTTTAACTGGACATTCATGTCAAATTTCGCAGGTCCACAATGACCCTCATTATCAACACTCCTAAACTGACCTCTTTTCCTTTGTGCCCTACTTCTATGCTGCATGTCACCATCTTTTCCACCATCTAAGTTGGCAACTAGGGAGTCACCTTTGAATCTAACCTACCTCACCTGCCATTATGATCCATCAACCAACATTTATTACTCATTTATTATTGATGAGTAATAATTAAGGGAGTGGCAACACAAATATAAAGGTTAGGAATTCCTTCTCATTAAGAAGTTTACCTTCTGGTGAGGATTTTAAAAACATATATTGGAGAGTGGTACCCAGGGAAACAAGTTTTCTTTTGGACATTCACAGTGATATTGGGTGGACAATAATTATTAGCTGGGTAGAATGTTTGAAAGAGTACTAGATTTGCAATCACAAAAACACTTTAAGGCAAGCATTTGCTGTGTAACTCTGAGCAAGTCATTTACCCTCTCTGGCCCTCATTTTTCTCATTTATAAAATGGAAGAGTTGAATTCAATGGTCTTTAATGATCTTTCCAGTTACAAATCCATGATTCTTTGCTCAAATGATTATGCTCTTTCCAAGGTCAATGGCAGTGTTTCTTTGATTGGTGTTCTCAAAACAAGAACAAAAGGGGGAATGGGAGAGGTAGAAAAAATGGGAGATGGGAGAGACACACACTAACTACAGGACGATTGAAAAGATGGTCATGCTGGGAAAGTCCTGTTGTCAAGGCTGTTGTCAGCTGGTCAGATCCTGAATGGGATGTGGAACATGGTCTGACACTCATCAGATATAGCAAGTTGGTGAGTTTTCCCTCAGTTTTCCATCAATCATAGAGAGGAGCCCCAAAGTGCTAGCTTCATGAGCCTTATCTGGTCTGTTTCCATAACACATCTCACATCTCTCTTCTCCTGTCTAATGGTCTAAGACTATTACTGGCTTTCTTCACCTCTCACCTTGGAACATCTCATCTCTGCTTTCTCACTCCGCTAGAGAACAATCATCAAAAATATACTTTATAATTTTTCTCTTAAATGAAAAAAGCAACACTTTCTTTGTCATTGAAAACATCACCATCTGGTGCTAGTCTCCTTTCATTCTAATTTCACAATGTTCTCCTTCATGAATTCACAATCCTAGGGAAAATATCTTTTTGATCATTTCATAAAATTAGCATTCTTCCCCCCATCTTTGAGCCTTTCCACACTTTTCCCAAGATGGTCATAATCGATTTTTCACTCATCTTTCAACTCAGAATGCCTGGTTTTCTCAAAACATGGTTAGTATATACTTCCTACATGAAGCCTCTAGACATTTTGGTATCTATGTGGAGCAGCCTCAATGTTGAGTGTTGTCTCCTTTATCGTTTTTTCATGTATATTATATACTACTCTATTTACTTGTATGATCTCCTTTGAGGATGAAATATCATCATCATTTGAAATGTAAAATCCTTGAGGGCAAGGATTATTTATTATTTGGGCTTTGTATCTCCCCTAGATAGCACAGTATTTTGTATGTAGAAGGGGCCTGAAGAATGAATGTTAGGATTGATCTGTGTTGAAAAGGACCCTAAAAACCAAAGTCATAGTGATCTGACAGTCTCTTTAACAATAGCCCTGACAAGGAATTAGGCAAACTCTATTTAGGATCCTCCTGTGTGGAGGGGCCTACTCATTACCTTTTGAGTTATTCATCCATAGTTACACAACTCAAATTTTAGTATTTCTTTAAATGAGTTCATATTTTGTACAAACTTCAATGTGTGGAATTACAAAGTATAGCCTGCCTAGCTCTTATGGATCTTGGTACATAGAATATTTGTAGATTTTAATAATTTATCACTCTGCTTTTAGCTCTAATTCAAACAGGGAGATGGGTTCAAATCAAGTCTCTTACCTTTAGTAGCTTTGGATCAATAGGTATATCACGTGACCACTAGGCACCAGCTTTCTCCTCTATAAAACAAGGATGATGATAACCATAGTATGCTCCCCACTTCAAATGAAATGACACACTTTGCACATTTTTAAATACTCCATAAAGTCTAGTATTGGTTGTCTTTGTTGTTATCATTGTTGTTGAGACTATTTTGGTATAAAGAGGGCAGTGAATAGAAAACTTAATGAATGATTAAAAAGTGTGTTTTGAACTCAAATTCTTCAGCCATTAAGCCATCCTGAATTCAAAGCTACCAGTCTAGCTATGAATTAGGGGAATGAGATTGCCACAAAAATGCTCCAGCAAGTTCAGTTTTGTGCTCTCTGCCTGACCGAGTCACAAGAGGGCCTTGCCCCAAAAGTCACTCTCTTCTTCCTGACCAGAATACAACAGTGGGCAAAAATCTCAGAGTGATTACTTAGCAAGCTGTGAGTGCAGTCTAGTCGAATTCTGTCTTTAAAGATAAGTCTGCACCCATTTGTCAGATTATGATAATTGTTGATAAGATCTAAATCTTAGTCACCTCTTTTCACTGTGAATTGTCTCTGTGCTTATAAAACACAACAACTGGGGCGATTGGGTCCCAGGAGTGTGTCTCAACTGGATGGAAGAATTGTGAACCTGCTGGGCTACACTTCTGTATCCAGGTATCCATCTTATGGCAGCTAATAGATTCTGGGTTTTTCATTTCCAAAAATGTGAAATGACTGTAAATATTTCTGTTAGACCCCCATATTGTGAGTAGCTATTTATAATAATTCTATGAGTTGAAAGCAAAAAAAAAGGAAATAAGACACAACCATTTAGGTGTTGTGGAATAAAGACACAGGCCATGTGGATAAATTAAATTATGCTAACGTCACTGTACATTCATTGAAATGACCCTGTACTCTTGAGGAATTTAGATGTCACTTAAATGCAAATCCAAAGAAAGCAAAAGATAGGATATATACAGAACATTTTTGGCCCCATTGAAGAAATTTCTTCAAATCATTATAATTACAGATTTGGATAGGAAGGGACCTCAGAGATTGTGTAATCTCTCTATTTTACAAATATGGAAAATAAAGCCATGAAAAGTCAAATGTTTTGCTGTAGTCTCACAGGCTGTAAATAGTAGTGTTTGACCCGAATCCTGTTTCTCAGAACCCCATTGTACCACATTTATAGGAGAGTGCTTAATAAAGCATTAGAATATATGAAGGTAGGGTTTTTTCATGATGTAATTCTAATGGTCCTAGAAAGGATTGGAACCAAAGAAAAGTTAAGAAGAGTCAAAAAAAAGTTGCTTACTGGATGTCTTCAAACACAAATTGGATGAGGATGTTTGTCTGTGTGTGTGTGTGTGTGTGTGTGTGTGTGTGTGTGTGTGTGTGTAAGAGATTTTTGTTCACATTTCATTGGACAAGATAGAAGGAAGATATTTTTTCACTGAGATTCTGGGATTGCCAGTTATTGAAAGGCTTATTTCATGTAGAGAAAAAAAGGTTTAAGGGAGTATCAATTTTTGAAATAAAATATATAATGGTGAAAAGAATTTTTCTTCCTTTTATTTATATAAGGATAAAAATGAATATTCCAACATAATATATGATCTCTCTCTTTCTCTCCTATTACATGTACATATATATCTAATCCATATACATCTCATATATGTATATGTTTGTATAAATAAATTATGTATAAATAATAAACCCAATTTAATTGAATATACATTTATTAAGCACCTATTATATTCCAGGAACTGTGCTAAATGCTAGGAATACAATGAATGAAAAGAAAGACAGTTTGTACACTCAAACAGCTTACAACTCATAGCCCTAGGCCATCATCGAGCCCTTGTGTAAAACCTGCAACTTGGTAGGAATTTTTTGCTGGAAAAATCCAATCCTGACAAAATATTTGATAGTTGGGGGTCACTTGTTTGTCAGTTGAATTTCTGAAGACAAGAAATCAATGAGAAGTAGTGGGGGGAATATATAGAAGACTAGTAATAGAAATACAAAGATCTGAGATCTAATTCTGCCTTCATCCCAGAGTAACTGCTAAGCACTGTATGAGTCATTGAACTCAGTGTAGAGAATAATTATAGTACTGATAAATATAATAATAACAGCAGAAATAATAATAATATTGTGATGATGAAGGAGAAGGAAAAGGAGAAGGAGGAGGAGGAGGAGAAGGAGGAGGAGGAGGAGGACAAGAAGTGATAATGTTTTGACACATGTCAAACCTTCAAATATTTTAATATTTGCACAGTGGATAAAGCACTGTTTCTCTAAGGACAACTCATCTTTCTATGTTCAAATTCAGCCTCAGACACTTGTTAACTGGGCAAATTCCATTACTCTGTCTCAGTTCCTCATCAGTAAAATGAGGTGGACAATAAATGGTGAATCACTATAGTATCTTTGCCAAGAAAAATCCCACAAATGGGATCGTGGAGAGGCAGACATGACTGAAATGACTGAACAATAACACTGTAAAGCCATCTTTCTTCCTTAGTTAAATAGTCTTACATTGCATAACTTTAAGCATATTTTTTATCCCTTTTGCTCTAAATTAGACCTTATCTAATAGCTCTTCTCACATATTCTCAAGTCAAGACATTTATGGAACTCAATTAAATCAAGATGGATCTGAACCAGGAGGCAATGGAAATCAGTTTATGCATTCCTGATTCTGGATATTTGGTCTCCTTCTTTAATGGAATTTAAGATTACATCTACTTTTTTGGCTTCTTTTTTTTATAATTATTGTGCTTGTGGGTCAAATCTTTCATAACTCCCCTCCAGACAATACCTTGTTCATTGTTCCTTTGTACAATTAAGATACTGAAAGCTGAACTTAGTGGAGATAATTAATATTCTTTATTCTGCAATTCAACTTTAAGTACTTTAAATGAAGAGCAGAAAAATATGAACTTTCTCCTTCCATAAATATTATCTTTAGAATCCTAGAACTTTATGGCATTGAATAGATCTCAGTGATATGTATGAAGTGAGTTGTTAGATTCTGCTCTGAGATTTCCAAAGACAGAGAATCCACTAGTTCTTGTGACAGTCCAATGCACTTCTCAACACTTCTGGTTACTATATAACTCTTCTGAAGCCAAGTCTAAATTTATGTTTTTGAAAGTTGAAGTCATTGCTCCGGTTTTGTCCACTGGCCCCCTTCCCCCTTGTCTCTACATCTGATATTGGTGATTTTATGCCTTCCATCTCATTGAGCTTCCTTCCATTATATTAGTCCCCTTCTTCCATTGGGGAGTTCCTTTCAGGCAGTCTCCATTTTGGTGAGTCATCCTGGTCAGTCAGCTTTCATTCTCTTCTGATTTTGCTTCTGACTTTTTGGATTTTGCCCATTTGACTGCCTCTCATTCTGGAACTTTATTTCATATCAGTATTTTCTCATCCTATAATCTTCATGCATCCCTTTCAGCCTTTTCACAATGCAATATCCCTCCCTTTTGCTTGACTCCTTCTGTCACTGTTGACTTTGACACTAGGGCCCTAAATAGGAAACCTCACTCTCCCTCTTTATCTGCCTCGTTTTTCAGCTTGCTCCTATGTGTTCTCTTCAAGCATGAGAATTTATGCTCTTACAGGATAGGAATTGTCTTTATATTTGCTTATATTTATATGACCAGTTGCAAACACCATGCTCAATGTAATAAAGTATTCTTGGTTTTCCTTATTTTACAGAACAGGTCTAATCTTCAAAATAAGCCATCAAATCCTTAAAGACAACCAGCATGTATAATTTGTAAGCCTGCTGAGTCTTATCTTCTGAAATCTAACTCTTCCTACTTCTTTCAGGTGGTCATCATACAACATGAAAATAAGCCCCGTCCCTGTCTTGGTTGTCTATCTCTGTATGCTCGCAAACTTATTAATATAATATTTAAATTATGTTACCAAGAACTAAATACAATGCTTCAGATGATGTCTAAGAAGGATATTATATAGAAGGATTATCTCCGATCAATTTTTGGAGAGTGTTTCCTCTTTTAAAGCAGGCCAAGTAGATACAAGATTTTTTTATTTCTTTCGCATACTCCTCATCCATATTGAACTTGTAATTTGTTAAACTCTTAGATCTTTTCCTCCATTCAAATTAACCATGCCTTTACCATTGATTACTTGTGAAGTTATTTTTTTGGTGTACCTGAATGTAAAACCATACCTTCATGACTTTTTGTTGAAAGAAACAATCATCTTATTTGATTCAGTCCAGTGCTCTTACCTACAAAAACTTCTTGGATAAAAATTCTGTCACCCAGAGTATTAACTTACCTTTTAATATATTATCCCCACCTAAAAGCTACATTAACAACATTAATGTGCTGGGCTCAGAAAGTCTAAAAACATTAAGGACCTAAGTACCAGGGTCATATCTGTGCTTTAGAGAGATCATTTTGGAAACTGTGTGAGGAGGAATATGTGGAAAGTAAAGAGATTTTTAATGCAGGAAGATGATTTATTAGACTCATTCAACAGCACAGGCAAGTAGTAAATGAACTTCTGAGCTAGAAGGGTGGAGTTCTTTACAATCATTTCTGTAAATGGAGAAGTACTGAGAATATTTTGTGAATGATTAGATATGGATAGAGGGGCTGAGCAAAAGTGATGAATAGAGGATAACTAAAATAGTAGACTTGAGAGTCTGGAAAGATAGTTTTGCTTTGATAGAAATAAGGAAATTTGGAATGAGATTTGAGAATAAAATTAAAAATTCATGATTAGTTTGAGGTGCCTATGGAGTACCCACTTAGAAACATTCAGTAGCCAGTTTTGGATGCTTGCCTGGAGCTCACAAAGAGATTAGGGATGGCTATCAGGATCTAAGACTTACTTGTATAATTAAACTCATGGGACCTGATGAAGTGACAGAGAGGAGAGTTCCAAGAGAAGAGGGCCCAGGAAAGAGTCTTGGATACCTCTTATAATTAGAGGGCATCATATGGAAAATCATTCAGTAAAGGAAATTGAGAAGAAGCAGTAGGAAAGGAGAAGAGAATCAAGACAGAGTGCCATTTTTAAAGGAAAGAATAATTAAGAAAAAAAATGTGCTTGAAAGTACAAAATTGTTCAGAGAAGTCAAGAAGCATGAGGATTGATAAAAGGCTGTTAGATCTCTCAATTAAGAGAGATGCCTAATATTTTTAAAGAGCTTGTTTTTCTGATGAAATCTGAAATCCATTCTCTCTCTCTCTCTCTCTCTCTCTCTCTCTCTCTCTCTCTCTCTCTCTCTCTCTCTCTCTCATCTATTTGTACTTCACCATAGAGCCAGACACAATAATTCCATACTCTATCTTTCTTTTCCTTCCTCCTTTCCTTCATTCTTTATTTCTTCCCTTCTTTCTTTTCTCCTTTCCCCATTTCCTATTTCCTTTCATCCATCTATCTGTCCATATATGACTCCCTCCTCCCTATCTATCTGTTTCCAAAGAAAAGAAGGAAAAATGATGTGACTGTGATCTCTGATGAGATGAGAAGCTCTAAGTGTGAGATACTGTATATTTTGTGAGTCTTGATCGATTTGTTATGAAGTTTTATTGAAATACTTCCCCCTCCTTTTTCTTCTTACAAGGAATTGTATACTATGCAATGGAGGGAAGAAGGATATATACAGAAATAAAGGTAATGTAAAAAACAAAATATGTGAATTAAAATGTTTTAATTACATCAGTAAACATTCATTTTTCCTAAGATATGGTTCTTTTTACTTATGTATGTATAATGAAACTCATTGTTTGCCAGCATAAGTGTCCCTTAACTACCTTTTTTCCCCAAGGAAAATAGGTGAATGACAGATGTCTGTCTTCTATAAATCTACAAATCATTGGTTTATTTTGTGTTTTTTTTTATTCTGAGTCATATTTTTGTTCTCTCCCTTAATCTCCCCTCTATGCATTTCTCACCAAGTTTGAATAGATATGATGATATGGCTAAGGGATCTTCTCTGTTTCTTCATATAATTTTTCCCACTCACTCTCTGAAACAGATGTTGGTGCAGAAGCTGCAATTATCATCATGGTGGGTTCCTTCCCTGTTCTCATCATGAGCACTGAAATGCAGCATGATGAAGACTACTTTGACATGATGACTCTTGTTGCCTATAGGCACAACATAAAAGCCACTGATCCACTGCATTTACTTACCTCTCCAAGGGGAACTTGGGAGATAACCTTCCATTTCTCTCTAATATCCTCATGAATTGCACATTTAGTAATATATTGATGCGCTGATCATGGGACAAGAAATTCATGTAGTTGCATGTATTACTTATTTCAAGTCTATCCTATGGAGTTACTATCTTTTTGTTACTGTTTCTGTGTCTTTAAAAGACAAAGATAATGCTTAGAATTTGGAAATTGGGACTTTGAACTTGGGGAAACAGATTTAATGGAGACAGCTTGATGAAAACTAAGGAAGTGAATGAAGAAAAGTATCTTTCTTAGGGGAAATGGCAACTATTATGGGAAAAATTCCAAATATTGAGGTGCAAGGTTCAAATATTGTTTGAACATGGAGAATGCAGGGATTTCTTTTCTGAGACTATGGATATTCATATTAGCAATATTTTTTCTTTTTCATTGGAGTGGAGGGTAGAAGGAAGGAAAATAGATTTCTGTTTATTAACAAAAAATTTTAATTAAAAAGCATTAAATAGATTCCAAACAAAAGAGATAAAAATGATACCAACTTGTTAAGGTTAAAAGGCAATGTTCCTTTCTTACTTTTACGTATCATCAATTGTGGTTATTTTTAATATAGTTTTTAATTGTTTTTCAGGGTATCAGCATTATAATTTTATGTTTATCTGTTGGGTTAAGAAACATTTATCAATATAAACATGATATATTTCAATATGGTTAACAATGCAATAAAAATCACATTCAGCAAAGTCAGTGGAAAGATAGATTAAATTATTTGGAAGCTTAATAATCTAATGCTAAATAATAAGTGGTCAAAAAATAAATCATAGAATGATAAATAATTTAATTAAAATGACAACAATGAGACAAAATTCTTGAATTTATGGGATACATTGGACACCGTACTTAGGGGAAATTTTATTTCCCTAAATTCTTCCATCAACAAAACAGAGAAAGAATAGATCAATAAATTGGACATGCAACTAAAACTACAAAATAAAACTAGGAAAAGGATAAATTACATATTCCTAGAATCCTGAAAATCAAAGGTGACATTATTAAGATGGAACTTTGGAAACTAATGAGTTAATAAATAAAAATAGAACCTGAGATAGATAAGGCATTGGTTAATTTGTTAACAAATAAAGAAGAAAAGCAAATAACCACTCAAAATGAAAAGAGTGAAATCACCACCAATGATGAAGACATTAAAGTAAGCATTAGGGAATATTTTGAACAATTAAATGCCAATAAATCTAACCCTAACCCTAACCCTATAAATCTGAGTGAAATTAATGAATATTAATGAAAATATAAATTACCTAGCTTAAACATCAGGAAATAGATTGCCCATATAACTCCATCTTAGAAAATAATGAAATAGCAATTAATGAACTCCCTAAAAATTATCCCCAGGGTCAGGTGAATTCACAAGGAAATTCTACCAAAATCATTTAAAGAACAAATAATTTCAATTTTATATAAACTATTTGGAAAAATAGGTGAAGATAGAATCCAGTCAAACTCCTTTTATAACACAAATATGGTGCTGACAAGTTAAAACCGAGGAAGAAAATGATAGACCAATTTCACTAATGAGCATCAATGCAAAAATTTTGAACATATTATTAACAAAGTGATTACAGCAATATAACACAATGATTATACACTATGACCAAGTGGGATTTATACCAGGAATGCAGGGATGGTTCAAGATTAGGAAAACTCTCAATATAATTGACCATATCCATAACAAAACCAACAAACATCATATGATTATTTCAATAGGTGCTGAAAAAGCTTGGTTCTTTTAAATAATAAGCAATATTAACTAAAACCCACAGCAAATATTATATGGAATGGTTATAAGTTAGAAGCATTCCAAATAAGATTAAACATTGAAACAAAGATGTCCATTATCACCACTATTATTCAGTTTTGTATTAGAAAGGATAGCTAAGGCAATAAGAAAAAGAAAAAGAAACTAAAGGGATTAGAATAAGCAATGAGAAAAAAACTATTACTCTTTACAGATAATATTATGGTATATTTAGAGAACTCTAGAGAATCAACTGAAAAGCCACTTGAAACAATTAACTTTAGTAAAGTTTCAGGATATAAAATAAATCCACATAAATCATCAGATTTCTGTATACTGCCCACAAAGGACAAAGCATAGAAAGAGAAATCCTATTTAAATTCTTCAAAAATACAAAATATCTGGAAGTCTATTTGACAAGGCAAACCCAGGAACTAGATGAACACAAGTATAAAACACTCTTCACACAAATAAAGTCAGATCTAAACAATTGCAAAAATATCAATTGCTCATTGGTGGGTCATGGCAATATAATTGAAAGGGCATTTTCGTCTAAACTAATTTGCTTATTCAATTTCATGTCAGTCAAGTTACCCATAATTATTTTATTAAGCTAGGGGGAAAAAAAAGCAAGCAAAATTCATCCGGAAGGATAAAAGTCATGAATCTCTAGGGAATTAATAGGAAAAAATACAAAGAAAATTGGCCTAGCAATAGCACATCTCAAACTATATGATAAACCAGTAATTCTAAAAACTTTCTCATGTTGGTTAAGAAATAGAGTGGTAGATCAGTGGAACAGGTTAAGACAATAAGACACAATAGTCAATAACCATAGTAACCTAGACTAAAGACCGTATCCTTCTCACTATTTGAGAAACTACAAAAATGGGGCACAAACTAGGTATAGACCAACAAATCACACCATATATCAAGATAAATCAAAATGGTTACATGTTTTAGATATAAGGGGTGACACCATAAGCAAATTAAAAAGTAAGGAATAGTCTGTTTCTCAGATACATGAGAGGGAAACAATTCATATCCAAATAAAAGATAGAGAACCTTATAAAATGTAAAAGAGATCATTTTGATTACATTAAATTTTTAAAAAATTATTCAAAGAAAATACAATCAAGATTAGAAGGAAAGCAGAAAGTTGAGAAAGAATCTTTGTGTCACTGATAAAAGATTCATTTCTCAAATATATGGAGAACTGAGTCAAATTTTTAAGATTACAATCTGATAAATGGTCAAAGGATATGAACAGGCAGATTTCAGATGAAGTTACCTATAAGAATATGAAGTGCTCTAAATGACTTTTGAGGAGAGAAATGCAAATTAAAACAACTCTGAGGTGCGGCTAGGTGGCGTAGTGGATAAAGCACCGGCCTTGGAGTCAGGAGTACCTGGGTTCAAATCTGGTCTCAGACACTTAATAATTACCTAGCCGTGTGGCCTTGGGCAAGCCACTTAACCCCATTTGCCTTGCAAAAAAAAAAAAAAACCTAAAAAAAAAACCAACTCTGAGGAACCATCTCACACCTATCAGATTGACTTATATGACATAAAAGGAAAATTGTAAATATTGAAAAGAATGTTGAGAAATAGGGACTTTAATGTATTATTGGTAGAGTTGTGAAATGATGCATTCTGGAGAGCAATTTGGACCTACACCCACTTATAAAGCTGTGCAAACCCTTTGATAAATCAATTCCACTGCTAGATCTGTTTCCCAAAGAAATCATAAAAAAGGCAAAAGGACTCACATGAATAAAAATATTTATTTTTGCCACTTTTTGTAGTGTCAAAATATTAGAAATCAAGGGGATGCCCATCAATTGAGAAATTGCTGAACAAACTGTGATATATGAATCTAATTGGATACTGTTGTGCCATAAGAAATGATGAAAAGGCAGATTTTAGGGCGGGGGGGGACCCAACAACCTGGAAAGACTTGTGTGAACTGATTCAAAGTTAAAGGAGCAGAACCAGGAAAACATTGTACACATTGTGTGATGATCACCTATGAATGACTGGTCTTCTCAGCAGCACAGTGATCCAAGACAGGCAGGCATAAAGGACACATAAAGCAAAGTGCCCTCCACATCTAGATTCAGAACTGGCAGATTGAAGCATACCCTTCCCACTTACTCTATTCTTTTTCATGCTTTTTTCAAAAAGGGAAAAACCCTTTATTTTTTCACAGATATGATTAAGATGAAAATTTTTTGACATGATAGCACATTTATAACCTATATCAAATGATTTACCATTTTAGGGAGAGAGGAGGTTGAGAAGAGAGGAAAATTTGGAACTCAAGTATTCTAAAAGGGTGAATGTTTAAAACGGTTTTGATATATTATTGGGAAAAATAAAACTATTTTTATAAAAGATCATGTTATATTTAGTGTCCCTAAACCACTTTTCTTGCTGTTATTACTGAGGAAGTAAAAGGGCATCCCTTTTGAGAATCATTTTTTCCTTTTTTATTAGATAGCTATAGATAAATAAATTATAAATCTCTATTATATTGCATTTGATAAACCCCTTTATATTTAGCTATTTTGGCCGTTGTGAACTTTGATGTAACATTTTCCATTCCATGTAAAACCTTTATGAATGAACATATATTTTTCAGAAAATAGCTCTTCTTTTTGAAAACTGATCCCCTGCCATATATAAAAAACAAACAAAAAACTTACTATTCTGCATCTGCTAATACATCAAAAGAATGCAAATTTTCACAAGAAAGGAATAGAAAATAATTCTTCATGGGGAAAACCCCAAAGAAAAAAAAGAAGCTAAAAAAAGAAAAAAAAGTCCCTTGAATATAAATGTTCTAGAGCATAATAATATGATGTGAGCCCTTGTTTCTAAAGTGAAATGGTATAAACCTAACAAAGAAATGTATAGGAAAACCCACATTTTCCAGTTCAATCTGAATTAGAAGATGAATAAAAAAATTAAAGTAAGAAACAAATATTTAAATTAGTATGAAATTTGGAACTCTAATAAGAAAAACAAAGAAAAAACAAGCCTAGCTTAGAAGAAGACATTCACAAACTCTAAAATCTATACATGGAATAGAAAAAAAGCATGAAAAATCAGAATCCAACAAGATTAAAAGACCACCTAGAATCTTTATAAGTTCAGATAACTATAAAATAGATTATGGTGAAAATATCCAAGAATTTTTTTTCTTTTTCTCTTTTTTTAGTTAAATTTTTTCTTTCCACTCCCTTCTCTACACATTATGAAGGCAAGACGCACAATACCCATTATACTCATGAAGTTATGCAAAGGTTATTTCCACATTAGCCATTGTGCAAAAAAAAGTTAAAATATTATTATAAAAAGTTTTAATTTCCACTTCTGTTTAATTATTGATATTACAGGGGGAAGCTAGGTGGTGCAGTGCATAGAACACCTGTCCTGGAGTCAGGAGAATCTGAATTAAAATTTGGCCTCAGACAGACATTTAATACTTACTTAGCTGTGTGACCTTGGGTAAGTCACTTACTTGCAAAAATAAAAAAAGTTGATAGTATAGAAAAAAAAACTCAGTGAAATGAGAAACTGAATTAGTTTAAGAAGTCAGGCAACTAAATTGCCCAGGTAAATTAGAAACTTTGTGCAAAGTTTAGATTGATAGTAGTCACACATTGGCAACATAGATTAACTCTGAATTCAAATCACCAAGAATTGTTGTGTTTAAGTTCCAGAACTTAAAATAGAAATCTTACAAATCCTCAAGAGAAAACTGTTCACTTATTAAGAAGGAAAACTAAACAGTTTGAATCACGCATGTTTTTTCCTAGTTTCTGAGAAATAAAAATAAATGGGAAGATTTTGAATCAGGTTCTACTGAAAAATTCAAATGTGATTAGGAATGAAACCTTTGTTTTACTATATGTCAGGACTTATGATAATTAGGAAATATGGCATAAATGTTCATCACATAAAAGTCTTTAAAAGTTTTTGTAGCGAGAAAATATAAGCCTATGAACCACAGCTTATATGTTCCAAGGGCAAAACAATGTGACTGTGTTTAAAACTACTCACCAGGTCAAATGAACATTAAGAGAACAAAAACAAAAATGAGCATTTGTTTAAAAGTCTTAAAAATTAAAGCAGATAAAAACAACTGTGAGTAAGGAAGAGGGGAAGGGTTAGGTTTATATTTTTGGAATGTAAGCTAATGGAATTAAAATAAAAATAATTCACTCGGAGAGATGGAACAAAGGAAAAAGCTATTGGGGTTCAAGAAAAATTTTTAATCTAGAATGATTACAGAAAAAAAATTTAAAAAGAAAACAAATTACTTTTTAGAAATATCACCTCATTTGAAGGCCAGTATGATAACACAGAAAAACTCTTGAAATTCAAATAGTTTTATTAACAAAGGTGACTGGAGTGATTTGAGATGGAGGGAAGGTATGTTAATAGGTTAATGACTTTATAATGGGAAAACTGCTTCATTTATTGGATTGGAGAGTCAAAGTCTAGATGGAATGGAATAGCAGAGTGGGCCAGTGGTAGAGTCCAATCTGAGACCAAACTTTCTCATTTTAAATTAAATGTTGCTTTGACCATCCCATGTTTCTTCTTATGTAAATGAATATTTTCTGGAAATTGAGTTACATTCACATAATTTATATAGTAATCTTTCAAATAAATATTTTTGATTCTGTAGCCAGGAAGTCCAGTATTAACTTCAATGGATAGCAATATTCTAGGTCATGTTATTTAAGAGATAGTTGGCGAATATCTAGAAAATGAAGCGAGTAATCACACGGTGCCATAATAAAGAAAATTCATGCCAGAATAGCTTTATGCCATTTTGGTCAGCATTACTAACTCAATAAATCTAGGAAACTCTCTAGAGAGTAGTTTACCTAGATTTTAGCAAACCATTGGATAACATCACTCATGCTTGTCTTGTAGGAGTGGTAGAAGAGTCTGGTCTAAAGGATAATAAAACAGGTAGATTCACAATTGGTAGAATAGTTGGAACTAAAGGGCAGTCATTAAAGATTTAATGTTAACTTGAAGAAGGATCACCATCAGAATTGTCCTGTTTTGGGGGTCCGACCATGTGCTCTTTAATATTGTAGGGTGATTCTTTTCAGGTGGGATTTAACTTAGATTTTCATTGAAGTCACTTCTGACTCTGAAACTTTTTGGTTATATGTTAGAGACAATTTAGAATGTGAACATTATCTACAGAAACATGAATTGTTCAAGGAGAATAGAAAGTTATAAGTTTTACAACAGTGGTTAGAGTACTTCCTAATGAGACAAATGATAAAGGAGACTGGAAAATATAAAATGGACAACATTGAGTATAAGTCATCTAAAAGTCTCTCCAAATGAGAGCAGCAAAAAAAATGGAAGGAAAGTAATTGATTAGGCAGAATTTATGAATCACATAACTGGTAAAAGTTCAACATGCAAGATCTATAAGAAACTGATGCAAATTTATAATACTGGGTGTTCCAGATTAATGGTGAAAATATGTGAACAGTCTTTGAAGGAAAGAGATATAAATGATGAGCACCCATTTTCCTTAAAGGTTCTCAAATAAACAATTTAACCTCTGTTGTGTAACAGACCCTGTGGGCAGCCAGTCTGTTGAAGTCAATGGAGCAATTTTTAGAATCAAGTTTTAAGTGCATACGATTACAAAAGAAACCAAAGTTTGGTGAAAATATAAGTGTAATGTTTTCTCCATAAGAGGTCATGGACAATCTGAAACCCATCCATGAATCTCTTGGAGTTCCATGGTCCTGAAGTTAAGAACCCCTTCCTTTCACTCATGAAAATATAATAAATAAAAATTTAAAGAACATTAACATCATTCTGGAATACTCATTATAATTACAAGAATGATAGAGGATGGGAGTAAGTATTGCTGGAGAGACTACAGGGAAACAGGTACATTGATGCATGGAGGACATTGGTCTAATTAGTTTAAAATTTTATTTGGAGTTATAGGAGAAAAGTTACTAAAGTGCCAAATTTTGCAGGTGAGGAAACTGCTCTCATTGAGGTAGATTTTCCCAAAGTTGTACATCTAGTTCATATTAGGGACAGAATTTGACCTCAGGTCCTCTGATTAAAGTTGGGGATCCTACTGTTTTGCTATAGCCTATCATTGACAGTCTGGAGGACTTGTGAAGAGCCCTGTGACTGGTATGATTCAGCAGAGGGACTTGAACCTGGGGCTTTCTGACCCTAAGGCTAGCACCCTATCCACTCCTTACATAGCATTGCTATTTACATGGAAATGGAAACTCCCAGGGTTCAATATGAGTTTGCTTGTTGGTTCAGTGCTATAGAATCTGCCCATAGAACAGGACAGGATGGAAACTGGGCAAAGGTTTGAAATGCTATAAGTGACTGGCTTTTCCCATTTTTTGGTTGTTCATGACCAGGGGTAGCTAGGTGGTACCATGGATAGAACACCAATCCTGGAATCAGGAGGACCTGAGGTCAAATAGGACCTCAGACACTTGAAACTTATTAGCTGTGTGACCCTGGGCAAGTCCCTTAACCCTGATTGCCTCCCATCCAGAGCCATCTCCAGTCGTCCTGATTCATTTCAGGTCACTGGACCCAGATGATTCTGGAGGACAAAGTGAGGCTGGTGACTTAGCCCAGCACCTCCTCATTCAAATCCACTTCACGTGCCTGTCAGGGCATCTCCTCTCTGATGACAGGCTCTTCTTCAAGAATGAATGACAAACATCACCATGTGCATTCCCAGAACACTGAAGCAAATGGCAGCAACCAATGGAGACCAACACAATGTTAGATGGATAATTGACAGTTAAAAACTGTTTATTCATCTTGCCATCCTTTCCCATGATTTTCTTTGAGTGGTTGTTTCTAGTGACATCAGAAAAAATGGACATACATATTATCTACTGAAAGGGGGTTCTTTGTACATGCTAAAAATCAAATGAGTTTTAAATTAGATCCTTCACTGGTTAGAGCTAGATGGGTGATCAGACCAACCAGTCCAGGCCTCTCAGGGATCATGGGACTAAGCTTTTTTTTTTATTTATTATGCCACATATGACACACTTTACTACCTTAAGATGTTGTGTAAAGGTTTCTGTCTCTTTCTTCCTCCTCCTCCTCCTCCTCCTCCTCCTCCTCCTCCTCCTCTCTCTCTCTCTCTCTCTCTCTCTCTCTCTCTCTCTCTCTCTCTCTCTCTCTCTCTCTCTCACACACACACACACACACACACACACACACACACACACACACACACAATATTTGAAAGGGAAACAAGTATAAGAATTGAGTCTGAGAATTTATTTATATAGGACCTAATCACATTGAGAGTTGAAGCAACTTGCCTATAGTCCCATGGCAAGTGTGTGTGTGAGAGATGGTGATTGGAATGCAGGCCCTTCCTGGCTCTAAAACCATCTCCATCTACCTTCACACTGCTTCTTGTAGTATAAACCTGCCTCATGTCTCATTATTTCATTAAGTGTTTGTTATCAGGAAGAGAGAGAGGGTAGGGACCATAGAAAACAAACACAATAATTTGGGGATGGGGAGGACACTGGTATTTGGGGGAATCCAGCAAGACTCCATGGAGATGGTGATATTGGAGATCAATTTTGAAGGAAACAAGGGACTCTAGTAAAGTGGAGGTGAAGAGGGAGTACAGCCCCAATGGCAAAGACTCAGGAATAGGAAACAGATGCATTCTGCTCCTCTTATTGGAACTGTACCGAGAAGACCTCCATTTTTCCACATTCGTTGGCCTTCATTTGCCTGTCTGCCCCCTACTGAAGGGCAGATCCGTGACTAGAAAACAAACCATCCTCCTTCTTGTCCAATGTCCTTTCCCTGTCACCGCTGCAGTCCCTTGTTAAGGGTTACAGTTGGTGGACTCTTTCCAAGGCTCTCTGACAGAAAGATCAAGGAATAAAACCCTTTTGGTTGATGTACATTGTCCTTTTACCCCTATTTCCAAGAGGAAACACAGAATCCATGAGGAGTGCTCAGCAAGGCAGTGTGTTGTCTCTCTTTGTTAATGAGTTCGCCACTTCAGGAGATGATATTGGGTGAAGGGGCGCCCACTTCAGCTGCGATGCCATCAAAGTAATGGAAAGAAAAGTCAGTTCTGTGACCTTCTTCCTCACTGAATTATACAATTATCACAAAATTAAATAAAAATGTAATTAATGTCATCCATCAATGTGTCTTTTCCTGAAAAACAACATCTTAGCCATTTTGACAAAACTGTTTTGAATGTGACCTCATCAAAAACTCAGTAAAATGTTCGCTGCTTGGGAAGAGGTGGGTTTTTTTTGACTTCTCTCTTGCTGGGAGGAACAGGTCCCAATGAAAAGCCTCATGCTAGAAACATCCCCAAATTTCTGAGATTGTTTATTAAAAAGAGGATTTCACAGAACAGAATGAGCTATTCCCTCCTGAGAACAAGGAGTCTTGAGGATATGGACATGACTAGGGCACTCAAGAAAGGCAAAAACAGTCTCTATCCTCAAGGAGAATATTGTCTAGTGATGTCAACATTGAAGTGTAGACAAGATAAACACAGAGAAGATGGCAGTTCAGCTGATGGGGGAATTTACTGGTAGCAGTAGATGGGATCAGAAAAAGGTCTTTTACAGAAGGGGTGTTTGAGCCATGGAAATGTTCTGACTGACATGAAAGGAGAGGATATTCCATGAAGAGTCAAAGAGTAGACACTGTTCATTGGAGAAACCAGACTCAGAAAAAAAAAGTGTTTTCTGAAAGTTAGAAGACTTGTCTTCATGATTTCAAATATGACCTCAGACACATTCTAGCTGGGTGATTCTGATTTGCCTCCGTTATTCATCTGGAAAATGAACTGGAGAAGGAAATGGCCAAACATTCCAATATTTTTGCCCAGAATATCTCACAAGTTAGACACAACTGAAAACTGAAGAACGACAACATCAACAGTCTTCTTCTCCCTTCAATTCTCCATTTATTTCCCTATCCCTTACTCTCTCCTACATATATGCATAACACCTGGGACCAAAGGTAGCTATAAATGATTTGTTAATGGAGAACAAGTCATAGAATACCTGAAACTACCTGTCATCTTTGTCCGCTTGCCCAGGAAGTTGGTCTTTGACCCAAATGAAAGGATCAGGAAGCCAAGGTCAATCCTAAATGATCATTTTAGCATTATCACCAGCCCTCTAGTTGATTCTAATTGAACAGATAATAGTTGTAATGAACCACAGTTCAGTAAAATTCTCTGAGTCAACCCTCTATTTTATTGCCTTTGCCATAAAGTCAAAATCCTAGAATTACAAGTGGAAATGGTTAGAAAAGTATATCCAGCAGTTTAAAAATATTTACAATTGGGGCAGCTAGGTGGCACAGTGGATAGAGCACTGGCCCTGGAATCAGGAGTAGCTGAGTTCAAATCCGACCTCAGATACATAATAATTACCTAGCTGTGTGGCCTTGGGCAAGCCACTTAACCCCATTGCCTTGCAAAAACCTAAAAAAACAGAAACAGAAACAAAAACAACAACAAAAAAACCCCCAAAAATATATACAATTATAAAGACATACATGATTGATAAATTGTATATAAGATTATAAATGGGACTATCCTAACATTGATATATAAAGAGAAAAGAAACCAGTCTTATGCTTTCACCTGTGTGACCTTCAGCAAGTCACTGCACATTACTGGAGCTCATTTGACTTCTCTGTAAAAGCCAAGTGGCTCTCGATCAATGATCCTATGATTTATGATGTATTATTTTAATAGGTAAATATTTCAAATAGTATAACATCATACAGCAGCATCCAATTTAGTGCTGTTTGTAGATAGAGTCAGTATAATGATGCATCACAAATAGGACTTTTAGGGTTTGGGTTCAAATTTTGCCGATAGCTCTCTTTTGGGCTCATCATTTAACTTCTTGGTAATTCAAATTTTTCCAAAGCAAAATGAGGAGATTGGACTCAATCACTTCTAAATTTTCTTCATGCTGTAATCATAGTCTTACCCAGTGTCTAAAGCTAAATGCAGGGACTCTAATGATGAGCTTGGATGTAAGTCACGGAAGAAGGACTTCCCATTTCATTGAATGGCAACGACAGATCAGTGCGGGGACTGGGTACCAGACACTTGTGAAGATGAACATGGGGACATCGAGGCCTGGGAAGGGGAGCTAAATATAAATTTAAAGCAATGCTAATTCAGAGGGAAAAAAACAACCGTCTGCATCATCTGTGCACAATTTGATAGCCTGTGATATGTGTAACCAATTGTTCTTATTTACATTAATTTGCATTGTGAAAAGCAATTTTACAGTTTCAGTCAGACTTAATAGGCAATTTGCAGCTGAGAGCCTAATGGCATAGTTACTTAAGCCGGCCCCAGGGGGGCTTTCTAGACCTGATAGGAGACTGAACCTTTTAAATGTTCAATTGAACATCTTAAAAAGCCAAAAAGTCTTTAGCTATTAGACCCAGTTTTCCCTTGCCTTGTCATATAGGATGTGATTACAGAAGGGTTCTTCTGATTTATAGACTTCACTTCTCTCCATGAAAGAAGTAACAATTGGTAAAAAATATTCTCCCACAAAGCACATAAGCTATTTCCTTGAAAAGGTTTAAAGTTACCATGAGATAGCAGGCAATTGTTGATGCGTGAGTTATAAATCTTTGGTTCTTTTGTTTTTAGCTAAATAGGGTATTTCTGATATATGTTAGAAAGAAAAAGAGATTTGAAGGATAGATGGATAGAGAGATGAAAAATGAATAGCTAGATAGGTATAGATATATAATAGATAGGTGAGAGATAGATAGATAGATAGATAAAAATATTTTTCCATATTAGAAATGGGGAGGTTGAGGTTCTGGCTCAACTTTTGATAGGCAAATAATGAACTTTTCTATCTTTTTTTTAGTGTTTGCCAATAAACCTAATGCATAAGTAACAAATCACAGTTCCATAAGACTAGGACACAAACCATTCCTCATCATTTGATTTTTCCTAGTAACACTGTGGAGAGCCAGATAGGAGGAATGGAGGAAGATGATAGGATCATAGGAAAATGTATTTAAAGCTGGATGTGACCTTAGAGGTCATAGAATACAATCTTTTATTTGCTAAATGAGAACAATGAAAATCAGAAGAGTAAAGTCATTTGCTCACAGGGGGAAGAAACAGAGTCAAGATCCACTTCTAATCCAGAGCTAGGAAATTTATTAAAAGAGAGGAAGAATTGAGTTCAAATTCTGCAGCTGGTGCATACTAGTTCTGTGGGCCTTGGCAAATTGTTAACTTAGGTGCATGGAAAGGTGGTAATAATAGGTGCTCAGTGATAGGGAGGTGTCTATCTGCATTGATAGAACAAGTCGCACACCAGGAGCTCTCTAGAGCAAAAGAGATAGGTCTGAAGCATCAAAAACACAATTGAAATAAAGCTTTGTGAGGTACAGATTTCCCATTTTACAAATCAAAAAATAGTCAAGTCTCTAAGAAGTGAATTGCCCTTCCCATGGCTATTCAGTTCGAGTCTAAGGTGATCTAATAAGGGGTAAAGGGGAAATTGCAATCCAAGTCCAAAATTTCTTCTACCATATAGGCCATTTTCTTCCTAAACATTGGCATTGTAATTGTCTCCTTTTAAGATGCACAAGAAATGTGTTGAAAAATAAAACATTCAGTAAAAAAACAAAAAAGAAACCAGTTTTAGGTTTTCCTACCATATCATTATCATGATTATCTTTTCTCCACTAACTTAAGAATATTCCTATGAAGCAGACTTCAAGTCAAAGCGAGATTAAGTCATTTATGCAGAACTATATACAGAGCCTCTCTCCCTTCAATAACTCTGAAAAGGAGTGTGACCATGATTATCTGGCCATCAGACAACCAGTATTTATTTAGCTCTTAATCTGTAACAGACACTCTCCGCATCACTGGGGCTACAGAGAAAGACAGCCTGGGTTCTCACACTCAAAAGATAGAATACGGATAAAGGATTGAATAGGCAACTAAATATTTACAAAAAAAAGAAAAACCTGCAGAGCTTATAAAGACAGTTATGTGTTATAATGGAGGGAGTGATGACCCTGGCATTGGAAGATCTGAGTTCAAATGAGGCTTTAGACTCACCCTAGCTGTGTGATCCTTAGCCTCTGTGTCTGTAGCAGTTTTCTGAAGTGGAAAATGGTACCAATAACAGTAACAATACTCCAAGGTTGTTATGAGGATAAAATGTGACGCTATTTGTCAAGTAATTATCAAGGTACCCGCTCCATCCTAGTCACTTAATAAATATTTGTTTCATTTCTTTCTTTTTCTTTTCTTTCTTCCCCAAATATGCTGGAAAATAAAATAACACTTATAGGGGATTCTTAACCTTGATCCTTGACCTTTAAAAAAGTTTTGATAACTATTTCACAAAAACTTGTTTCCTTTGTAATCCCGTGAAGTTTGTTTGTTTTTACATTTAAAAAGGACATTATTCTGCAAAGTGTATATCCTTTGCCAGATTGCTAAGAGCTTCTCTGTGACAAATAATGGTTAAGAATCCTTCTGTCAGAAGAATCTCCAGAAAGGATTAGAAAACTCTTTTGGGGTTGCCTGTTTCGTGCACAGTCAGTGGAGAATGCTTCAGGGTTGGGGGGGGTCACAGTTAAAGGGCAGGCTCTCTAATGCTCTAGGCACGGACGCTAGCTGAATGCTTTGTGATAACCATTTGTTACCCCATGAGTGCACACTCTGGGGGTATAGTGTCCCACAATGAGGAGATCACTGAACTAGGTTTGACTCCTACCTCACATACTGACCAGCCATGGGACCTTGACAAGTCACTTTAGCTCCATGAATTTCAGTTTCCCCATCTGTGAATGGGGCTAAATATAACACATGGGTCAGGAGCCAAAGTGTATTGTAAAGTTTTTAGCACAGTTATTTCCTGACAGAGAGGTGATGATCTCAGAGTTCAGATGGAGACAAAGCTTTTGCCCATGGTTAGTGTAGGGATTTATTTTACTTGTCCATGCCTAAGTCTTATGAGATATGTTTTTCTGAGGCGAGAGGAGAGTTTTTTGGTTCATTGAAAAAAATTCAAAAAATGATATGACCTCATCTATTACTGTATCTCTGTGATGACATTTTTCTTTGTCACTTTTTTCAAGGCAAATGTGGTTAAGTGACTTGCCCAAGGCCACACAGCTGGGTAATTATTAAGTGTCTGAGGCCTCATTTGAACTCAGGTCCTCCTGGCTCCAGGGCTGATAATCTATCCACTGCGCCACCTAGATGCCCCCTACTTTGTCACTTTAAAAGAAAACCAGAAAAGTGATTTTTTGTCAATAATTCCTCAGTCAATAAATACCCAACCCCAGGAGAATCATTCTCCCATTCAATCAAGTTCAGTTTCAAATATGTGGGAAGAATGGGACTGATCAGAGGAAAGGATGAATTGAAACCAGTTTTTGTTCTCCTCTGAGTAGATGGGGAGAATCCTCCTTAATAAAGCTTCTTTAAAGGGGTGGCTAAGTGGAGCAGTAAATAGAGCAAGGGCACTGGAGTCAGGAGGACCTGAGTCCAAACCCGTCCTCAGACACTTAATTATTACCTAGCGGTGTGACCTTGGGCATGTCATTTAACCCCGTTGCCTTGCAAAAGCTAATAAACAAACAAATAAACAAAAAAATAAAACTCAAGGGAGGCAGTGTTGAAGACTGGGAAGAAGGGGTGGGGATATGCATCTCTAGCTTCTACTCTGTGTAGTACATTGTGCTAAATGGAGACTTTTTATAAATATTAACTTATTTCATTCTCACATTAGACCCAGGAGATAAGTGCTACTTCAGGTTGAGGAAATTGAGGCAGACAGAGGTGAAGTGACTTCCTTAGAATCCCATAGCTAGGTCCAGCTGAGGCTGGATCTGAACTTAGGTCTTCCTGAGTCCAGCCCACCACCCTATGCATTATGCCATCCCCTTGCTGCCTCAAATATTCTTTTGCCTAAAGCAAATATCTTTTTGGTTGCATCAACTGATTCTAATATGACCAGTTCAAGGGCATTCCTAATCCTATTTTCAATTCATTTGAAATGATCACATATTTATTGGGAAGCTTCTCTTTCTAAGTACTGTGCTATGCATTTAGAAGACAATGGAATGCTAGTCCCTGCCCTCATAGAACTTCTAGTCTACTGGTGAACCTAGCATGAATACAGAGAGGAATATAATCCAAATAGAAATATGTGTGTGTGAGAGTGTGTGTGTGTGTGTGTGTGTGTGTGTGTGTGTGTGTGTGTACACACACATACTCAGTGACAGGAGAGAGCACTGACAACAGAGGAAAACAGAACACGACTCCTGGAGGAACTGAAGTCTGAATTTAACTTTGAAGGAAACTCAGGTTTCAGTAAGGTGGAAGTGAGCAACTAGTGCACTCTAGAGACAGGACAGGTCTAGTGAAGGCACCAATGTAGGAGGTGGACTATCATTTATAGAGAAGTTTCTGGAATCTTCACTGTGCCTTGGGGTATGAATGAATGAAAGGATGAATGGGTAGATGAATTGATGGATGAGTGAACTGATGAATGAATGGGAAAAAAATTATCCTGCTCTTTGGCAAAGTTCTGAGATAGGAGAAGGAGAGTAAAGGAACTCACATGCTGGTAAGAAGAAACAATAAATATCAGAGATTTCTTCTTTGAGCTAGAGGGAAAGGCTCAGTGGTTCTCAGTGTTCAGTAACAAAGTAAATGGAAATGTGTCTCCTTTAATGTTATTTCCAATATTAAAACCATGTCATTGAGATTGAGTCCGGTGATGGTACCCAATACTCTTAGGTTTTCTGAAGGTTTTCTGAAGACATTCCTTGAGGAAGTCTATCATTTAACATCTCTCAGTCTGAGACCTTCAGAATCCACCTCTCTGGGCTGCAAGCCTTATATTCCTTATAAACAACTCTTAGTTTTGAAAAAAGTGAGGCAAGAAAATGAAGTCTATAAAGCATTCCAAGTCAATAGCAAGAAACAAATTGGTCCTAGAGATTGACTCCTCTTTTATCTGATCCTGTCTTCTCTGTTCCACTTATCTATTATTATGTAGCCCATTTATATTCATATGTACCCAATGGACTCACACAGGCAGGATGGAGACAAGTTAATTCTCACAAACAGAAGAAATGACTGGACCATTGAAAGTAGCTCCACATGGATTAGAAATGTGTAGAAAAGGCAAATAACATACAACTAATACAACTAATAAATGCACACAATATGCAGCTTAAACATTAGCTCTGTTTAAGAAGAATAAAAGAAGTTATAGAATGGGGACCTATGGAAATATAGGTGGAAAAAGCAAAAGAGAAGAAGAGAGATGGAGAGAGATAGCAACAGAGAGAGAGAGAGAGAGAGAGAGAGAGAGAGAGAGAGAGAGCATTACCTTATGCAAAGAGCATAATGTTTTATGCATGTGGAACTAGCTATCTCCCCAAATCCCTTAGAATGGTGGGGGAGCTTTGGTTTGCCGAAGCTCTCTATTTTTTTTATTCTGCTTGATAAGTATAATCAGGGGATTTCAGTTCAGACTAGCACCAAGAACCCTTCTTCTCTTCCCAGAATGATTAGCAGCAATATAGAATGGGATTGCTGGCTTAAATGCTTTAATAGAATGAAATCAAGGATGTCATTCCCCGTTTTTAAAGCTGAGATCCACAGGGAGATGCAAATCTAATATTTTGACATATTGAAATTAACAGCTACAATGGTTATTCACAAGACATTTGCATATGGCAATTTTCTGTCCTGGGACCTTTCTACGAGCTAGGAATGCTCTCAGAGGGAAACTGCCAACCGAAAAGGAATGTTCTATGGGTCATAAATGAATTTAGAGATGAATTTCAGGTTGTTCCTTATTCTTTAATGAGAGAATTCTCCATAGAAAGTCTTTCATTTAGCTTCATGTATCCATAAGAGTTGAGATTTCACAGTTTTTTTTTTTGTGTAATAGCATTGTTTAGTTCAAGTTTAGTTAAAAGTTTAGTTCAAGTTTGGTCAAAAGTTTAGTCAAAAGACTAAAGATGTTTTCATCTTAGATAAAGCTTGCAAATGACCCCATGAAATTAGGTAATGGCATCATTGGTACCTAGACAAACCTGGGTAAATCATTTAACCATGCTGAGCCTCAGTTCCCCCATTCAAAAAGAATTAATCCAGTTCTTGCTTCGGACCTGTACTGAGTCTCACCTTCTTATATTACAAATAATTAAAGTGAGACCCATGAAAAGCAAGTATTTTGCTTAGGATCATAACCTAAACAGCAGCAGAGTTGGAACTTCAACTTCTCCAGGCTTCTAACTCTGAGACCAGTACTTTGGCACCATGCTACCCAGAGGAATACTAGCTTACTGGAGAGATGTAGAGTCTGAAGGTTAACAAAACACTTTCTAGAAGTAAGACTGATCATTTAAGGAGGACTCTGCGGAACTAGGCTCAGGCTTGGGGAGCCACTGGCTCAAAGAGACACTATTTTTGAGTTTTGCCTTGAACTTTGGCTTCTCCTTCATCTTGAAGTCCCAGACTAAAAGTCTCTAAGATGAAGTTAGATAAGAGTTCATGCCTCATATCTCCCCTAAAAGAGATTAATAGTGTTCTTTTCAGAAAATAAATTGCTGGTTGCACCAAGTAGTATCAGTTATAAGACAATTGTCTCTTCCTTCATTACAAAGAAATATTTAACATATGGATCACTCATGAATATGCACTGAAAACAGCTAAAACAAACTATAATCATTACCTTTATTAAGCCATCTTAGGAGGTGAAGATTGCAGATGAATTGTGGGGCTGATGGAGAGATATTTTTCATTCTCTGTTGATCTGTACTGTCCAAAAAAACAACTCAAGGGTCCCATCTTCTGGCCAATCTGGTCTATGTGGTTCATCCTTGAGAGCATGAGCTAGTTGGAGGAAGCAGACATCAAAACAGGACATGCTTATCTTCCAGAACTTTTTCAGGGACTTGTATTCAGGGAAAGGAAACAGAAGAGAGAAGAAGCAGCCAGAGACCTTTGGTCCAGCCTCAGGTTTGCCTAGGAAAGTTCATGTTATTTTGGACACAATTCACCATGACTGTCAGGGGAATCTCCCCCTCCTTTTCTCCACTTTCCATCTTGCTGGAAGTTTAATGGCAAGGTAGTGCTTACTGTGCCCCAAAACCCCCAAAAATGAGGTCCTCTCTTCTTGCTGTAACTATTCCTGATTCAATCATTGAAATTGTAGATCTTCATCCCCATTCCTTTTCCCTAAAACAGCTGTAAGGAGCCACCAAGAGCCTTTGGTCATGCAGATCCTTTGACAAGGAACCACAGACTACAAGCCCACCAGGACTGATCTTGGCTTAGGCATCTATTTTGATCCATATTCCATAATAGTTTCCCTCAGGACATATACATGATCACAGAGCAGGAGGGAAGACAGTCAGCTTTATGCAATGAGTGTCAGAGACAATTCTTGAACCCAGGTCCTCTGATTATAATCTAGGGCCTTCACAATACCCTTTGCAAATGTTACAAATAAGGCTATTCTGTGTAACAAGTCATGAAGCAAAAATAGAGTTTGGACTAGTGCAGGCAGAAAAGTGTTTTCACTGTTAAACAAAAGCATAAACAAAATTCTGGAAGTCACATATTCACATGAATGAGTTCTTGACATCTTGTCAAGAACCCAATTCTCATGGAGGAAAGACAGGCAAACAAAGCAAACACTAGGGGATTCTGAAAAAAAAGAATAAAATCAATGATGAGACCTGACTACCTGGGCAATGAGCATGGGCTAATCAGTAGTCAGAGGTGAAATGTGGCCATTAATTGACTAATGGGCATCTCCATTCTGTCAATTTTTAAGACCTATCATAGTAACCATCTTCTGAGAGGGAGAAAAGAGATTACTCTAAATTTGTTTTTAATATTCAATGTTCCCTAACTTAAGAGAAAATTAGTATCTATATTGTGCAAAGAAGCAACCATTGGGGCAGCTCTTCTCTCCCTAAGGACATCTTTGGCCCTGGGTATCATTTAGAGTCAAAGAGTCTTTGCTTTAGAGCTGGAAAGGAGGTAAGAGACTATCTAGTGCAGCATTCTCATTTTAGAGATGAAGAAACTATGGCTTAGAGAGGTTAAGTGATCTGTCCGAGGTCACATTGGTGGGAAGCAGCAGATGCAAGGTTGAGATATTTCATCATTTAAATATATTTTCCCTATTCATAGCTATATGACATATACATCTAACTGCCTCCTTCTAGCATGCAGAGGAGATTGGAACTGAAAGAGATTTTAAGAGTTGAAGAACAAAAGTTGAAGTGACTGGCAGAGAAGTCATGTCCTCACTAAAAATAGGCAGGTTAGAATGAAGGAGTAATTTAAGAGAAAGATAATGAATAGTTATTCCATCATGATGATTGTGAGCTGCCTATGAGATGGCTATTGGGAATGTTCTAGAAGCAGTTGGGGATGTGGAACTTAAATCTGTGGATTATTGGAATGGAGTTGATAGTTGTATTAATGGGAGGTAATAAGATGCTCAAGAAATTTATGTGGGGAGGGAAGAGAAGAGAATTCAGGATGCATATCATTAATACACACAGATGCACACACACACACACTTATAGGGGGATGATGTTTTGTTATACAGGGTATAAATCTGCTAAGGAAAATCAGGAAAGGTTAGATAAGTAGATGTAGAAATCAGAAGGCTATATCATAAATACTCAGAAAAGAAAGAACATCCAAGATAATAGATGGTTAATAATGTTCAATCTTCCAGGAGGACCAAAGGAGTAGGATGAAGAGAAGGGCATTGAACTTAGCCCTTAATAGATTGTTCATAACTTTGGAAGAGCCACTTTAGATGTTGGATTTTAATTTACTTAATTGACCTGATGTCAGAGATTTGCTATGATGGGTGGAATATGGTTCTACATGGAAATGGAAGCTCAATCAGTAGCAGTGTTCCTCTACTCTGAGACCAAAGATCTGCTAGATATTCTACAAAACTTCATTCCAATAAATTTGACTTAAAGATACCTTCCATAACTGTCTTTATTGTTTCTTGTGGCTACTTATTTACCCCAAATCATCCAGTTGCAAACCACAATTGCTGATAACTAAAAAGAAAGGGAATACATTAGCAAAAGGAAAGGGCATCCGAATAGAGCGTATGTTCTGTTATTTACTTGGTACTCCATTCTACTGTATTCTTCACTGGATCTGTTACCTTTCCAAGCATAACATAACAACAGCTTGCAGGGTTGGATACTATAAATTGAAGTTGAGCTTTTGATAAATCACAAGATTTATTTTATCTGTCGTCTTTGGAAATCTAAGCATAGGTGAGTCACTCAAGAGGAGTGAGCTCTTTGGGAAAACTGTTATTGCTGTATTTTTTCTTCTAACTTTTCAACATCTGACCCTTACAGACCCTTGATTTCCAGTGGTCAGAGGATCATGGGATCATGGATAGGGAGCTGAGAGTTCAATGAAAACCTTAGTCTCTCATTTTAGTGGGTAAAGAATTGATTACCAGAAAGATGAAGTAACTTGCCTGAAATCATACTGATAGTAAATTTCTGAGGGAAGATTATACTCAGTTCATCCTGAATTCAAACAGAGAACCAAACCCATTGGGTAATAGCTAAGAATAAGGGATTGGACCCCTTAGATAAGTTTGATTCAACTAATCTTTCTTTAGTACCTACTCAATTAAACCCCTGTGCTAGTTACAAATTCCATGTCACAAAAGATACTAATTTCAGAATCTAAAGAGAAAAGGGATTCTTCCTCTAAAAGTGAAGTACAAATCAAAATATGAATTCCTGTATCAAGTAAGGTCCAGGTGCTCCTGTTTATGGATGACATTGTTGATTATGTCTAGTCCTAAAACACCAAAGATCCTCCAAATGCCTTCAAATGATCCTCCAAATGATTCAAGTGAGATTGCCTTAATTATTCAAATAGAAAACAAAACAAAGGAGATGGATGGTTCTCTTTATCCTAACTAAGCCGTATAGTTGTTTGTAGACAACCTCTAGCCTTGCTTTATTAGCAGTTAGGTCTTGAATAGTCACTGAAGTGGCCCAGAGTTGATCAAGAGGATGAACACATGCTGAATAGCTTTTAGGAAACTGGTCCTAGGGTTTTCCCTGAAATAATAACCCATCATTTTTGATACCATTTTTTTTCTATAATGTTATGTAACTATAGGTAATAGAATGTGAGTTTCCAAAAGAGTTCAAGTTTGCTTAAATTGCAATGGATCTGCATTGGTGGAAGTGAGTAGATTACAAGATATTGCCAAGTGGAAGCTGTACAACAGAATTAGGGAAAAAGATGAGATCTGAGGTATGACTGAGAGATGAGTTGCATTAGTGGAATCAAGGGATGCATTTTATTCACCTGGGTTCTTCTTCAGTAGACATACATTGTCATAATATGCTGAAGAAGGTCTCTGTGGTGTTGGCTGACTCCTCATTGGACAATGGATAAAACGACCTCCTCAAAAGTCACCTGACATGAAAGGAAATAGAAAGACCATAGCACCACTGGGGGGGGGGGTACTAATATTGGAAGATCTCTCAGATATACCAAGCCTGAAAAACATGTGTTTATTTGTAACTTAACAGTATAAATAAAACAAGGTGAGACAGTATTAAAAGGACGACTCATGTGCACTGAGACCAAATGAACCAATTCAACATGAAATTTCGGTAAGTAATGTTAAGGCAAAAAAAAAATGTTTAGAAATTTCTGTTGAAGAAAATCAGGCTGGAAGGCATAAGAATAACAGATGGCAGAGAGAAGACAGAGCCAAGTACCCTTTATTTGCTTTTTTGGTTTCTATTGAAAACAATATTTGAATTATCATGAACATAAAAATAGTAACAAAGAAGTGAGCCCAAATGTAAATGAGGAGATAGCAAGAGAGCAATCAATGTCCTTATGAGATCCAAGTCATAAGACTAAGACCTTCTACACCCTGAAGCTTTGAAAGATCTTGATGATTTTTTTTAAAAAAATGTGAAAAATGAGAGTTATACCATAGGCCTGGTATGAATAAATTGTAAGCTAACCTTGACTTTGATTCTTGGGAAAATATGAAGTTCTAGCTTGTAAGGCTTTAGAGAAGCAGCAATCATTGTGTCAGTATGGGTTTTTCAAGAGGTGATGTACAACTAATCATCTTTCCTTTTTTGAAAAGAGTTAACAAAATGATAAAGCAGGGAGAGATAACAGGCATAGGGTGTCTCAAGTTCCCAGGATATTTGATAGTCTCTCTCATCCTAGAGTTTAAAATTAGTATTTTGGGGACAATAATTTACAAAATAGGGGGTGGCTAGGTGGAATTAACTAGCTGTGTGGTCTTGGGCAATCCACTTAACACCATTTGCCTTACAAAAACCTAAAAATTAAAAATTAAAAAAAATAATTTACAGAATACCTAGCATATGGATCCTTATCTGAGTCTTACAACAACCCTATATTACAAATTATATCTACATTTTACAGATAAGGAAAACTGAGGATCAGAGAAATCAACTTATTTGTTCATTGTCACAAAACCAGAAACCATCAAAATTAGTATTTGGATCAGGACTTTATGGTTTCTAGTATAGCTTCCTAACATGCAGCCACTTTGTCTGATCAAAAGGTGGAAGAGAGCATGTCCATGTAGTTGGAATGGGGATTAATACCTTTAGGAGGATTAAGAACAAGATGGATGAAGTATTGGGAACAAGAAGAATCATTACTACTGGAAGACTACAGGGATCTGTCTTGCACTTGGTCGTTGCTTCTTAACACTC
This sequence comes from Macrotis lagotis, assembly GCF_037893015.1. Classification (NCBI taxonomy): domain Eukaryota; kingdom Metazoa; phylum Chordata; class Mammalia; order Peramelemorphia; family Peramelidae; genus Macrotis; species Macrotis lagotis. Next base: position 4,322,139 of record NC_133659.1, read on the forward strand.
TGATCTACAACGTGGGCTACGAGGAAGATGGCAAGGCCATCGGACTTGAAGATTTCATTAAGCTAAGTGATATCAAATATGTTTTGACAAAATCTGATGGCTAGATAATGGATGGACTAAAGCTAGAAAGACATCAAATCTCATCTCTGATACATTCAAGCTGCATAATGATGGAAAATATAAATTCTTAGTGTTGAAGAAACCTTTAAAGTCTGAGAATTGGAAAGGATGTATCAACCTGCATTAGTATAGGGAGATTAGTTATCTAGGAGCTTGTTGTCCCACTGCAATCACTGTCTGTCTGTCTATCTATCTATCTATCATATATCATCTATCTGTCATCTATCATCTATCTAATAATCTATTATCTATTTATCCATCTCTCATCTATCTATCTACTATCATTTATCTATCATCCATTTCTCTATGTATTCATAGCAAATGCTTGGTAAGTATGTATTTATAGTATATGTACATGATTGAACATGAGTATAAACATCCCCCCAAGTATGTGGATATGCATGGGTAGAAGCACATCCATGTGTGCATACCACTCATTTTCATATATACACTTGTGGTTACAACAATGCAAGGTGGTTCACCCATGTCTAGATTGGCACATGTCTTTATGCAAAGGGTGTAGATGGACACATATGCAGATATGCATCTCCATTTTTCATGCATTCGTGGATACCTACAACCTAAAATAATGGAGAGGTGTCTAGAAAATAGTTAACCAAAAAAAACACTAGGGATTTGAGTAGCCTGCAATTCTCTTTATAGGTCATCATTCATGTCATACATATGACATAGAATATGACTGTCATAGTCTCTGAAAATAGGAATGGGTTGACTTGCTTTATTTTATCTCAGTCAGACCAGATTATATATGGCTTCCATTTTAGGAAATATGTGGAGTATCAGCAGCAGCAACACTAGTATAGGTGATGTTTTGATTTGTGTATGAATTGCATGTAAGTGAAGCACAGTTGCACCAAGTAGTCAACCTCCCTCTCTCTGAGTGATCAAAGTCCAGTGGCAGGACAAAAGTCAGGATAATGGGAAATTACTCAGGATGCAGAGAATGAGTTTGGCATCTTCAGGGTTTAACTAAACTTCAAATGCTCCACAAAACCTGCTTCAGTCACCTCCCTGCCTTCATGATGTCACAACACTGTTCTCATCTGCCAGTTCTGCCAGTAGAAGTCTTCCCATGCTTGGAGTAGACAAAGCCCCAAGTTTGACAGGCTCAAACCTGTTGGCTGCCCACAACTTGTTTTAGTCTCAACATACAGGTAGGTATACAGCCAAAGGCAGATAAGTAGCCTTGAAAATGACTTAATAGTCCTCAGAGCATCAGAGGTATGATAAGTGCCTTCTTTGAGATTGTTTAATATTTTGGGGTTATTTGTGAAGAACTCAGTTTGCCCACCATCTCTTAGGCCCACCACTTAACTGGCTCATTTCCTTTACTTCAGAATTTCTTTATGATAGTTCTCACTACTCCTCAGGGAGAGTTAAGTTTTATTCAGGATCACTAATATTACCTGGCATTTATAATGCAAATTTTAAAAAGTCCTAATCCTTGAAATAAATGAATTTCTAATTATGAAATGAAAGGGATAATGGCAGCTATAACTTGGAGAGGGGAAACTGGGACTTTACTTTGGGCAATACTTATTTTGAGGGCAAACTTCTTCCTTCTCCCCCATCATAGAAACTTGTGATCTTTTACCTATCCCACACTATAAAGTGCCATAGGAATAGAATGCTTCTCTTCTCTTCTCTTCTCTTCTCTTCTCTTCTCTCCTCTCCTCTCCTCTCCTCTCCTCTCCTCTCCTCTCCTCTCCTCTCCTCTCCTCTCCTCTCCTCTCCTCTCCTCTCCTCTCCTCTCTCCTCTCCTCTCCTCTCCTCTCCTCTCCTCTCCTCTCCTCTCCTCTCCTCTCCTCTCCTCTCCTCTCCTCTCCTCTCCTCTCCTCTCCTCTCCTCTCCTCTCCTCTCCTCTCCTCTCCTCTCCTCTCCTCTCCTCTCCTCTCCTCTCTCTCCTCTCCTCTCCTCTCCTCTCCTCTCCTCTCCTCTCCTCTCCTCTCCTCTCCTCTCCTCTTCTCTCTCTCTCTCTCTCTCTCTCTCTCTCTCTCTCTCTCTCTCCTCTCTCTCTCTCTCTCTCTCTCTGTGTTTCTCTGTCTCTCTGCCTCTGTCTGTCTGTCTCTCTCACTCTGTCTTTCTCCATCTTTCTGTCTCTCCTTTTTAATTTTCTCCTGACTCTAATTTACTATTTTTTTCAAAAGCACAACTATTTACCTGTGTTCCCTTTCTTTCAGTCCTGAATTCCTTTTGAATTAAATTTGCCATGGGAAGATTTGCTTACTGAATCTCTTGCTCTTCATGTAACTGAGAGGTTTTTGCTGTTGTTACTCAGGCATTTTTCAGTATTGTCTGACTCCTCATGATCCCATTTGGGGTTTTCTTGCCAAAATTGCTGGCATGGTTTGCCATTTCCTTCTGCAGTCTATTTCACTAATGAAGAAACTGAGGCAAACAGGGATAAGTGAATTGCCCCTGGTCACAGAGTTAGTGAGTGCCTGAGACAAGATCTGAGTTTGGATTTTCCTAATTCCTGGCCCTCTGTTCTCTCTACTGGGTCATCTGTGTAACCTGAGTTGCACAGACCCTGAACCTGGCCTTTGATGGGCATTGTAAAGAAATAGAATAATGAATGCTAAGACTGTAATCTAAATCATCAAAATGTAAACACTACTAATTCTGAAATAACTTCCAGGCATTTCAGAGGTGATTTCTGCCATATCATCTAAAAGAGAGATTCATTATAAAAACAATCTCTGCCTGCTTTCTCCAACAGGGCAGCTGTTGTTGAGCTCACTTTTTTGGCAAACCCTAAGAAAATGAAGGCAGTTTTTTTTTTAATCCTCACTGCCAAATCAACTGTAGAGGGACTCAGCTCAGTTGCCTGTGCTGAGGGAAGGGGGAATACACTTACGAATAAAATTATAAATTTTTAATGATAAATTTACTTTTGTGATGTAGCCACTTTCACTTATGACTATACAAACTTAGACATATTAGACTTAGACTCAGTCTTGCTATTCTTCACCATTATCAAAGAAGCCTAGCAACCTGCTGGATGAAGAGTTTGGATGATGAATGACTGGATAATCCTGAGGAAGATGCAAAATAAAGAATCCTGAAAAAGGGGAATGGATAGTAGGCCTCTCCCCTAATTCTCTCCAATGTTGGAGTTTCCTTGAATACTAACTTATTTCAGTTCCAGGACAAATGTTATCTCCCATCATTTCCACCATCAGGTTTTCCCTGACTGACCAGTAGGCAATAGTTTTCCTCACCTTTATTTAATCAGTTTAAATACTTCAAGCATCAAAGATTTCAAATATCCCTGTGCATTAATGACATCTTTCATTTGAATTCTCTAATTCAAAAATGATTGACATCAGGAGGAATAAGTAGTTGTTTCCTAGTCATTAAAATATGATCATTGTCGTTTCTCTGTTGTTATTTGAAGCTCGAGATATTTAGCACGGTTTTGGCTAAAAAATATCCACAATGTTATACTAAATACAGGTATGTGTATGAAGACATATGGACTGATGCAAAGGGAAGGGACTAGCACTAGGAAAAGTATATGCACAAGTACTATCATTATATAAATGGAAAGAATACAAAGAAAACAATTGAATCTGGTTTGCAATTAAAATGTTCAAAGCTTGGCCCATTGAAAAAATAGGAGAAGATACTCTCCTTTCTTCTTTCAAGAAGTGTGCAATAGTGGGTGTGGAATACTGCCTACAATGCAAGATGTCTCCATAGAGTTGGGTATTTTTGCTGACTTTTATTATTTTGAATTCCTTATTATAAGGTATAGTTCTCTGTTATAGGGTGGGAAGAAGAGACATAAGATAAAGAGGTAACAATATATTTTAGAACATTCACCATGGACAGGAGAGAGATGTTGTCTTCAAGTTACATGGTCTCTCTTTTTTATGCATATTTCTCACCTTTCCCCCTCTGCTATCATCTGTTCTTATCTTGCATTGATGATTAAATACCTTGCCCATTGTCCAATAACTAGTACTGTCAGAGCAGAAATGATTGTTCTGGCCTTCTTCACGGACAAGGATGCTTTCTAATACATCTAATTGCCTCCAAAGACTGCACTATACAGATGTTGGTGAATCAAGTTGTGAAATGGAGAATGCCACTATTTACATTCAGGGTTTGAGATGGACATTATCAGAGCAAAAAGGCAACATTTTTATACAGTTCTCTGGCCAGGCACAAATATACCATGGTATGAGTTCTTCATGAATCTGTAGAGCCCTCCATCATAACAGCGACTGATCTACCTTCTCAAATGGACAGTTCCAAGGCTACCCATGTCCCTTTGTTGCTGCTAATCTTTCCAAGGGGAATAAAAGGCAGAGTGATCTAGAAGTCTCTGCTTAAGAAAGGAAATGGAATAAGAGCTTTTGTATTCTGCTTCTTTCTCACTATATGTGTTGTATCATTTATGGACTGTGATCAAAAAGGGGGTGTGCATGTTTCATATCTCAGGCTATAATTTTGGCATAAATGTGCTTTCCAATGGCTTTTTAGTGTGTGTAAAATATGTTGCATTCACTTTTCTATTTCTTGCTCTTTTGACTGTTCTGGATTAGAGGTGAAATTTATCATGTGATGGTAGTTACAAAAGAATAGTGAGAGGTACCTAGAGGCGTTAATATACCCATGGTTGATGTGAAGTAAATAAATAAACTCCATAAAAGTGCATCGTATAAGGAAAACATTTGCTTTTCAAGTCTATTAATTTCCCATTTCTGAGTACATTGGCCAAAAAACAAGTCTTTAAAATCACGGTTCCACTTGAGTTAAAGAAAAAAAGTGGTTCGGAAAAAGATTGGTTGTTATTTTTTCCTTTTAATCTTTATTATGCTGTTATATTCAAACCTCTAAGAAGTCTCTTCCTGGCCCACTTGTCAATTTTTGTGGAAATGATGTTAATATCCTGATCAACATTTTTCAGTTTCCCATCTACTTTACAATTATCAGGCTAATAATATTTACCACGTACTATCTACATTGCACCAGAGAGCTTTAAAAAGGGAAGGCAAATTCATATCTTAAAAGCAGTTATCTGGTTTTATTACTAAACTGGAAAGTTCTGTGGGTATTAGCATTAAGGCAGAATTGCAAGAGGACAAATACATTATTTGCTCAATTAGCACCCTGAACTTGTCATCTGCTTAGTTCATTGTGTTACCTGAGGAAAGGCTCCTTGGGGCATGGACCAGGCATCTTCGATCTGCCCCAAATCGAACATTTCCATGGTTTCCAGTTCATCTCCCATCTCCTGTTACCAGCCCAATTTCACAGCTGGGATGTGGAAAACCTCCATTATTATGAACAACCCCCCACTTAAACTTCAGAGTTCTCATCTCCAGATATGCCTGTCCTTTGAGCATAGAGGAGTGTCACCCTTCTCTCAATAAGAAACACACACACACACACACACACACACACACACACAGAGCCATGTTCTTTATATCCCAGGTTGGGGCCAGGGATGATGCCAGTTCCATTGCCACCTCCAGGATCTCCCCTTAGCTTCTCCTTTGTTGTTACACTGTCAAAATTCTCTACACTTTGTCTAAAGACACCCAGGTCAATCCTTTTTCTTCTTCAATGAGTCATCCACCTGGCTTATAATTTTTCTTTCTTCCCTAATTTTTTCCCCAATACCAGGAGACTTCAATCCACATAGACACATACATCCATAGGTAGGTAGATAGGTACATGGATGGATGGATGGATAGATAGATAGATAGCTATGTTTAGCCTAATCACTCAGTTCTTTTACTTATTACCCTTTCAGAAACTAATTTCCATCTCACTTCAGCCGAATACAAAAATGGTTATACTCTTAATCTTGCCATCACCCACAAACCTACATCTCCAACTTCAAAAATTTTGAAATACCATTTTTATGATCACAATCTGTTTACCTTTCACTGTTCCTTTGCTTTTCCTTACATGACTTTTCTATTTGTTTCACATAAGCTCCAAAGCCCTGCCCACCCCATCCTCACCAAACCATCTCTCTTATACCAGTCAATCTCTCCTCTTCTCCCCATCTTGACTCCTTGGTGAATCAATTAACTCTATACTCTTTTAAGTCTTTTGCCTCTTTTGTGTCCCTTGTGCTTAGTATAGTGACTGCCACATAGTAGGTGATGAAATTTTTTTATTAATTGAATGGAAGAATTCACTTAGTCAATTAGCACTGATGATGTTCTAATGAGTACCAGCTCTGTGTAAGGTTTTATGTTCCATGCAGAAGGAAATGTAAAGGTTCTTATGACACAATTCCCTCTTTTAAGATTACTGTGTAGAAAAGTCACAATGTAGTGGGTGGGAAGAGATGCCAAATTGAAAGATCAAGAAAACTAACTTTGTCAGATAGATAATCCACTTAATCTCTTAGCTTCAATTTCCTCATTTAAGAAATGGAAATAATAATATAGTGATTTATTACGTACTCCATAAGTCTGATGGAAGTGAAATGTTTTACAAACTTTTAAGCATTTTGTGATAAAAAAAATATCTAGCATTTATATACCACTTTTAGTGATTTGAAAATCATTTTATGGGTGTTCTGTTTGATCCTCACAATAACCTGAAAAATATGTATAATCGTCATTGCAATTTTACAGATGAGGATACTGAGGCTAGAGAGGTTAAGTGTTTGTTCATGGACACATAGTTAATAACTCAAAGAAGGATTTGAAATCAGGTCTTGGTGGATAATCTGGAAGAAACTTGCTAGGAACTCTGCCCTCTATTGTCTACCTTTTAAAAATCAAAGGGTGGAAGAGGTACTAAGTTTTAGGGATCATGTAATCATGATGGGGTTGATGATTAAATTCTAGGGAGCATGAGACAAGTACATAGGTGTCCAGCTGAATAATAATCCAAAATTATTGTTTTCTAAAGTTGAAAAGCTGAAGATAGCATTTTTACCTTCACATTGATGCTGAAAGGAAGTGAGGAATTCATTTGGGGGGGAGATATTTAATATTGTCTAGAAAGAGAAGCATGAAATAGACCTTTAAATTGTGTCATGACTTCAAAGAATCACAGATTTTAAGTATCATAATGAACTTAACTGGTCATCTAGTACATGGAGTTGAACATGAATTGTCTCTCCCACATTTCCAAGAGGTGTTGAGCCTTTATTTGAAGAATTCTGATTCCTGGATATTCTCTATTGCATGAGGTAGACTAATTTTATTTTGGATATTTGTAATAATAATAATAATAATAATAATAATAATAAAATAATTATCTCTATTATTAGGGAGGTTTTCCCCCCTTCTTTATTTCAAGATACACTTTGTCTCTCTGAAACTCCTAGGCTTTGCTCTTAGTTTTTATACTTATCTTTGGGTCCAGTATAACAAATCAAATCCATTTTCCACTTGACAGCTCTTCAAATACTTGAAGACAGGTATTATGACCCAGCTATCTTATTCTGGGGGTACAAAGGAGCTCTAAACTAAGCACCCCTTAATTTCTTCTGCATATTTTCATGTAATAGAGTGTCATCATCTTTCTTCATTTGGGTCACTTTCCTTGTTTTTCTCTTCAGTTTATCAGTATTCCTCTCAAATATGGCACATATGTTGTTCAACCAAGGTCAAGTGCAAGTCAACTAGCCCTTTTATTATTCTGGACACGACACTTTCTTGATTCAGTCTAAGGTCCCATTTATTTTTTTAAGGTTGTGATATCACACAGTTGAATCATGTTGAATGCACAGACCACTAAAATTCCCAGATGGTTTCCAGCAAAACTGATATCTAGTCATGCCTCACCAATCTTTTATTCGTGAAATTGATTTGTAAATCCAAGTTTGCTTTAAATTTACTCATATTCTATCAAGCATTATTGGATTTACTCTCAAATTCCAGCCTCTTGAGATCTTACTGGATTCTTTCCAATTCAACTGGTTAGCTATTCTTCTAACTTTGTATCATCTAGATGATAAGTATGTCAGTTAAAGCTCGATCCAAGTCAGTGACAGAAACAAATAGCACAGGAGAAAAGACCTAAATCTCAAGTAGTCCTTTGAAGCCCTTTTTGGATGACATAAAACTCATTTATTTATTCATTTATTTATTCATTCATTCACTCATTCATTTACTTATTGTTTTATTTTTGCAAGGCAATGGGGTTAAGTGATTTGCCCAAGGCCACACAGCTAGGTCATTATTAAGTGTCTGAGGCCGCATTTGAACTCAGGTCCTCCTGACTCCAGGGCCAATGCTCTATCCACTTTGCTACCTAGCTGCCCCTGACATAAAACTTTTAATGATTGTTCTTTGAATCTGTCCCTTCAGTTCCAGTTTCTTCTAATTGCATTTTTCTTTTGTGAGAGTATTGTTGTTCAGTTGTTTAAATGTGTCCAAGACTTCATGAACCTATTGGAGGTCTTCTTGGCAAAGATATGGGAATATTTTGCCATTTCCTTCTCTAGCTCATTTTATAGATGAGGAAACCGAGACAAACAAGAGTTAAAGGACTTGCCCAGGATCACACAATTAGTAAGTATCTGAGACTGAATTTGAACTCAGGTCTTCCTGATCATGGCCAGCTCTATCCACTGTTCCACTGAACTGCCATGTAGAACTCTCTGGATTATTTAAAATTTATTTTTGGATATATTTTATTTCACACAAATGGATCACTATTCAGTCTATACATTTCTCTCTTTCTCACCAGAATTGTTTGAGAGATTTTCTTAAGTATTTTGCTAAAATATAGGCAAACTATATCTCTAACTGCCTTTGTTGGTGTATTAAGATATTGTAAGAGGAATTTAGTTTAGGTTGAAATCTTCAGTTTGGGTCACAGCTCTGGTCTTTTCGAGATGACCAGAATCTCTCTCTTTTACAATATATTTTAGAATTTTGCCAGAAATTGAAATGAAATTCATTGACTTAGTACATAGAATATTTTCTTCCCATTTTGAAGTTCTGTAATTGCCTCTTTCAGATCTGCTGCAATTCTCTCACATGATAGAAACATCATTGACAATGACTTATTAATCGCATTTGTCATAACCTGAGTCCTCTGAGGTTAGTAATAGTCTTATTAAGGATAGTTTAGTGTTTTCCTACAATTTCCATATTTAACTGGTTTTCAATACCCTACTATCCATCTCTATTATCTTCACCATTGGAAAAAGTATTCTCCTTGGAAGAGAAACCCAAAATTATTATAAAGCAAAGAATTATTGAATATTTCTTTCTTCTCTCCCTCTATTATCAAGATTTTTTTTCCATTATAAGAAAAGCACTGGTGGTGCATTTGACACAGTGATAGGCCTGGAGTCAGAAAGACCTCTTTCATATCCAACCTCAGACCTGTACTAGCTCTTTGATCATTGGCAAGTCACTTAAACTGTATGTCTCACTTAACTCAATTCTAAAATAGGCATAATAATAGCACCTCTCTCCCAAGGCTGTTGTGAGGAACAAATGTAATAGTATTTGTAAAAAGAGTCTGTCATAGGATTAGAACTTTCTAAATTTTTATTAAATTCCTTTTTCCAGTCTTTTTTTAATCCTTCCCTTTTTGCAATGTGGATTAAAAAATCTTCAGCATTCTGTTTTAGCTTTACCTTATTACAGGTGACTTTTTACCTACTCTTGCATTAGTCTTCTATGCATATCTTTTAAAAACTTTGTGCTTTGAGGCATTCTCTCCTATGCATTCATATCAATCTTTTTTTATTCAATTTCCTCTTTTCCTGCTTATCTAAGTCATTCTTAGTCTCAGCTTAAGAGGAATCTGGAGCATCCATATGGAAAAAAAATCTGATGACAGCTATAAATAAATATTTGAGGAAAGAAAGCAGAGAACTAACTAAAGAGGTCCATATGAATGGCCATAAAGCAACCAACTTATAAAGAAAAGAAATAGATGGAAATAAAAACAAGAATGAAGAAGAGAATTCGTAGGTGAATTATAAATTTATTTTCAGTACACTGGGCTAAATGTTGGTAATACAAAGAGAAAAACCAGACTGTCCCTGCTCTCCAGGAGCTGACATTCCATCAGAGGCTGATGACACAGACAGAAGGATAGCTGGGTAGTGGTCATGGTGCACATAGTGCCAGACTCATCTCGAGTTCAAATCTGGTCTCAGACATTTGCTAGCTGTGTGACCCTGAACAAGTCATTTCACTCTGCCTCAGTTTCCTCATCCATATAAAATGAACTGGAGAAGGAAATGGTGAAAAACTTTGTCAAAAAAAATTCTAAATAGGATCCTAAAGATTTGGACACATAATATAAGTATACAAGATTTCAGCTACAGGTTAAAAGGAAGAACCCTTTGCTCATTAAGGAAAAGGGAAGATGGAACCAACCTGTATTAAGTATCCACTATGTCCTAAGGACTGGATTGGGTTTTTTTAATAATTATCATTTCAATTGATCCTTACAGATGAGGAAATTGACCCAGATAGAAGTTAAGGGTCACATACAAAGTAACTAAGGATGGATTTGAACTCAGGTCTTCCTGTTTCCAGGTCCAGTGTTCTAGTAACTTGTCTACCTACATGCTTCTTTATTAGAGCGCAACAAAGAATGGAAATGTACCTTCTTTCATTTTATTTTCTTTTGTTAAACCAGAGAGATTTCTAGTGTGGAACCATTCGACAATGCCAATGACTTTGGTCATTGGCCAACTTCCCCCTACCTCTTGTAGTTTCAGTAACTGGGACTGTCAAATTGGTGAGAACTGCATTATCTTAAGTAGTTGATGGGATGATTTTTTTAAATGTGGTATAACCTCATAGGTAAAATATGAAGATGTTGCAAATATAAAGTTATATGAAGCTTATAATGAATGCAAAACTCTATTGAAACTCTGTGGTTTTAAAAAAATTGGGAAAGAGTAATATAAAAAATAGAAAACACCCCTTTTTGGGATAGATGTGATGATAATAATGTAGAATTGAGAAAAGGGTCAATTACTAAACTCAGTTTGCTTCTTTTTTCTCTTTCAAATAGAGAAAATCTTTGCAATGAGGATTCTAAAAAATGATCTTATTGAACAAAGAGCTAAAACCCATAATGAGATAGTAAGAAAGTATCAGGGTGCCCTCAATGAGCACATTTTATGTGACTTGGACTTAATAGGTAGAAGGTAATGAAATAACTCAATGATGTGATTGCTATAGCAATGTCAGTGATCTTTGAATCAGACTTGGAGGCAGGCAAATATCTCAAATTTCAGTTTCAGGGAGAAGATATATTTAGATCCATTGAATTCCCAAGTTTGAGCTTTGGGCTAAAGAATAAAATGTTTTATTTGAAGGAAATGCATAATTGGAAATAAATATGGTGATTATTTAGAGATAATAAGGGTCCATAAAAAGGGGTTATGCCAAATTAAGTTATTTTTTATTGTTTTTGTTTTGTTTTAATTGCCAGGTTAGTAGAAAGAACCTAAACTTATATGAAAACAGGACCATAGGACAAATTTCTTTCATTATAATCTTATGCTAAAAGTAGAAAGATGTAAGTTGTATGAAAGTACAATTGAGTAGATTTAGAGCTATTGGATGAAAAAGAGAATTCTTCCTAATTTGAGAGATCAAAATAAAATAAGAGGTGAGTTTCTAATCTATGTCCCAGAGATCTAGCATTGGCACAATTCTGTTCAATATTTTCATCTATAACTTGGATATAGTCATCAATTCCATACTTTTTAAGTTTACACAAAGTAGTCATTATCTAATATACATTATCTAATGTAACGGTGATCCCAAAAAGTCTCAGGAAACATATAATCATCAAATTGACTAGAAATAAATATTAATTTCTGTGTTTTCTTTTTAAAAGGAATTCTCAAAGTATTGTATAGAAAATGTGTAACCATATGGAAGTTCATTTGAAAAGAATCTGGGGGTCTTAGTAAATTAAAAGTCAGTTTGAATTAACAATGTGATGTGGCTTCATAAAAGAAATTTCAGTCCTCAGCAAAATTAAGTGAGACATTTGAAAAATATATGAAATTATTTATTCCATAAGTCTTAAAACTGTTTCACCTTCTCCAGACTTAGATAATATACCTTCCTTTGCTGTATTTAATTGTTTTACATGATCAGCTTTGAGTTGTCAGTATTTTGAAACTTGGTTATAAAAAATTCCTATGTAAAATTTAATTACTATAGATATTAAAATATTAAGCATACCTGGATAAGCTTGATAAGTATCAAAAAAGTCATCTAAGATTTTGGTCACTGGTCCCACCAAGTACTGGCAAATAAAGGGAGAAGAAATGGAAGAATATTATTGGGTTCAAAGATGGTGACTATAACCATGAAATTAAAAGATGCCTATTCCTTGGCAGGGAAACTCTGGAAAATCTTGACAGCAAACTAGAAAACAGAGACAATCCTTTCCAACAAAACTCCATCTAGTTAGATATGATTTTACTTGTAGCAATGTGTGGTTCTGTGTCATAGTTTAATCCATTTTCGAAGGCGAGGCACAAATTTTCTATGAGATTTAAATCGGGTGAGTTTTCAGCACATTGAAGTATAACTATTTTCATTTCTTGAATAAATTTCTTGACTTTGTGTTACATGGCATGGTGTGGAGTCCTGCTGAACTATTCAGTTTTCATTTGGGAATTCATGTAATTTAGGATATTGGTTCAAAATTCACCTTTAACTGTGACTATGAGAAAGTCATATAGCCTTTCTGAGGGTCAGTTTCCTCATTTATAAAATTGGAATAATGTTACCTGTGGTGCCTACTTCAATAGATTTTTGGTGGAGATTTAATGAGATAAGGCAAATAAAGTGTTATACAAATGTCAGTTCTTATTACTATTATTATCTAGAAACAAAGTGTGATCAAATTTTCTCCTTCATGTTTTGAGTTTATGAAAAGGAAAAATTTGGTTTAAGCCCATAATTTACTTTACTCTTTTCTCTGTGATGTAACTCTTTCTCTAGAAATACTGCTCTTATCAAAAGCTTTGTTGTACTTTTAAGCCATTTTAAAATTAATAAACCAGCTTTTACATGAGACAGCTTATTAATTTTCCTTTGACTTTTTCAATGTTTCTATTGTAGTCATAAAATAATATGGAATTCCTCCAATGGCTAATTAAATGAATATCTTTGGTTTTTACCCAATCTCTGTGTATTCCAGTGGATAAATTGTTTCTCTTTAGTAGGCTTGTGAATTCAAATTCTGCTGGGGCTCCATTTTGATTAAAAATTGCAAGCATCTATTTTTCTCCCTGAGTACTGTTCAACTTATTCAATGAACACATTTCTCCCCCAAGACAATAAGGAGGTGGGAGAAAGAAAAAAGCTTCATACTCTCACGACAAGGAAGCATTGTATCAAAACAGGATGTCAGTCAAACCTCTTGGAGATCTTTTCCCAATGCTTTTGCTAATAATTGCCCATGAAGGCCCTCTAAAAAACAAAAGCATTCCACCCATGAATGCTTCCCTAATTCAAATAACTCTTGTCATCCAACCTGTCAGAATTAATTTCCACAAGCAGGTTTCAAATGGATGGTGATGGCTGTGGTGGGAAAAGCTACCTGTAGCAAAGCCTATACAGCATTAAGGAAATGCAAAAAAAAAAAAAAAATGAAGAGACCTTCCCAAATCTCAGAATTATCACTCCATATGTGTTTGCATTTCTTATCTCCTTGAATTTTGACTAAAATTGTGACAGTGATGAAATGACAGTGGGGATCTTTTTTTGCATCTTCCTCAGTGTGACTCATGACTTCATTTCCATCTAGGGCATACCCAGTAACCATGAAAGTCCCACAAAGGTCTTTACTTGATGTTCTCATTATTCAATATTCCTATAATACTCTTCTTGTATACTCTTGTCATTTGGTGATCTCATGTTCTCTAATGGATTTAGTGATTATTTCTATGAAGATGACTCTCATATCTATTTATTTAGTCCTAATCTCTCTTCTGAGCACCAGTCTTACATTATCAACTGTCTATTAGATCTTCAATGAAATGCCATGAATACTCAAAAGATTAAAATAGAGCCCATATTCTTACCATCTAAACCCTTTCTTTTTTTTAACTCCTCTAGGTCTGTCGCAGGCAGCATGGTTCTTCCAGTCACCCAGACTTGCCACTGAGATGTTCACTGGCACTCCACCCCAAATCCCAGCTGTTGCCATGTTCTCTCATTTCTACCTTTCTATCATTTCTTGTACATGCTTCCTTTTCTCTCTTTACAAAGCAGCTCTCTCAGTGACTTTTTGTCACTGTGCAATCTTTTACCATCTCATGTCTTGACTATTGCAATAGCTCTCTATTTGATCTACTGCCTCATGCCTCTCTCCACTTCAGTCCAACCTTCACATAGGTAATAAATTTTTCTTTTTACAGTGTGGGTCTGACTACCTCACCCCCCCCTCTCATTTAGGAAACTCTAATGCCCACCATGATATTCTTTGAAAATGAAGGACAAGGGGCAGCTAGGTGACGCAGTGGATAAAGCACCGGCCCTGGAGTCAGGGTTCAAATCCGGTCACAGACACTTAATAATTACCTAGCTGCGTGGCCTTGGGCAAGCCACTTAACCCCATATGCCTTACAAAAACCTAAAAAAAAAATGGACAAATATTATAGTGCCCACCATTACCTATAAGATCAAACATTCTATCTTCTTCCTAAACTTTAAAGTCTCTCACATTAAGCCCATCCAAACCCTTCCCAACTTACTGTCTTTTACTACAATTTTAATATATTTAGTCTACAATGCAGTAATACTTGCCTCATTTCTCATTTGCTTGCCCCATGAATCTCTGTCTCCTGTGTCCCTCAGGTCCGAAATTCTTTCCAAGTTTGTCTTCTTCTGGACATCATTGGCTTCCTTCAAATTCAGTTCAAATCCTTTTTCTGCAATGGGTCTTTCTCATGTACTACTTCTCATCTTTCTAATTTGATGGTGTCCTCCAATTTTCCTGTTTGCATATTGTTTGTACATAAAGTGCCATCTTACATGGGTTAATCCAGGTACTTCCCCACACTTCCCCCCACCTTTTAATACTAGTGGTTGGTATAGTGCCTGACATAGTTGGTGCTTAATAGATAGATACTGGGGACCAACTCAACACCTCGTGCAAAGAAATTTTTACTTTCCTTCAAAGTACAATTTAGTTACTACATATAGATAAAGAATTTCCTTAACTCAATTGTTTAAAGCTCTCTCCATTTTCCAAATGGACTTGGAATCTCCTTTACATTTAATTATTTTGCCTATATCTTCCCTCTTCAGTAAAAAATAGAGTTCTTGATGACCAAGACTATTAACATTTTTGTTTTTGTATAAACACCATTTTAGAGATAGCAGGTGTTTAAAGATATTTGTTGAGATAAACTTGATCTACGTAATTGTTTCTGGGTGCTCTTTTTTTTTCATTATACTTCTAGTTTCTTCCTTACTGGAATGTTCCTGATAGGTAGGGATAATTTGCCATTCTATCACCAGAACTTCCAGGGAAATCCTATAGAAATGTTGGTGAACATTGTTGAATCAACTTCATTTTCTCACATTTATATTTGCCTCTCTGTGGTAAAATGCTGAGCCCCAAGTCAGAACCCTGACTCTGGATCAGAGACCTTGGAATCAAATGCTTCCCTTCTGATAATGGCTATCTGGGTGACTTCGACAGGTCACCTACACCATCCTGCATTTCAGTGTCCTCAGACATAATCAGATGGCTTTTCAGAGTACTTCTAGAGCAACAGCTCTTTTTCTAGGATCTTGGGCTATTGTACCAGAGTAGAAGGGAAAATCTTGGGGGGCAGGGATGGTTTTGATGTCTTTGCAACCTAGGGCCTAATATGGTATCCAGCATATGCATGTACCTGGTAAATGCTTGAAGAACTGGATGCGTCAGAGAAGGTCATTGAAGATGTAAAGATCAATCAGTCATTCTTTTGTAGAATAGGCACCCCCAGCATCCAGATTTATCCTTTATTATCGCCATGTATTTAGTTGATTGAAAGTTTTATATATTTCCATCCTATAAAACCCTCTTTCTATCTTCAAAAGTACCTTGATTTGATTGATATGCATTTTTCACTGTCCTTCAAGAACTTGTTTCAGAAGACTAAGGGAAAGGCCATCTGCAGGATAAGCTAGATTATATGAAGATGATGATGATATATTTTGTTCTTTGCTTTTGAAGAAGACCATGATATCAGGCAGGTAATGCCATGATAAGCACATGAATTGGATTTGAGTGAGGGAGCTATGCTCAGTCACCAGCTTCACTTTCTCCTCCAGAACCATCTGGGTGAATCAGGATGACTGGAGATGGCCCTGGATGCGAGGCAATCAGGGATAAATGAATTGCCCAAGGTCACACAGCTAGTAAGTGGCAAGTATCTGAGGCTGGATTCAAACTCCAGTCCTTCTGACTCCAAAGCCAGTGCTCTATCCATTGTGCCACTAGAGGCTACCTAAGCCCTAAATGGCCAAACATGAGAGAATTCTGAAACTTCTCCTTAAGTGGTCTTATGCCCCCCTTGATTCACTGTTGGGCAATTCATTTATCCCTGATTGCCTCACATCCAGGGCCATCTGTTGGGCTCAGCTTCCACAAAAGAGAGGGACCCAAAAAGAAATGTGACCAATGAGGGGGGGATTCTGGTCAACAATTGTCTCAAATTTGTTATGACTGTACTGTCTAGCGATAGTAACAACTTCAAGCAATCTGCTCTGAAATGGTGTGAAAGAGTCAAAAGAACTTGGAGCGTCTGAAGTCTTTTCCATGCAGGGAAGGCGACTTTTCAGAGAGAGCATTGTAGTAGCAATTTATGTTTTAAAAATCTTGTGCAATGGCAGACCAAAATGGGCCTCCAGTTCATTTGAAAAACTGTGCCTTTGACCCTTGATTCTCAGAGCACATTTTTATCTTTACAAGCACATATGGTTTCAGTGTTGTGAATAAAAGGAAGTTATGATTTGGTTTATATTCCCATCAGGTCCATAGTAGGTGTTTAGTAGATCACTGATCACTTGGCTGAAAATGAAGGAAGGAATAGAAACAGAAATCCATGGTCACTAGTTGCTATTTCTCTCAAAGAGAATAATCCTTCTGCAATATAGTTGTCAGTGAGTCATATGGAAGTAGATATTTTCTGACTCTTCCCTGTTAGTCTGCATAAAGAAAATAGGGCTTTCCTTTTTGTGGGGTGATTTTTCATTTAGACTGTAAGCTCTCTTGTCAGTGATCTTTGGGAGATGTAATAACCTATTGTTGACAGAATGGGAAAAGGTTTCTAGGCTTAGACTTATGAGTTTTTGTAGTTAGATAAGATGCTGTTTGAGGGTAAAGGGGATGCAAAGTCATGGCCCTTCAAAGTTGGAAGGGATGTTGGGGATAGCTAAGATTGTAGTCCAATACAGAACACAATCCTTTCTATAATATCTGCAATAAATGGTTGTACTATCTCTTCTTGGAGACTCTTAAATGAGAGAAATCTACTCCCTTTCAGGGCAACCCATTCTAAGTTTGGGCAGTTCCATTTGTAAAATAAGGTTTCTTTTTTTTCTTTTAATTTGAATTTTTTTAATTTGAATTTCCCTTTTATTTTCTTTTTTCTATCTTTTTTTATTAAAGATTTTATTTATTTTGAGTTTTACAATTTTTCCCCTAATTGTGCTTCCCTCTCCCCCCATAGAAATCAGCCTGTCAGTCTTTCCATTGTTTCCCATAGTATAAATTGATCCAAATTGAGTGTGATGAGAGAGAAATCATATCCTTAAGGAAGAGACATAAAGTATAAGAGTTAGCAAGATCAGACAATAAGATATCAGGTTTTTTTTCTAAATTTAAGGTAATAGTCCTTGGTCCAACTCTACAGTTGTTTCTCTGGATACAGATGGTATTCTCCATTGCAGACAGCCCCAAATCGTCCCTGATTGTTGCATTGATGGAATGAGCGAGTCCATCAAGGTTGATCATCGCCCCCATGTTGCTGTTAGGGTGGACAATGTTCTTCTGGTTCTGCTCCTCTCACTCAAAATAAGTAAACAAGTGTTTCTTTACACTAAGATAACTAAATCTCTATGTACCCAATTCTACTCTCTACAATTCTTCCACATGCGAAATCTTCAGCTACTGGTACAACAAGGTATTTCTATGTCAAGCTGCATGCTAACTGTCTTCAACTTATCCTTCTATCATGTGACCTCTAGTCACCTTTGTATTTTATCTCTCTTTTTCCTCTCCTCAAACATTCAAATGCATAAGCACAAGATTGGGGAGCAGTGCTTAGAGAGTGACTGTTTTGGAAAAAAAATGATGTGGTTTCAGTGGATGGCAAGCCCAATATAAGTGAAAATGTGATGTGACAACCAAAAACCTCCTGAAACCTAATGAAATCTTTAACTGCAGTAAAAGAGCCTCAGTTTTCTGGAATAAGGAGGTCAAGTTCTATTAGGATTGATTCTCATTAGATAGTTTCTGAAGGATTGTGCTGAATTCTGGGCTCCATATTTGAAGAACAAAATTGATCAACTGTTGATTGATTCATAAGAAGACTAATCAATTGTTCATACATTAAATGTGAAGATTTGCTGAATGGAATGAGCTTGTTTACTATGATGTTTGGAGGGACAAGGGTTACCATGTTGTAGAAAAATTGGTTAACTGTATATACTGTTCCCAAGTTCAATAGATAGAATATTTTCTCCTCTGAACAGAAGCTAGAAGGTGCCTTGTGTGTTATGTTATATATATGTTATATATTCATATTTATTTTATGTTATTATATATAATAGCATATTATGCTATTATTGATAACCTGGACTAGACATCTCTTGAAATCTTTTGCAAGTAGAAAATACGATAATTCTGGATCAGTTTCTCTTAATGCAACCATTCTGCCAGGAAAGTCTTCTCATGCTTGGACTAAATATTGCTTGCATCCATTTACAGATTTGAAGTCTGTCTGTTACCCTCTATCTGCTGAAATAGTTTACTATAACGTGACAGTTGTGTATGCTCTAGCTTCTTGAAGCCACAGGTGAGAGTTGTGTACATTAGGTAAACAACAAAGGTGATGAGCAATGCTGGAAAAGGCTCTGAAAGCCCTTCACTAGAGGTCCACAGTACCCTTGAACACCCTGCATATGCCAAAAAATAAGCAAAGATACAATAAAACTGCTAATATTATATTTTAAAGCTAAGTCAATATGTAACACACAGAGATACTT
The DNA here is from genome assembly GCF_037893015.1 of Macrotis lagotis. Classification (NCBI taxonomy): domain Eukaryota; kingdom Metazoa; phylum Chordata; class Mammalia; order Peramelemorphia; family Peramelidae; genus Macrotis; species Macrotis lagotis. The sequence continues at coordinate 4,341,467 of NC_133659.1, forward strand.
ATGGATGGGTTAGTGGTTCCATATTTCTCTGATTTTGATAACATTTGATAACATTGACTTAGAGATTCATGTAATTACATTTTTAAAATTTTTTTAGGTTTTTGCTAGGCAAATAAGGTTAAGTGGCTTGCCCAAGGCCACACAGTTAGATAATTATTAAATGCCTGAGACTGGATTTGAACTCAGGTGCCCCTGACTTCAGGGTGCCACTGCACCACCTAGCCGCCCTTAAGGGTATTTTGTTATTGATCTGAATTAAAGTTAGAAAGTCATTCTCAATTTTTAGTTTCCTTGCTAATGTCAATGGTACAACCTTAAGCACATTAAAATCCTGATTTTTTAAAATTAAAATTTTATCAATGCTTTTCAAAGATAACCCACATTTAGGCACAATGGATTATTCATTCTTTCCCCAGGGGATCATCCTTTCTGTAATGCAATTTTCTTTATTTCCTACTGTCATGTCTTCTAAATATCAACACTTTGCCTTAAATGGAATTCTCAGGGATAGGTTCTCCAAAAACAACTTGACAAATGCGAGTAATTCAATGCGAGGTAGCCAAATAATCAAAGACCAGAAGAGATCAGAAGAGAAATGGACTTTTGTGTTAGCCAAGTAAAGGAAATTCCTTGAGATCCCAGAGTATGATTATGAAAAGCCTGTAGGTGCAGGTTTATGGCATTAGACCTTTTGTCAACAGGTGAAAATGTGTCTATGGTAATGGGGACCCTTTGTGGGCTTCATGTTCTGCTCTAATAATCAGGTGCTATCATTGTGGTGCTCTCATTCACTGATCTGTCCATGGCCATCTTCTGTCTGAGGGTCGACTACTGTTCTTGCTGTTCAATTATTTGATGCCATATTCTAATGTTCTCCTGTTGCTGTATTGTGTGGGGATAATTAGATCAGCTTTCTGAGGATATTTTTAGTCTTTTCAAAGGAGGCGAGAATGTAACAAATTTGTTCCATGCTGTTATTTACTGGGAAAATGACTTGTATTTGATGACAGTTTCCTCTGATGGTATTTGGAGGGATTGGAATTTGGCGAAGTTTTTGACTTTTTGTGATCAATGCCATCTAGCTTTTGGCATGTTTCCCCTCAAGAACCCATGAGGCCAACTGCTGTTCAGAATGATTTGCTCGGAGGTTGGCCCAAGCCGAGGCGAGACTGGAGAAACATGGCTGTAGTCTCTGGGTCTGAGATCTAGACTCTGGCAACTTTGGATTTTTCTGAGTCTGAAGTCAGAATTTTTATTATGAGAATGGCAAGCACCATATGGTCTGAAATGCCTTAGGAAAGTGGGAAGAGACATACAGCTGGCTAGCTTGGCATCCATTGCCCATGTTCCTATTAGAGTCACCATGGAAATGAGATGATAGCCTGTGTAGCAAAGGATGATTTGGTATTTGGTGGTAGGTTGGCATTTGGTTTCAGAATGATGTCTGCTTATGGAAACATGTATACTTGAAAATGTGAGCCAGGATAGAAGCTCTCCGGAAAACCAATGAAACTTCTCTCCCCTTTTTTTTTGGGGGGGGGGGAGGACAGGGGAATAGGCAGACCCGGGATTAGGCAATATTTTTAAAATGCATAAATTCCACTTTTTAATTAGATTGAGGATGAGTGGGAATCATAGCTCTAGAGTTCAAAGGAACTTCAAAATCCATATACATGTCAGTACGGAGCTCATTTTGCTGATGAGAAGAGAAAACCAAGGCTGAGGAATGTTATGTTACTTGTCCAAGGGCATTTGTCTAAAACGGAACCTATTCATAAATCCAAGTCCCACAGAGTTAATGTCCTTTCCGTGATGTCATATTATCCTTCCTCTTCAAGAAATCTGGGGACCTCATGACATGCACGACTTTACTGCTTCTTTGTAGAAATTCAGGTGTTTTCTATAATGACAAAAGCCCACATAGAGGCTCAGATAAAAAAATAAATACAAAGTAGCATATCCAGATTATATACAATGATGAAGATGTTAATATTAAAGCTTCTTAGTCTAGGATTTGTGAAGTTTTTCTTTGAATAACTATTTTAGCATAATTGGTTTCTGCTGTAATCGTGTGTGTTTGAATTTTTTGCATTTAAAGACATTTTTCTGAGAAGGGGGCCATACATTTCACAAATGTGCTATGCAGGCTGCCACGTGGGGAGTAAAGGCACCCACACCCAAACAATCAAAAACACATCTTTGCAGCACATTTGTTCTTTAGGAGCAAGAGGCAGGTGTTGGCTGTCACAGTGTCAATACCACATGGATACCAAAAGCAAAGAGACTGCAGTCTGCCGCGGCTAACTCATTGCACCATGCTATGGTGGGAAACATAAAGACAGAGATAAAGACAGAAGTAGATTGACAGAAACAGAGACACAGACACTGAGACAGGGACAGACAGACAGAGGCACAAATTAAGGGACAGAGACAGAAACAGACAGTGATAAAAAATAGCAATGTGCATAGAAAAAGATGATGATGATGATGATGGTGATAGAAGATTCTCAAAGACTAGAATTATATATTCTGATGAATATATAATACATGCATACACATATATGTCCACACATGCATGTGTGTATATGTGTGTTCATTTCCAATGGGGGACAGTGAGGATTGGGTCCTCAAAAAGATTCAAGGATAAACATTGTTAACTTACTTATGCAGAAACAGCCCCAAGACATCCAGTGACTTATGAAGTTTACAGAAGTAGAGGCCTAGCCAGTATTTTAATCCAGGCCCTTTCACTCTCTCGTTCCAATCTGCTAGAACAATGTTCGATAAATATTGTAGTAACACATTGTTAGAAGGTGTCACCTCACCATTCATTATTTGCAATGTTTCTCTGTGTCCGTTTGGAAAGTTACAAGAGGAAAATATAGTGCCCCCCATATTAAATTCAGATGTTTCCTATGCATTGTGTCAGATCCTGTAAGATGAAATTGAATAAAGTATAAAATTTTACACCTGAGTTCAAAATATCAACTTCATGAATAAAATATGCAGAAGTGGGAAGAAAGTAGTTCTGGAAAAAAGTACCGTTTCAGTACTATGGCAAAGAAGAAAACTGGTTTTCATTTTTCAATGTTTTCAGAACCATCATTTCCAGGACTGTGGAGGGAAGGATGGATTGCTTGCCAAGATGACAGCCAAGGGCACATTGCTACTCCCAAGGTTTTTGAGTTTAGTGTTTAGGCTGTGCCCATCAGGGACTGAGGGTAGTTGGCGGTCAAGGTGGTGGTGATTTGTCCTACAAAATATGCTGCTTCCCATCTTTTGGGGTGTCTAGTCTGACTTCAATACTTCGTGTGTGGCAGTTGGTTGAGAGTTGGTGGGGATGAGTGTCTCCTCCACAAGAGTTTCTTCCCTAGTTTTATTATTGAGTTGAAAGCAAGAATTATTCCTTTAGGATGCCATTTTAAGGACTCCTGTGCCCATCTGCCAGTTTGTAACAGTTGGTCTGTAGTTTGTTAGCATTGATGGTGAGGATCATGGGGCTCCTCTCTGTAATAATGTCTCTCTTCCTTGAGGATCATGGGGGCCAGGTTGGAGGCAGAACTGAAGGTTTAAAGTCAGTCAATATGCCAATAAACAGTTATTCAGTATTGACTATGTGCTGGTCCCTCTTCTAAGTCCTGGGTGTAGGGGATCAAAGTAATGGGAGAGTTAGTTTACAGCCTTTGAGAACCTTGGAGACTAACAGATAAGATCACAAGCAAACAACCATGTGAAAAGAAGCAGTATATGGGAGAAATCAGAAATAAGCAATAGAGGGAAGGAACTCAACTAGGAGAGGTCTTACTATTCTCAGAGCTCTTAGGCTCAGGGTCCTGGTCTGTCTTATCAGGGTTTGTAAAAGATAATGTAAGAGTCAGGAAGACTCTTGATCTCCTAGGTGTGTGATTCTAGGGGTCACCTAACCACTCTGTGCCTCATTTTACTAATCTGTTCAATAGGAATTAAAAAGAGTCTTTCCCATCTCTGTTGAGAGATTCAAATGAGATCATGCAAAGAGCCTGGCACATTTCATAGAGATCCTATTCTTAGCATTTTGTTCTCACTGAACCCGTAACTCAACACATCCTACATGTGTTGCCTTTTAGACTGTTCCATCCCTGAAACACTGAGATTCTTGACCTGAGGCTCCGGCATCACTAGAAATTTCTATATTATCCTAGATTTTGCAAATGATATAATGAAAGCCAATTAACCTTCCTTTTTTTCCTGAGGGATTCTCAATGACTTCAACAATGTCATAAATAATCTTTATTAAAAGAAACACAAATGAAAAGAAGCAAGGGAACAAACACAAAGCCAGGTCAGGGCAGCTAGCTGGTGCAGAGCCTGGAGTCAGGAAGATCTGAGTTCAAATCTAGTTTCAGTTTCCTTTAGCTTTGTCACTCTGCAAATCTCTCAGCTCTTATTTGTCTCCGGTGCTCATCTGTAAAATGGGAACAAATTGGAGAAGAAAATGGCAAATTACTCCAGTATCTTTGCCAAGAAAACTAAAAGAACAAAAGTCCACGAGGCCACATTGAGGTGAACACACAGATGAACAACAACATTTTAGGTACGGTATGAAGCTCTTAGCTCTGCCCAAAGCGAGGAAATAGACATTCATATGATACCTATTCTGTGCTAGACTATGTGCTTTTCCCACCTGGCCCAGTCCAAAGAAGCCCCAGTGACATTGAACATTTAAGTGTTTAGAATTATTTGAACTGGACCAAGTTGAAAAAGTTATTTTTAGTAAAAAAAAAAATCCTTCTAAAACAAACAAAAAAATAAACAATAAATCCAGGAGTCTTTCTGTTTATCAAATGGCTTTTTGTTTTATACCATTGGGAAAGGCTTAGAAATAGAGATATTATTCTTTCTTGAAAATGTGAAATTGAGACTAACCAAAGTTGGGAGTTCTTAGCCAAATGAATTCTTCATTTTCTGGAAAAGTTGAGAAGAGTTCATCACTTTTAAAGAATTGCAAAATATTCCTTGTGGCAATTCAATTTCAGGGATTCCTCACCTTGGGTCATACATAATTTCCTCCTCCAAAATGTGCAACATTAATGGCAGCATAAGTTAGTAAGAACATGGTGGATGCTTCCTCCACTGGTTAAAAGGTGTTTTTGGCTCTAATTAAAGGAGAAGGTAGCTTCAGGTGAGACCTTGGGTTACAAGGGTGGATATAGGGAAATGATGAGAGGAGGGAGCTCAGTAGGAGAAGTAGTGAGGCACCATCGTTCTTAAGTCCCAAGAGCATGCTGGGTTCCCATTTTGTCAGGAGTGCAAATTAGGGATTCATTAGAGGGAAATGAGCAGTCAAGTATCTCCTGAAGGCAGGAACTGCAGTGGTCAAGACCCATATTGTTGGTAGCAGGATTTTGACAGGGAAACAGACTAGGGTCATTGGAGAAAGGTTGCTGCAATCTGATGGATTCCATATTCTTTTTTCTTGGGATGGGATCTGGGAAGGCAAGGATTCATGTAGGACTATTAAAAGTAAGGGTTCCCAGGCTGGTCATATGTTACTGCAGTTGAGTCACACAGAGATTCTGTTTATAGACTTAGAGTCAGAAGAGACATTAGAAGCTATGTTATCCCTATTCCTGCAGAGAATGTTCTTTAGGTCTAGCAATTGCAAATGATGTGTTCAATGTCCTCCAGGTTGTGGTAGCAGAGAAGAGGTCTGAACAAAGTTTCTCTCCAAAGGCAGTTCTCATTCTTGACTCCTAGGACTGTTATGAGACAGTCAAAGAATGTTCATTAGTAATTTCTTGTTGCTGTTTGATCATTTTAATTGTTTCCCTTTCATTGTGGCCCTATTTTGGGGTTTGCTACCAAAATCCTCAATGTCTTCAATATATTTAGGGACGTGCCAAATTAAGTGATTTCTTAAGTCCCTTACAACTCAGAGATTTTAAAAATCTAGTACCTCTTCCTAACTTTTGAGTAATAATGTCTCCCATTTATTAATGCCCTAAAGATTACAAAGTAATTTTTTATCTCTTACCTTTGAGGTAACTTAGGTCAATAATATTATTCTTTTACAAACAAGGAAACTGAGGAATAGAGAGAAGAGATCTACAGTATGGATTTTGTGAATTCCTGGTTTCTTATGTAGGCAAATAGTTTTCTGGCAATGTAGATGAATGTTAACAAAAATCAGTGATCTTCAAAATTTTATTGGATAATGTAATGAAAATGGTAAATAGCAGTTTTTATAATCTGCAGCATGATCCTAAGTGTCATTTGACTACTGTAATTCATACTCAGGGCTCTGAATCCAAGTCCCAGGTTTTTTACTGCACATTCCCTTTAGTTGAATTTGTTGAAAGAGGGACCTCAGCACCCATCTGTTCCATCCAATACAGGAGAGGAAGCATAATTCTAATATAATCAATCAGACCATTGGATGGATTCTAGCCTGCCTAGTTCCAAGATCTTTCCGTTATTGACAGAACAACAGAAATGCTATCCCTCTCTTCTCCACTCACAGGAGGAGAATAATCTGTTTACCCATTTCTAATTATGAGGAATGTTCTGCCCTTCGTTTGCTCTGGTTCTTTTTTACCCAAACCAAGGTGATCTGGTGCATAACCATAGCTTGGCATCCTCACTTGCCAGATTCTAGTCCTCATTGTTAATGTCCCTCTATTCCAGGACCGATGACCTTCCAAATTCCTTCTGGTTCTAGAGTTACGAGTTTATGATGGGAAAGGAGGGAATTCATGACATCCGCTTGGGGGTTAGCTTTTCCAACTGTGAAAATCTCTCTATAATAGAGTGGGGCATCTGTTAGCATTCTAACCCATGATGTTTTGGGAGAGCTGTATCTATAAAAGACTATTTGTATTTCTTTTAAGCATTATATGAATTTTTTTGAACATCAAAGGACAAAGAGAGTTTATCCCTATTGAGATTCTCATCTCCTTGTGCCTCGATTTCTGCACAACTTTATTATTTATCTTAGTGGTTTGGAATAAAAGCAAACATGAGGATGTTTTGTTCAAGTCCACCCTTATCACCTTACCTCTCTCATATATTCCTTTGACAATTTAGCCATAGAGAAACGGGAATTATGCTCTCAAACTCCAAAGAGATTCCCCCTTGAAACTTTTAAGCCTGTTTGAATATGCCCCCAGTGGAAGGCATTTAATTATATTCTAAAAACCTTAATATAAAGCTTTTTGAAACCCCTTTAAATCTTGTTTCCATTTTAAATGGAATCATCTGAACTCTCTAAACACTGAGATGTTTAAACAGAGGCTGGGCGATTGAGAGAGAGAATTGATGCTTTTGGTATAGGTCAGATTCACTTATCTGACCAACCAGCCCCTATTAAACACTTACTATATGCTGGGCAATGTATTTCTCTTGAGGATACAGAGGCAAAACAAAAGGATCTGTGCCCTCAAGGTGTTTCCATTCTAACCGGGAGAAACAATATGGATAGTTTACTAGGGCACATTTATATAAAAGGACTTCAAAATATTGTCTCCTTTTATCCTCACTACAATTTGGGAAGTAAAAGTGATTATGATTCCCATTTTACAGATGAGAAATCTGAGGTAGTTGGAGATTCAATGACAGGTCCACACAAGAAAGAGTATAAGCACAGATCTGAATGCAAGTCCTTCCAGATTCAGCACTTAGTCTCAGCTGCTCCATATTACTCTGCATATAGGTGTGGAAAGAGCAAATATAAAACTGATACAAAACTGGGGGTGGGTGGGTGAGGAGAAAGCCTCCTGCAAAGGGTTGAGCCTGAGATCTGTCTCGAATTAAACTAATAATTCCAAGAGAAAGAGTTGAGGAAGAGGAGAGATCAGATCTGAATTGTTGCATATGCCACCCTACAACCACAAAAAAGAAAAAAAAAACCCAACAGCACCAAGACAGACAGTTTGATTCATCCAAAAATTGTGAGGATGGGATAATGTGTAATTAGACTTGAAAGGGAGGATGAAGCAGGGCTAATAAAAACTCTAAATGTCAAAGAGAGGAATTTAGAGTGTATTGGGACAATAGGTAGTTTCTGCAGTTTACTGAGTGGGGAAATGCTTTGGGGTCAGTCCTTCACTAGAACAAAGTCACATTGGTAATGCCATGAAGAATGCTTTGGAATGGAGAAGGACTTGGAAGTAGACAGATCAATTTAGGAGGCTAATGCAATGGCCACGAATGTAGTCCTAGGGATCTGAGTTACTTTGGGGGTTCAGTAAGAGAGAAAATATTTCAGAGTTGGAAAGGACTTTATGGTCATCTTCCAGTCCAACTCATAACTGAAAGGAAATACAGAACACAACATATCTGAACAGTGATCAGTCAGCCTTGCTTGAATCCCTACATTGAGTTAGAACTCACTATGACTTGGGACAATCCATTTCCTCCCACTTTTGGTCGGCACTCCTGGTGGGTGGTGACCAGGATTTGTTTCTTCATGGTCATGCCCAAACTGACCATTGCAATTTCTGCCCATAGGGACTAGTGCTGTCCCATGGGGCCAACATGAACAGGTTGAGTTCCCTCCTCACTTGACAGTCATTCCAATACGTGAAGAACACTTCCCTGCCCACTGTGTCTGCTCTTCTCCAGACTCATGCCCATTTTTCTATAAATGTTCTTCATACTACCTGAATCCAAGACTCCTTATGATCTGGTTCATGGTTTCTGATAACTTCCAACTTAACAAGATCTCTCCCAAATGGGATGTCCAGAGGACTGACCACAAAATTCAGTGGCATCTGGGAACCTTAAAATCTCAACAATCCTATGGTTCTTTCATGTTTAGACAATGCCAGAGCCAAAAAAACAAGCCAAAATTTCTTTTTCTTATAGGTGGATTTTTCAGTACTGAAAATTTTCTGAGATTCCCCAGCACTTCAAATGTACCTGCTTGTAATGTGACTGCAGAGCACACAAAGACTAAATATATCAATTTGTCTAACCAGTTGGAAGAAAACCATTCAGTCCAATCAGGAGTTTAGACCCAGAAAAATTTTTTATATATTCCAAAGAAAATTGCTGGTAGATGTTGAGGCTTAAGTGATTTTTAACTTACTTGATACTAAAGATTTTGATACATGAAATTTCTGAGTACTAGGATGACAAATTTTGAGATCTAAAAATTGCACAGCACCCACACATTTCAGAAAGGAGTCTTAGCCACACATCATACTGTAAATAAATGCAAATTGGATGCTGACAACATTAAATCCTGGACAACCCCGTGCTCATTCACAAGCCAGTCTTTGTGCTTAGTTATGGGACTCTTATTTGGAAAGATATAAAGTTAGAGAGTTGATGGGGGAAAGGAAGGGAGCCTTCGCCCCCACCCCCATAATGAATTCATTATCCCAGTCAATATTGCATGTCCTGTAGCTGGAAGAACATTTTAACAAAGGCTTTTAAGATTTAAAATTGCATATAAATGATAATTATTTTCATAGTCACGCTAATCAAGACTAGATTAGCATGGTCATTAGAGGAAAATGTGGCCGGAACAGAAAATTATCCTAAAAGTCATCAGTGGAGACGAACTACTTTGTTCTCCCCACTTCGTTCTTTGCCTTCTCCCAGGTGAAATATTGTGCTAATTGAGTCCTGATGATCATTTATTCCTGAAAGTCTGGATATTACTGTGTAGGTCATTTCCCCCCTTGACCCCAAGTATCTCATTTTCGGCAGGGTAGAAAGTCTATCTCAAGGTCAAAATCTATAATAGATATAGTTAGAGAACTCATTTTTGGAGAGGTGGTTGTCCATTTTCTCTGTCCAAGAAAATAGTTTAGAGCTATTTCTCTGGCCTTTAGAATCATAAGGACTTTGAATTCTAAGACATTTTAAAGCTCATGCAGGACTTGAGTTCATAACTGGAGAACCAGAATGAACCTTAAACATCCTCTTATCCAACTGCTTCATTGGAAGATTTCAAGGCTAAGTGAGGCAGGCAGGGAGTTATAGTGACATGTTTTGAACTCAGGTCCTCTGACTCTAATGTGAACAATTCTTGTATTCTACCACATATCTTCCTTATGGATTTTTAGGAAAAGAATTATCATTCCTATCTTGGTCAATTTAATTCAAATTCCTCTAGGGATAAGGACTGCAATTGTAATTGGTTTTATATTGCGACCTGAAACTCCTAGATGAAGAGTTTTCCTGTATTAATGAAGGTTAGTGACTTCTAAATTTATAGTCTTTTAGAGTTTCCTCAAATATTGTTAGATCAAGTTACTTGTCCAGGGTCATACAGTCAGTACATATTAGAGGTAGGCCTCAAATACAAATCTTCTGACTTCTGAAGACAGTTGTCTCTTCATTGTACCATATTTCCTTTTCTAGTTTTCATAACATTTTACAGATTTTAATTCATTTTATTTTCACAAGTCTGACAGGTAAATATTACAGGTGATATCATTGCCCCCACTTTATAAATGAGGAAACTGAGACTATTAAGAGTTACTTAGATTGCCCATGGTTACATATCTGAGGCATGATTTAAGCTAGAGAGCTAGAACTACCCACAACACCATATAGACATGGGGACCACTAATTTCCATAAATTGATCAATTATGCTGATGTTTCCTTCTTTCTTACTTATATCTTTAAAAACAGTACTATCTGTGAAATGGGGTGCATTTCTGGGAGTGGAAGGGGAAAGAACACCAGGGGAAGCTATAGAAATATTAAAAAATGACTCAATTAAAGAAAAGTTTATTTTTTTAAAAAATGAGGGCAATGAGAATTACAGAAAAGGTGACTTTGCCTAGGGCTTACCCAGGAGAAAATGCCAGCAATAGCCAAACTTCCATTCTTTCTGAACCCAGAGATATTGATCTCTCTCTCTCTCTCTCTCTCTCTCTCTCTCTCTCTCTCTCAGAGAGAGCCTCCATCTGCATCATCAGTCAATTTTCTGTTTCTTCTCCCACCCCACAATAAACCTTTTCTCTTCCTTTATCAGCTAAGCTCTTGTAGGTCTCTGTGAAGACCTACACTGAATGATATAATAAGAAGATGTGAAAAACCATGAAGTTGGAAAAAGCTCTGCTGTAGACAGAACTCCATTCTTAGAATCAATCAGTAAGTATTTAAGTACTGGACAACCTCAGTTCAAATCATGCAGAAGTCATTAGCCATATGACTCTGGGAAAATCACTCTTGGTCTCAGTTTCCTCATCTGTAAAATTATATTTCTTCTAAATCTATGATTCATAAAATCTGGTAACTTTTTAAAATTCATTTTTCCATAATGTAGACTTTTTTTGCTTGTTTGCAAATTCACTCATAATAAGTAATGATCCTAACCCAAATTTCTCTAATGTATTAAAGTTTATAAAATATATTCATCTTGCAGTGTAGATTCCATTGCCCTCATTATTGAAATGGGTCAGTCACAATAGCAAAAGATAAGGAAGGGCAATTTGGGTATTAAATTGGATGGTAGTAGCTGTTTCCTCTTTTATGTTATATACAGATTTGTACATTGTCTTTCTCTCGATAGAGTATGATTTCCTTAAGATCAGAGAATTTCCTTTTTTGCCTTCAGATTCTCAGAGTTTAGTATGGGCTTGGCCACATAGAACATATTAGATAAACAGGGACTAATTGGTTAATCAAGTGATTATTGGAATGAGTGCCCAGATCACTAAACTGGAGGTCCACAAGTCATTGTGCTATAATGATTGTGAAACCTGGACAGTCTACCAGCACCAAACAAGTAAATTGAGTCACTTCCATTTAAATTGTCTTAGGAAGTTTCTGAAAAAATCACCTGATGGGAGTAGATACTAGACACTGAGGTCCTTTCTTCAGCTAAACTGCCAGGTATCCAACATTACAACAGAGAGTGCACCTCTGATGGGATTGGCCATGTTGTTCAAATGCCAAATGGATACTTGCTAAAAAGACTTTACAGAAAACTCACCCAGGGCAAGCACTCACATGGGGGTTAGAATAAGTGATACCAGGATACCTTGAAGGTCTCTCTTAAAAAACTTTAAAATCGATTATACGGCATGGGAGACAATGGCACAGGACCACCCAGAATAGAGTGCCCTCCATCAGGGCGTGCACCCTATGTGCAAGGCAGACATGTGATTCAAAGTTTAGAGTAAACTCCCCAGGTATTCACCTGGACCATCTATGCCCGACCTATGCTAGAGCATTCCAAACTCATAATGGTTGATCAGCCACAGTTGGACACAGGATCATTTGTCTCAAACATAGTGATGTTCTTTTGGTCTTCTCCGATAACAAAAGGCAAGAACCAACTGGCCCACCCAGATTTCAGATTCATTTCAGTATACCTATAATGAAACTGAGTTGGAGTTCAAGTGCGGTGGTGATGGTTAAAAAGCTAGTTAAATTTGGAAGATGCGATTTGAACTCAAACAAGCCTGCCTTCTGTCTAATTCTTCATTCTTTTTGACAGTATTGAATGTATTGGACTTGAGTTCAGATGAGCCAGGATTGAATGTTCAGTAAATCAATAAATAGCTGTTTGACTTTGAGCAAGTTATTTAACTTCTGACCCTTGATTTCTTCGCTTTTCAACTCGAGATAGTGCTAGCATTTTCTCCTCCTCTTGGAGCCATCAGATGCTTTGTAAATTGTAAAGTTGTAGAGAAGTGAAGTAGCCGGCTCTGAATCCCTGCTTCTATCTGCTTCTGTCAAGTACCATACTTGTCTGGCCTTTCACTGGGTGCCGGCCACATCTGTGCCCTAAGTCCCAACCACCTCCTTTCAATGCGGCTATTTTTACAGCAAGAGACATGACCTACCACCAGAGAAGCAAACATGAAGGGAGACATGAGGACTTTCAAGTGCTATTGAGTTTTCTTAAGGCTAGTACAATTCAGTTTTGATTGGGTGGCTTTGTTGAAGTTCATTGAAGAAACTATCTCTTAATGATTAGAAAAATGACCTGATGGTTAATTGACTGCATAAAGATCACTTCATTCCATCAAAAACCATATAAATAAACAAAAACACTTATTTTGGAACCAATTATGTGTAGCATATGATGTGACACAAATGGGGAGAGGAATTCTGCTTGTCCAAGCCAGGGTGTTTAAACATAGCATGTATTATCTGCAGTAAAATGCAGAAAGAGATCCAGACACAGTCTGTTTGGTTCATGTCTCCTTATGACTTTGATGCCCACCATAATGAATTCTGGGTTGGAGCTAGGAACTTGCCGAGAAAATTGAATTATCCCAAGAATGACGTGCCTTGTGTCTGGAAGGAGGCAAAGGTAGGGTTTTCCTGCTTAATGAAGGGGCTTTGTGACTTCCATGAACACTTTGGAATATTCTCCTTTTCCTTTTAAATTCATTTCTAAGGTGATTTTTTTTAAGCAAGGGAAAAGCAAAGCACATAAACAAACAAATGATAAATACCAGCAACTTTCTCTATAGACCCCATTATCACCCATGTCTATTTACTTGCTCTTTTATTCAGTTTTTTATTAGTGGCCATTGAACTTTTTCTCTCATCCAGACCTAGGTTTTGCTGGGACAAATAAAATTTAAGATAATCTCAAATCAGGTGCACAATTGATGATGGGGGGAAAAACAAGAATAAAAGTCATTAAGACAAATTCTGTTGAGTAAAAAGGAGATTTTATTACTATACTGGATTTTGGACTATAAACTGGCAAATGGAAAGGGGTTTTGAAGTCATAGTAGAGTCATATACTTAGATTTGGAAAGCATCTCACACATTAGCTACCTATTTCCTTGCTTTACAGAGGGGCAAAATGTGACCTAAAGGGTCTTGTCTAGGGCCAAATAAATTTTGAAGAGTAAAGTCAAGATTTGAACTTCCGTCCTCCACCTCTAAAACCAGTCCTCTTACCACTCCATAGTCTGGTAGATTGAGATGCCCTTTCTGCTCCAAGAAACTTTCAGAAATGTGCTGCCCATCCAGAGTGGATAAATAAGGAAGCACTGAGCTTGTTCATCTTTATTGGAGGTAGAGTTATCAGAATGGAGGAAGAGAGAAAGGTTGGCCTACTTAGTATACAAGGAAGGGGGATGTTAGATCAGAGGACTTCTTTAAAGGGGGAAAGGCAAAAGGGACACACTGAGGGCCAGTTACCCCTTGCACTGCTCCTTAGAAGCCAGCTTCTCTTTCCCAAACCCTTCTTCTTCTTTTCTATATCTGAGCAGCATCAGTAAAAGAATCCCCAAGTAAATGGTCCACATTTCTCATCCCAGTTGCAATTAAGACTCCAGTTTCTACTATCCTGAAAGATGACAGCAGTTCAATTTTTGCACCTTTTAAATTTTGGTTTCCTGGAGCAAAACTGTGGTTATGCCATCTAGAAATGTTTCTGCTCTGATCAAGAACTGTCTCCCTTGTGATGGAACATTCAGACAAAGAACTGTGGAGATCATTTTCACTTTTTAAAATCTGGTTTTATGTTTTTTTTTCTTTCTGTGTTTTTTCCTTGTTCTGAGTCTTCTTTCACAATATGGCTACTATGGAAATATATTCAACACAATTGTCCATGTATTACCTATATCAGATTATTTGCTGTCATGGAAAGGGGAGAGAGAGAGAAAAATGCAGAACCCAAAATCTCACCAAAATGAATGCTGAAAACTATCTTTACATGTGTTTGGAAAAGAATAAAATTAAAATTAAAAAAAAGAAATATCTTCTCATTAGAAATGAAGATGTGATTCCAAGTTGGATTCACAATATTGACTTTTTTATTAGAGAATATTTCTTCTTTCTCACTTAAAGCTGTATTTTAAATATCTTCTGCCCCTCAAATTAGGACAACAAATTTAGACTACTATGGTTCTACTGACGAGGAAACTTTCATAAATAGGAATAATGGAGCACACTCAACTCTGGAATTACATGTTCCTTGGATTCCATATGAATACAAAACAAAGTCTCTAGCCTTTCCCCCAAGCCTGCACAATATTTTTTCCCCCAGCATGGAAGTAAAAAAAATTAAATAGCAAAATAATTGGAACAGAATAGCAAAGTAAATGAAAGGAAGAATCATGAAATAAGATGTCTCAGTTATTCATAAATGATCATAATCTCCTAAAGACTTCCAAAAAATCAGAAAATTCCTCTTCCTTTGTTAAGGGAGATGGTGGCTGGCTCACTGGATGATTGAACAAAGCATTTTGTACTCTTATGACCTCAGTTCTCTTGGAAGGCCTCAGAGCTGGCTCACAGATGTCTGTCCATTCTGCCTCCATAACCTTCCTGAACAGAAATTTTGCCTTCTGCTATTCTGCTTTTCTCTGGAGGTCCCATTTGTTCACTGTTCTTTCTGGGGTGTTGCTGGGGGTTCTCCTGGCTTTCCTGGGCCAATGCTAATGCCAAAGCTGCCCCATTGGGGTAGCATCCCTCTCTCATAGAGTGAGAACAGCATCACTTAGAGCTTATCACCTCTGAGCTTAGGATGCTGTACCAAAAAATGTGTAGTGCTCCCCCAAACCCTGCCTATGAAAATTCATCAGCACTTACTATCAGGGGAGTGGGCAGCAGGCAAAAGATTTGTTATTTTTTTCTCTTCTCAGGGTTTAGTCAAAATGCTACTGTTGGTCCCCACACCATTATCAATATTTTTCTGTATATTTTTGAGGCTGAAAATATACTCAGAAAATACGCTCCTTTCTATTTGATTTTCCAATTGATTATTCAGGAAATAAATAAATAAACATCTATTAAGAACCTAATTTATGCCAACCTAAGCTATGCTTGCCAGAAAGATGATTTTATGAAGAACTTTCATGGGGCAAGTACTCACAGGGGGATCAGAAGAAAGGAAACAAGGACACTCTGAAGGTCTCTCTCAAGAACTTTGGAATTGATTGGGCAGCATGGGAAACCCTGGCCCAGGACCACCCAGCAGGGCATGCCCTCATCAGAGAAGGGCTGTGCCCTATGGGTGAGCCAGAATGAAAGGCACTCAAAGGAAATGTGAGACATGTAAGTCTAGAGTATCTACCCCAGGTATCCACATAGACTGCTTGTGCCCCACCTGTGGTAGAGCCTTCTGAGCTCATATGGGTCTGATCAGCCACATTTGGACACACTTGAACCTAGTGATGTCATTTTGATATTCAATAATGACAGATAGGAACCCGCCAATATGAGCCAGCAATGTGCTAAGTCCTTTTTCAGTTCTCATTAAGTCCCTTCACTCCCACAGCTCTCCCAGTACATAGATGGGGAAATTGGCTTGGGGAGCTCATGGCCTGGACTGGAAGGGGCCCAGCCTGGCAGCCTCTTTCACTAGCACCTTTGTTCACCTTCTCAGCTTCTCCCAAATGAAAGTAGTGTCTCCTTGCCCTTTGAGGTATTTTTAGTTCTTTAATTTGCATAGTAGCATAACCTGCTCATAGGAGACAAGAGAAATAGTTGTCTCTTCAACCTCACGATGGCAGAGTTGCAATAGATTTCTGATCTGGCATGGAGGAAAGGGGAACCCATGTGCCTCCTGAGCCTCATTGGGATGGGCCTGGCCACTCGGGAGTTTGGCCTCACCATACCTCTTTGCCACTTCCATCGCTATCCTCTTGTTCAAGCAGAGCTCTCTAATTCTTCCTCAAGCCAGCCCTTCCAACACTCTATCCAACCCTCACCTCTTACACAGTCTCCTCTTTTCCAGGTTGAACATTCTAAATTTTTTCAACCATCCTCCTGTGCTATGATCATGAGGTCCTTTTCCAGGATTTTCCCAAGGATTTTAAGATGCTTTACCCTCCTGGTCCATCTCTTTTGCATCCTCTCCATCCTTCTCCCAAGAATGTGGTACCCAGCAATGATCATCACTCCACCTACGGTCTGACCAGAGTGAGAAGAGGTTCCCTGCCTCACTAGGTCACTGCCATCTTATATGCAGCTCTTACCCTTAGCTGCCATATTGCATTGTTGGGTCATGCTGGTCTTCCCATCCTTCTCCAGATCTCTGAGGAGCTCCCTTCAGATAGATCTCTAAGCTCCCTGATAACTATAGCCATCTATAACCTACTTGATAATTATTCATCCAGCCATGACTGGGGGGTTTCCGGGGGGGGGGGGGGGAATGTCTCCTTTTTTAGAAGCAGGTCTTCCCACTTGTGCACAGCTTTAAGTAAGTGTAATTTCTCCTCTTTAGCTAACTGAAATCTGTCCCTGCAACTTGTACCCTTTGCTGTGGAGTTCAGTTAAGAAAGCACAAAGCTCTTGGCAGGGGAGCCCAGTGTCATTTGTTGGAAGGCTGTGCCATGAAGCGAGCCCGTCCCTCAGCCAGGGAAGCCATGTGCCTCCTGCTCTGGCCAAGATAAGCTTTCCTTGTTTCCAAGGCTTTCCTCCTAATCAGCCACAGACCTACAAGCTCCCACTTACCTGGCACGGGTTTTCCCTCCCTTTCTTCCCCCCTGCAGGCTTGCCAATCCCACTGGACCAGTGGGGCTGGGAGGGGGGAACCACAGAGGGAGAGAGGGAGAGAAGGCGAGGGGCTCCTTGGCAGAACATCCTGTCTCTGATTCGCCTTCCTTTCTTGTTACTAGGTGGTGTGTGTGTGTGTGTGTGTGTGTGTGTGTGTGTGTGTGTTTTATTTCATGCTTGGGATTTATCATTTTAATTAATCTAATCTCGGCAGTGGCATCCACACTCAGTGAAATGATTTCTAACAATGTTTGGTTGATCCCTGTGATCGCTGAGTGAGAATAAAGATAGAGTGGAGCATATGGTCCATCCTGCTTATCTTGGAGGCTTCCATTCCCCCTGGCACCTCCCCCACCTGGAACCTGGCTCTTTTTTAATTGGAGCTCTGTGATAAGGTCAGCTTTGTGGACTCTCTCTTTGACAGGAGCGCACTTTAAGGATTCAGAAAATTATCGTTTTTTTTTTTTCTATAGACTGGAGCAGCAGGCATCTCCCCGTAAAGTGGATGAAATGATTTTTGTTGAACCCTAACATTAGAGGGGGTGAGTTTGGTGGAAATGTCTCACCTCAGGATTCTTCGGCAATCTTGTGCAGAGATCCACAGCTGACTGCTGCCCAGAAGGATGGAGAAGCTTGTATCCAAGTAATGCCATGTTAATGTGATATGAAGGAACCCAGGGAAAAGAACAAAGGAAAGCTTGGTGGCATCCTTTAGAAACTGCCAAGATGGACTTTTGTTTGTTAACAGGGATTCTGATTACATAGACAGGACAATGAATGTCTCAGGAGGATTTTTTCCCTCCCTTTTCAATAAAGCAGTGACCTTCCCTTGGTGCGACTTGTTGGATGTGACTGTTTTGCTTGAAAATATCACAATTTCTATTGGTGAGAAAAGGTCAGTTCTTTGAGAGAGCCCCCTCCCTGGAGAAGAATGCCTCTCAGACTGAGTTTACTCAATACCAAAAGAATCACAGGATTTACAGTAGAAAGGGACTTCAGAGACCATAAAACAGTCTCTTCCATTATTTTCAGTGGAGAGACTGAGGAAGAGAACTGACTTGGCCAGGCATAGCCAAGAAGGAAGACAGGTAAGACTAGAAATAAATTTATCTGGGCTAGGATTCTCATCCAAATTATCTTGGGAGATATTCAAATGGCCAAAATGATAATTCAGTCCTCCAAATTTCTTCAAGTCATCAAGGTAATATGGTAACTTTCTAGGGCTGGAAGAAATGGTCAGCCAATTCATCAGTAAATGTTGAGTACTATACTAGGTGCTAGAGCTACAAAGACAAAATTTATCTCCTTCCTGCCTTCAAAGAGCTTACATTCCATGGAGAAGACAACATAACTGTGAATGAGCATATATAGAAAATACCCTAAATAAATATAAATTAACTTGGGAGGAATAGAAGGGGAGGAAGAGAAGCCAACCTTTATTAGATATCAAGTATATACCAGAGCTAGTCCTGAGTACTTTATGAACATTACTTCATAGGATTCTTACATCAACTCTAGGAGGTAGGTTATTATTTCTATTTTATAGATGAGGAAACTGAGGCAGGCAGAAGTTAAGTGACTTCTCCAGGTTCACACAGGTTAAATGCTCTAACTACTATATTACCAGTCTGGATAGGGAAAGAATCAAGGAAAGGTTTGTGTGGAAGGTGATATTATAACTGAATGTGTACAAAATTCCAAAGGATTCTAAGAAACCTAATGAGATAGAGCTGCAATTGAAAATTACATAAAAGGTAAAGGGGATGAGCTTAGTGGTCGTATACACTGTGAAAACACTGCCAGCAAGGAATTGTGAAAAGAGAAGCAACAGGATCAACATCTAATCAAATGTTTGATCAAAAGAGACACATACTTGTTATATGCTTTTCTGACTAGTCTTTCCTCATTGCTATGTGACCTTGGAGACTTTTGGAATCCAGAATCAATCTACTTTCCTGTCCTTGGCTCCTTCATTTCTAGGGCACAGTTCCTCTTGCTCACTAAGACGGTGATTGCCTAGCTTCTCCTCTGCCAATCTATGTATGCCACATGATCGGCACTTAAAAATGCTTGTTAATTTTTCTTGACTTAAAGTAATTGACCTGAAATATTTCCGATCATCTTCTTCACTTTTCTAAATGAGCTGTGGGATATATGTTGTTTTATTGAATTTTGTTGAAATCTGCTATTTTTCTTTTCATGCTTCTTTGCCTTCAATTTCTTCTAATAGAAAGGAAATGTCTTATTTTATGTAATGTTATTTCATTTTTCAAATTATATATAGAGTTTTCAACATTCATATCTTTGTAAACTTTTGAGTTCCATATTTTTCTACCACATTTCCTTTTCTTCCCCCTCCCCAAGACAGCAAGTAATGTGATCTACATTGTAAAAAATGTAAGATTGTGTTTGACCTATTTCCATAATAGTCATATTGTGAATGAAGAATTACAATTAAAAGAAAAAATAGCATGAGAAAGACAGAAAAAGCATAAAAATTTTTTAAAAGTGAACACAGTATGCATTGATCTGCATTTGGAGTCCTTAATTTCTTCCCTGGATTTGGATGGCATTTTCATCACAAATATTTTAGGATTGTCCTTGGTCACTGAATTGCTGAAAGCAACTGTGTCCATCATAGTTGGTCAGCTCACTATGTTGCTGTTGATATATATAATGTCCTTCTGGTTCTGTTCACTTCACTCAATATCAGTTCATGCCAAGTCTTTCTAGGCTTTTCTCTGTCTACCCATTTCTGATTTCTTACAGAATAGTACTCCATCAGATTCATATACCATAATTTATTCATTCATTTCCTAATTGATTGATGTTCCCTCATTTTCCTATTCTTTTCCATATTGGCTTCCCTTTTTTATTATTTTTTGTATAAAGTGATATTGTTGGATCAAAGGATATGTGTTTTATTGCTCTTTGGCCATAGTTCCAGATTAGTCTCCAGAATGGTTGAATTCATTGACAGCCCCACCACCATAAGTGTCCCAGTTTTCCCATAGCCCTTCCAATTTATCATTTTGCTTTAAAGTCATATTAGCCACGTCTGATAGGTGTAAGGTGGTATCTCATAGTGGTCTTAATTTGCATTTCTCTAATCAGTAATGATTTAGAACTCCATATATTCCTATGCCTTCTAGTTTTTTAATATAACTATAAATAGCTTTAATTTCTTCATCTGAATCCTGCCTATTCATATACTTTGGCAATTTATCAATTGAAGAATGACATGTATTCTCAAAAATTCTGCTCAGTTCTCTATATATTTTAGAAATGAATTCTTCATCAGAAATAATAGCAGTGAAAATTGTTTCCCATCTTTCTGCATTCATTCTAAAATTGCATTGGTTGTATTTGTGCAAAATCTTTTTAATATAATGTAATCAAAATTATCCATTGTAATTTTTCCCATTAATTCCCTTGATATAAAGTAATTTTGGTTGTCTGATTGGTATAGAATTGAATAAATAATTTAATTTAGGTAGAATTGTTATTTTCATTATATTAACTTGGTCTACCCATGAGAAATTGATTTTTCAAATGAGATTTCAAAAAACAAGATTTCAAAAAATGAGATTTTTAGAATGGTTTAGATCTGATTTTATTTGTGTGGTATGTTTTATAATTCTGTTCATATAATTTCTGCTTTTGTCTTGACTGGTGATTCCCAAATATTTTATATTACTTGCAGTTATTTTAAATGGAATTTTTCTTTCTTCTCTTCCTGTTGGACTTGATGATTTATTTGGGTTTATTTTATATTCTGCTAGGTTACTAAAGTTGTTAATTGTTTGAAGTGATTTTTTTAGTTGATTATCTAGGATTCTCTAAGTATACCATCACAGTATCTGTAAAGAATGAGATTTTCTTTTCTCATTGCCTATTCTAATTCCTTCAATTTTCTTTCTTCTCTCGTTGCCAAAGCAAACATGTCTAATACAATATTGATTAATAGTGGTAATAAAGGGCATGCTTGTTTCACTACTGATCTTTTTGGGAATGCTTCCGCTTTATCGTCATTACATGTAATGCTTGCTGATGACTTTATATCGATACTGCTTATCATTTTAAGGAGAATTCCATTTATTCTGATATTTTCTAGTGTTTTTAATGGGAATGGATACTATATGTTTTGAAAAGCTTTTTTTCACCATCCATTGAGATAATCATATGATTCTGTTAGTTTTGTTATTGCTGTGGTCAATTATGCTCATAGTATTCCTAATATTGAACCATCTTTGCACTCCTAGTATGAATCCTACCTGATCATAATGCATTATCTTAGTGATAACTTACTATAATCTCTTTGTTATTATTTTATTTAATTTTTTATCAATGCTTATTTGGGAAATTGGTCCATAATTTTCTTTATCTTTGTTGGTTCTTCCTGGTTTAGGTATCAGCACCATGTGAGCTTCATTAAGGGAATTTGACAGGACTCCTTTGCCTATTTTTCAAATAATTTACATACAATTGGAATTAATTGTTCTTTAAATGGCTTATAGAATTCACTTGTAAATCCATTTGGCACTGGAGAATTTTTCCTTAGGGAGTTCATGAATGGCTTATTCAATTTTTTAATAAATATTTTATTTCCTCTTCTGTTAATCTGTACAATTTAAATTTTTGTAAATATTTATCCATTGCATTTATATTTTCAGAATTTTTGGCATATATTTGGGCAACATAGCTCTGAATTATTACTTTAATTTCTTTTTCAATGGTGGTGAATTCAACCTTTTCATTCACAATAGTGTTAATTTGGTTTTCTTTTTTCTGCCTTTTTAAAAATCAAATTAGTCAAAAGTTTTATCTATTTTTTTCATATTTTGGTATAAACCAATTTTTATTAATTCAATTAATTCAATAGTTTTCTTGCTTTTGATTTCATTCATTTTGCTTTTGGTTTTCAGAATATTGACTTTGTTATTTGTTTGGAGATTTTTAATTTGTTCTTTCTCTAACTAATTTCATTCCATACCTACTTCATTGATCTCCTCTCTATGTTATTCCTGAAAATATTTAAAAATATCCAATTTCCCTAAATAACTGCTTTGGCTGCATCTCACAAGTTTTGTTATGATGACTTGTCATTTTCTAGGATGAAATTGTTGTATTTCTATGATTTGTAAGCAGTGTGGCCTTGTTGTTTGATCATTCATTCTTTAAAATATTTAGTTTCCAATTAATTTTAGTCTATCTTTCCGTGGTCCTTTTTTCCTGTGATTTTGTTGCATCATGACCTTTGGTTTAATATTTCTGCCTTTCTGCATTTGATTGTGAGATTTTGATGCACTAATGCTTTGTCAGTTTTTGTGTAAGAGGCATGTACCACAGACAAGAAGGTATATTCCTTTGTATTCACATTCAATTTTTTCCAGAGGTCTATCATATCTAAGTTTTCTATAATTCTATTCACCTCCTTAACTTCCTTCTTAATTATTTAGTGGTTAGACTTGTCTAATTCTAAGAGAGCGATCTTGAGGTCCGCCATCAGTATAGTTTTGGTATATGTATATTATTCCCTCACTGAATTACCTTCTCCTCTAGGATGCTATACCATGCATATATGGTTAATATGATATTACTTCATTGCCTATGGTACCTTTTAGGAAAGTAGAATTTCCTTCCTCATTCCTTTTAATTAGATTTATTTTTCCTTTTCTTTTGTCTGAGATCAAGATTGCTACCCCTGATTATTTTTACCTCAGCTGAAGCATAATATATGTGCTCTATCCTTTGATCTTTACCCTGTTTCTCTCTGCATCAGATGAGCATATTGTAGGAGTATGATTTTTTAAAAAATTTATTTAAGGCACTGGGGTCAAGTAACTTGCCCAGGTCATATAGCTAGGCAATT